>NC_087516.1:60452989-60755946 GCF_963921805.1 Phalacrocorax carbo
TGAGTCCAGGAGCTTGTGTTTTAAGAAAGACAAATATTGTGTGAGTCATGAGAGCTGGGGCATGGCGTTGGCTTAAATCTCCTCCCAGTGAAATCAATAGAAATTTCCATATGAACAGAGATAAGGCACTGCTAAGAGCTTTGTGGGGTGTACAAGAGGCTGGATTATGCACCTTGTTTCATGCAGCACTGTCATTTATAGGGTAAGTAAATTCTGGTTCTGGTCTGGTCTTCATAATGCTAAACTTCTACAGTTAGTCTTTCCCTCACTCAGTGACAAGAAAGAACTCCTGTGGAGCAAAATCAAAGGCCAAAAGAATGGAAGGGTCTATACGTCAAAAACCTCCACCATCCACTCAAAAGCTGCTATCTCCACCTGCAGGTGTGCTCCAAGGGAGAGCCACCTCTCTGGTAAATGCCGCATGTCTCATTTTATCCTGAATATGTCCAGCTTCAGCTGTCTCAGCCTCAATTTGAAGCACTTTACAAAGGCTTGGCCTATTTATAAGTCCCTCAAGTTCAGCCCACAAAGGCAAAAAGGCCTAAACATGCCAGTCACTTTGAAATATTAGGCCAATTTATATAGTCAGGAACTTAACAGTAAAATGAGGGAGTGTTTGCTCACTTTGTTTCTCCTCTTACTGAATTTTATTCCTACTTGGCTGTGACTTTTAAAAATAATTCCATCACCCCTGTAAATTTTATTCATTCTGTGTCCTTAACCGTGTTCTTTAGCTTTTTCTCACTCTTAGATAGCAGGCTGATGATGTGACCTGCATATTTGACATAACATCAATGAAGAAATAATGAATTGAGACCTTCTTTGGTGATAAAGCCCATTTTTTAGGATGGACAATTGGAATGTGTCGGCTCTGATTGCTACATCAGGCGATAGCAGGTGCTTTGTCATCTCTAACTTTTATTTTCAGTAACATTCTCTTCTGCCTTACGGGATCATTTGTCTTCTGTTGGTAAATTCCCATCTGCACCCAAAATGAGTTTTCAGTGCTGTATCGATGGATGGATATAGTCAGTCTCTGTCCATTTAGTCTTTATCTATGTCGGCTCCCATGGTTTTTTGTGTCACAAATTAAAGAAAGGTCTGTTTACAAAAACGCCTCTGTTGTCATTTTTATGCATGACAATTTATCAATATTTTTTGCCTCTAGAGTGATGTTACATTTGCAGAGAGGGAAACCATTTTCATCAGAGTAAGGAAGGTGTTCATAAGTAAACTCTGGATCGCTAGAGAGTTATGGGACCAAATTGATGATGTTAGTCTATTCAGCCCATTTTAAATATTTTAAGAAAGGAAATATTAGTAAGAAGGTTTTGATGCAAAATCAGTTGGATTTCCTTGAAAGTCAGAAGTCAATATTTTAAAATTTTTAAATTAAAATTATGTAGCATCATTGGGTCTAATTCTTCAGGTATAAAAGGAATCCAAATAAGCTTCTTGGATACTTTTGGTCCTTCAGTCCAAATCCGTATAGCTACGTACAGTAGAATATAGCTTTTCAAGATACTGACCTTGCTGTGAGGACACCAAATCGGTGGTTACCCATGTCTTTTCATTCCTTTTCAGGAAGGAAGAGCCATAGGAGTATTTAGCAGGGAACAGCCCTTGTGTACTAAAATGACTGCAGAAGGGTGCAAGTGCCAAGGGATTTCTGGCACAGCTTCCAGGGTTGTGTATGACTACAGTTCTGTCCATCACAGAGACTGTGTGATCCCTGCCTGATGTTGGGTTGTTCCAGTCCTGCTAAATTTTGCCCATGTAACCTCTTCCGAAATAGCTTTCACCTTAAAGGCACTGCATAGCCAGACTGAAATGCAAGAACATAATCTCTGGTAAAGCACAGTAGTTTCACTTTTAGTCTAAAGCATATGCCACAGCAAACACCATTTCTGTGTACCACAGGCAGATTTCCCTTTTGCTCAGTTTTATCACTTTTGGAAAAGTTTGCTTTCCTTTAGCCTGCTTTAGCAGCATTACTGTTGACAGCACTACTAGTCGCAGAGCTTTAATGTTGGTTGTGTATATACATCTCTTATCTCTGTGCCACAAGTCCAGACCCTGGATCCACAGGCTAATTTCAGCCACTGTCAGGACTAATTCCCAAAAATGTTTTCACGTGCTTTGGTTTTATTGTGGGTAAGTATCCTCCGTGAACTGTGCTCCCCCAACATCATTCATTTCCGTGCAACTCCTGTTTTCAAGGGTCCAGTCCAGGCTACCATTCGCATTTACCTACCTTTCTAACATATGAAACTTCAGAGTTTTTTTTTTTCTAATAATTTGATAGTAAACCATGGAAAGAGTAATTTCTTCCCTCTGGTATCTGGTTACCAACTCTCTAGTAACTACTAAGTGCTGTAAGATTAGGTAACTGTTCTTTAGGATGTTGAATTATCCCCTGAAAGACTCCAAAGTGCTACTAATGGATCCTCAGGCTCATGACACATATTACTATTAGCCCCCTTGGCTTCTGGTTCTTATTTCAGTAACACCAGAAAATGGCACAGGTCCTGCAAACAGAGGAATTTTTTGCAACATGATCTCAGCCTACTCCTGTTCCCAATCCAGAAGATTTTTGTAGTTCGCTGATCTCAGGTCATTCGAAACAGGTCTCTTTTGGGGCTTGCTTTGCAGTGTGATGAAACCACGGGTGCCTTCTGTTCTCTTGTGTCATGGGAAATTGGGTTATTGTTTCAAAGCTGTTGCCCCCGTGGCTGTTTTAAGTAGCTTGACTATTTATCCCAGACCTTACACGCTTTGTCACTCTGCCTCCCTCTGCAGGGAGGGACCAAATCCTTGCCAGTGACACACTGCTGATAAAAAATTCTCTCCCTGGAGTAGCCCAGTCTCTTGGACAGGTGTGTCCTTTGGCCTCATAGAGAAAAACAGCGAAGAGTCTGATTTAAATGGTGGCAGAACAGTGTCAGGGAAAGCCGGTCATGAAGACCAAGTACCTTTTCTGAACGACCTTGGCAAAGACGGTCAGTTGTCTCAAAGCTGTTTAATTTTTATTTCATTTTACATCTATATGAATTTTAATTGCTCTAGCTTGAAATACATCTATTCTGATTCCCAGTTACACAGTGTGTCTGGTGAAAAATGGGGATGATAACTTCCCAGGGAACGGCCAGTGTTTCAGACCAACTGCTCTGTTAACGTCTTGGCTGCCAGATGTATTTCAGAGCTGCACTGCTGCTTTTTATAAGCCGTGGAATACAGTTTGTAAGAGCAATCATCTTCCCAAATTGGTCATTACCAAAGTTAATGACCTGTTTATTAGAACATCAACCTTGGCTTTGCCTCATGCTGTTAATTAACAAATCTGTCATTAACTGCTGGTAGCCATGAGTTTGTGCATGTGTGTGTTCGGGGGAAAGAGGATAGGGATGCTTCATTAGGTATGGCATATTTAAGGAGGTACCCCTGCATACTGGTAGGACCCCGTTCTTACACAGGTCTCACAGACTGCACCATTCACATGTCCGTGAATTTGTCTAATCCCTTTTGGGACCTGCTTTGTTTTCTGTTTTAATCAGATTCTGTGTCAGTTTCAGCAGGTGCTCCTGAGTTCTCGTATACTGATATCTTCTCAATGCAGCTTTGCACTGACTTTATCCCCACCATAGGTGTCATTTGTGATCGTTGTGCATTGGGAAGTGTACTCAGAGGGTCAAAGGGCTAACCTCAGAGCAAAGAAATTGCTTATGATCAAAAACTTCTCCCTGCAATAAAAGTGTCTGTTTTGCAAAAGGCACCCATAACTAATTAGCTATTTGTTATTTTCAAGAAAAATGCAATCTATAATAGCAAGGTCTGGCATAACATCTGTCTCCTTAGAGAGGATTTTGAAAACCATAATTCAGGTGAGAATTACAGGTTTTATCTGCCTTTGTTGAGATAAATGTATTTTGCCACTCCTCTCAGCCTCTAGTGCTAATTACACTGTCATACAATGCCCTGGATTAATGAGGTTTCAAAACACATACACCCATTTTGGGACATTCCTTGGTTCGGCCATGATCTGTTCCTCCTTTCTGCAAATGAGTCCTGTTGGTATCGCTGTGCAGGTGGAGATCCCACCTGAGAGTGGCTTAAATATCAAGAGGCCCTTTGGGTAATGCCCAGCATAAACAGATATGAGAATAAAACCATTCAAAGGCATTTAGAGTCCAGGGGCAACCTTCTATGAGGTGACTGAGTTGGTCTCATGTCTGTTTATGGAACACGGAGATCTCCCTACCCCAGCTCATATACATGCATTTCTCTATGTGCCTTGGCATCCATCGCATGTGGCACCAATCTGGCTCACACCGCTGACCCACCACAAAAATAGCTGTATCTTCCACTGTTGGATTTACTAAGCAGCACTGACTTGAGGAGGGTCTAGCAGACACCCAGCCTGGGTGGAGAGGGTGGTGCAAGTGTGGGTGGGCACATGGCATGGGAAGGACAAATGGAGGTGAAGGGGAACCTGGTGGTGGTGAAGCATGAGGGTAACCTGAGCCAGCCTGTAGCAGAGCTCCCTGTAACAATGAACTCTCAGACAAAATAATGAACTCAGAAAAATATAGCTCCTTGGGCAGATACCTGATTTTAAACCTGAGGGAAATCTGTTTAACTCTAAAAGGGCTACTTATGTATCTCAGAGTTGGTTTTCTGTAAGTGCTAAGGCCGTTTGGTATCCAAATTGCTCTTAATTTGCATGAAAATTAAGCGCCCTGAGTGCAATTAAAAGTCCCCATTGTAGAGCTGTGTTGGCTGAGGGTGCAGATAACCTTTTCAAGATCACAGAGAAAGGCAGGAGCTAAACCTTCCCCAGTGGTGCTTTGAGCAAGACGTCCTACCACTCTGGCACAGACGAAGGGAGGTGTTACTGAGGTTACCCCACAGGTTGCTGCTATTTACAGACTCTGACTGTAAAGGTTGTTAACACCTGGAACATAACATTTTCTACAGAGAATGACTGAGCAGTCTTTTTCCTTCATTGGGTGTTTTCACCTTGCGCACTGGATTAGCCAGGAGTTAAACTGTCTGCAGATAGCACGTCCTTTCCCCAGGATCTGCAGACTCTCCTTTTCTTCTTTTTCCTGGAGGCTTTGTTTTTTTAAAATAATTTGTCTATATTTAATTGGTGGACGAAGAAGTGGGAAGAGGAATGGACTGTTCAGCCCAGGGTGTTTCATTCTCCATGGACAGACATAAGACAAAATAAAATGTAAAGTTTAAGAGTCACTCAGATGAAACCTTTATCCCAGAGCTCACTCAGCTGGCAAAAGACAAGCCCTTTGCTCCCTAACAACTCAGGTCCAATCTTAGTTCATATCTAGAGAAGCAAACTAAATGGGGTATTTCAGAACAGGTGCTTCAAAGCTATTTTTACTTTTGAAATGTACCACTGAAAAAAACACCTTCTAAATAGAAAAAAAGAACAAAATAAAAAATACCCCATTCACCAAGTCATCAAGGAAGGAATGTAATTAAAAACTCAAATCTTGGAAGGCAAGTCCAGTTTTAGAGTAAAAAAAATTAAATTGCATTTTTTTGTGACTTTGGCAGATGTCTCAGCAAGTGTGAACTCACGGGTACTTTGTAGGCTCTGGGCTGTTTTACCACCTAATCAGAGCCCCGGGCCTCTTGGAGCTCTAGTGTGATACCTTGTATAAATAGCTAAATTAGAGGAGACATCAAAACAACCTGCAGCTTTGACTGGCCACTGGACTGTTCGTATAAATGGGAGGAACATAAATGGCAAATAAGCAAATGATTCTTTAATTTGTGGCAAAAATCCTACCCTTCATATTCAGCGTTTGATGTGTTGATCATAATCAGGCTGCTTACTGAATGCACTCAGAGCAGGAAGGGGGGAGAATGGAGCTGGAAGCATCATGTTTTCAGTAAATCATTTCTTTAAAACAGCAGTCTCCTTACCAGCTAAAGACCTTCTCATCTTAAGTGCATCTGGCATTGTCAACAAATCCTGTGTCTTTTCATTTGATTGATCATGGACTTTAAAGAAGTGGTTATTTCCTGATAAATGAGATATCATGTGCATTCATCTATTACAAAACTGCTGTAGATAATTAATCACTGCCATTAGCTCATTACAGCTCTTAAGGATACGTGTGAATATTCTCAAAGTTAACAGAACAAAAACTCTAGGTGGAAGGTTAATAGTACTTTTAAAATCAAAGTGACATTGCAGAATAGGTCAGCCATTGCCTTTTAGATTTGGTACTCACACCACAGGATCTCTTGTGAGACCCCTTCCCTGGTACTGACAGGCCAAGGTCGCACCCAGTGGGAAGCGGAGCAGTTGTGCTGAAATCTGGGGAACTGTCCCCGCTGGAGAGGCAAAGCTCTGTGGGTACCACCAGCTGAGAAAGCGCCCTGCTTTGTCAATGCAAAGCATAACCCAAGGCTAAAAGCAGATCACAAAATGTGTCAAACACACAGGAACCCACAGGTGAACTGCTGCTGGACCTCTGCAGTCAAAAGTATGAGTGATCATTTTATGCCTCCTTTTACTCCTCTTAGAGCGGACCTTTTTGTCAGTGATGATAAATGTTCACTTTAGGAGAGGGGGTTGTCACTCTACTAGTTTGGTATCCCAAGCCTGTGTGTCTGCATTGTTTTCTTTCAAAGGGTTGTCTTTAAAAGTGGCAACATAAGATCAACTCTGGCTTGCTGAGCTGTTGGGAAAGATTATAATGAAATTTTCTATTTCTGCCAGCAGTGGCCACATCAGATAGGCTGAAATCTCTCACCTGCATGTGTGCAGCTCCCTGGGAAGTCATGGACCTCACACCTCGCTAACTGATGCTGTTCATCTTGATATATTACCTCCTACTGAATCTATCTCTCTTTCAAAGCCTTTGGGAAAAAGTGCAGATAAATGGTGAAAGATTTGTTTTCTTTACCCACGCAGTTCACTCATTGGTTTGTACAAATACCTGTGGGGTGTCTTGAGTCAGGTTAGGCTGTGTTCACTCAGAAAATGGTCTTAGAGGGACCAGTAGAAATAATCAAACATGTTTGCTAAGAGATTTTTTCATAATCAACTTAGAGGCTTTGCTTGAAGGGTCTGTTCAAGATGTGGTAGTAATAACTGCAATAGAAGAAAAAAAAAAAGCTACAACATAAAACAATCAGGAAAGCATTCTAGGAGAATAGTTTTCAAAAAGAAAGACTATTGTCTTCTTTGTGTTTCTGAGTAGGACCAGCACAGCATGTGTACATAGCAAGGCTTTCTGGGGGTAACAGTTTTGGAGAGGACGTTTGTTTTTAGCAATGTATTCCCAAGTTGAAACAAAGATGAAAACCATCTGATTCTGAAACTAGGGTGTTGAAGTTTTAGATTTGGGATTGTGTCAGCAGAAGGAATAAAAAGGTCTCAGCTTGTGGGAAAAAAAGCAATGACACCCCCCCCCCCCCCCCCAATCTTTTCAACAAAGACTATTGGAATTTATGGGTTTAGGCATAGGCAAAGTAAGTGGTTGAAGAAGGAAGAAGGTTATGGAAACAACAAGATGGTGACATTGAGACAAGCAGGACATTTGAGATAAGTTCTCCTTTAAATTACCAGAGGATTTTTACTTCTGGTTTTCTCTGTCAACTGTAGTAATCCTTCCACTAGTGAAATATGGAAGGGCTCTGGCAGGGACTTCAGGCTGTAGCTGCTTCTCAGGACAGCCCAGTACAGGTAATTCAGCCCTGATCAAGTGAAGGATCTCAGCTTGTCTTTAATTTGACATTAATGAATAATCACATCTTCAAACAAGAGCAGTTTGCTTAAGTCTGCCCTGCAAGATAGTCTTAAAGTGCCAAATGTCCTTTCTTTGACCTTGCTAAAAAATTCAGACACATATGTTTTCATAGGGAACCCATTCATAGAGCAGAGGGGACACCTGCAAATCATGAGAGAACAAATAAGATTTTGGTTTCACTGCAGATGAAGCCAGAGGAGCAATGTGCACAACTGCAAGGAAGAAGGAACAACGCAGGCAATTCTGCCTGCTGATGATGTACTGAAAGCCCTGAAGACTTGAATCTGTTTGAAGGCTGCTAAGGGATATGAACTCACACACTTAAAAGGAGATGCCTTTCAAACACAAAACAAAAACAAGCCAGCCCTGTGAAAGGAAGGAATAAAAGCAGCTTGATGTTTTCTGACGGTGAAATTAGAAAGCAGACATGTATAAAAAACAATAAGCAAACTGTGCGAGTCAAGAAATATGATGAGCCCCATATTCTTTTAACAGTTTATTACTTAGCAGATTACACAATATTTAACACTGATTCTTGAGAAGCCTCCTGCTGTTTAATAGTACTCTGCAATAAAATGCTATGATCTGTTAGTGCACCACACTGCCACTATAACCCAGAATTTGTAGAGGAATATTTCCTTTTCCTTCAGTCCGTCTGTCATTTTGCTTAAAGAAAGAGAAGAAACTGTGGCTTCTCTCCACCCTCTTTTCCCTGATTACATGCCCCCAGCCCTGATTGCTGCTGCCTGAGAGCTTTCCTCCTGCCTGGGTTTTCCTCACAGTTAGCCTTTCCCGGTGTTGCCCAGAGACTGCAGGGGGATGGCAAGAATACACAGAAAAATTGCAGCAGAGGCAGTAAGGCAGCAGTAGGTGGAGGGAAAGACACTATTTTCCACAGTCAAAGGCTGTGCCGCAGCAGAGGGTGGAGGGCCTTACAGGCTGGGGGAAGGGCTCTTCTGCATGGGATTAGGGGTCCAGCAAAAGGGTGTAGAGGGGAAGCTGGAAAGATTTGGAGTTGGCAGAAGGGGATACAGAATAGCCCCAGCAAATGATGAACTCACTAGGCAGACAGGAGAGGCCAGATCTTAGAAATGTTACTTAGCAAATGTCTAAGATCTGGATGTGGCTTAGCCCGGGGAGAAGGGCACGTTAAAAAACAAAAGTGAAATGAAGATAAAGAGTTTAGTGTCCTTTGCTAAAAACCTGGATGCAGAACTGGTGGGAAACCTGGAGCAACGCACTTGTTTTTCCACCATAGCAGTGCTGTAAGCGATCCCTGACAATGCATTTCTTTAATATTTCTCTCCTTCAATAGTTATAGCTGTAGCTGTTGGAATTAATTAAGATTAATTTAATTATAGGTATAAACCAGGTCTTTTTCAAAGTGAATTATAGTTTCCTTCAATAGTATGTGGTGGTTAAGCGCTGGTAATTAAGGGTTTGAATGAGGGCTTGACAGTGCATTTCCCATAATTGAAATTACACTGCAAAGCCCACAGTGTTTGCAATCCAGCACAGAGCCATAAGCTTTCTCTGTTTTTTTGGTGGCTGTTTGTATAAGGTAGGTTGCCATGAAGGGCTGCCTTTTATCAACCTATTGCTGAATACCTAAGACATCTAACAATTCATTTAACATGTTTATCTGTTCAGTCTTAATAGGGCAGGTAGGGAGATGATGGTGCTGTGGATTTGAAACTCAAGTGTCAGTCCCATTTGCATGGGAAGGGGAGAGGATTTGCATTTTTCCCAAAGGATCTGGCTCTGACCCTCCAAGGGGGAAGAACCTCTTGAAGGTTGCACGGAGGACTTCTGTTAGAGAAACTCAGTTCTTTCACTGAAGATATGTTTGTGGATTGTGGCATTCTGAGAGCTTGGGTGCCAATAAAGTGCTCTCAGGCATATCTTCAGGCAGGACTGGTGAGCCCTGGGTGCTGCTGCTTTGGGGTAAGGGCATCTGCCCAGCCAGGCTGCTCTGTCACTCTGACCTGGCTGCATGGTGGCTTTAACAAAATGTTAGCTGTGTAATCCCGCTGAAAAAAAATATGCTGTAGTCAATCTCTAGCACTCCTTGTGGTTTCCAGTTGGAGACATATTTGTTGGAATGGCTTTAGAGTAAACAGAAATAATTTGTCCGGCACTGTGATAATTCAAAAGCACAAACCCACCTCAGCATGCGGTGACAGGAGAGTGCCAAGATGTGGTGGTTGCAGGCAGCGCCTGCTTCTCAGGAATACCTGTCCCTCTGGGGCTGGCTGTAGGTATGCCCTGCCATCTGGATGGGTTTCTGTGACTTTTAAATCCAATGGACAAATGAGCAGGTTAACCAGCTGTTTAAGGAGAGGTTTAAGGAGCCATTAGTTTTCTCAGTGTGAAGTTACCTACAATTTCCTGGTGATTCCTGTTGCAGGTTTAAGGGTAACCCTCCATTCTTGATTCAGCATCTATCCACAGTAAAATTTGGCACAGGGTGCAACAAGGAGAAAAAGGCCATTTCTGGAAGTGACAGGGGCTGGGTGTTAGTGGGAGCTTCATGCCCAGCAGAGAATGGCTGGGGCCTTTGGTCTCTCCTGCTTCCACACAACAGCTGGATAAACACACCACAACTCCATAATCCACAAAACTAGGGAAGGTTTACTCGCCACACTCCATTGGCTTTGTACCATGCCAAGCAATCTGTTGTGTAAAAATATATATCCATTCCCTGCTATGGGATAAAATGACACCACTGGAAATGAGTGAACAAGGAGGGATGCAGTTCAGCTCAATACAACGGTGATATCACGCAGGTATGAACCCAAAGGTGTTGCACAATCATTGCGGAGGCAGCAAATGCTGGTCCCTTCTCACGTCTTTTCCAGGCTTTCGCCTCAGCCATGGAGGGAGGAAAAGTTTTCACATTGAATTTGCAGTCTTTTGTCAGGTTGTCACAACCTTAACATTATTTAAATGTAATTTTTTAGTCTATGAATTTGAATTATCCATGGATTCGATTCATTACCAACACATGCCTAGTAGCCAGTTTCTAAATTATGTTGCTGCTGACTTGAATTATTATAAATAAGACTGTGCCAAATGTCAATTGATTATTCAGGAGTAATCAATAGAGAGAGAGAAAAGACAGCTTTGGTTGACTAACAGCAAATGATTTTTATTCCACAGTCCTGGAATTTAGAGTAAGGCTGTAAGTCAGGCTGCACACCAGTCCCCCAACAAAAAGATGCAAAATAAAAGGGACACTGGCCTCCTTACAAATACGAACAAGCAAGTCTGTGGTTAGCTCTCTGCCAGTGGGGCTAAAAGCACAAATGTCCCTGGAAAAGGCTTGCAACTGGTAAACCTCCAGATTTTGTCACTGACTTGTTCTTAGACTAGTTGTTTAATCCACATGTGGGAGCTCCTTCTGAATCCTCTCTCTGCGGTGTTGCAGTTGTGATGCCGGCGTGGCAGGTTGGCGGTGGCCAGCTGCCAGGCGCCTGCCCGGCTGCTCACTCACTCCCCTCCCCAACAGGACTGGGGGAGGGGGTGGAATGAGGTGAAAAACCCCTCATGGGTCGACATAAAGGCAGGGAGATCACTTACCAGTTACTGTCACTGGCAAAATAGTCTTGACTCGGGAAAAATTAAATTTATATATTTTCCCAGAGGCATCACCACCTTGGCTGAAGGGCTCAGGAAAAAAAGGCAAGGAGAAGTATTTCCGCATAATTCAAAGCATAATTTGATGCCAGACCTTTCTTTGCAAAAGGCTTTCCCTTTTTCCTCTGCCCACAGACAGGAGGCTATCCTCCTGAAACCTGTCCTTTCATCACCCTTCTCAGCATGAAAACCTGAATCTAAAGGGGAAACCAAATACATATATTTTGTGTGACTGGGAGGAAGGCTGCATTAGTTGTCGTGCCTTTTTCTACTTGCATGCAGTTGCCAAAGGGGACATGTAGCTATGTCTCGGGTGGCCCAGGTCATGGTCCTGTGTCTAGGGGTAGAGATGCGTTTGCCAGTGCTTGAAATGAAGATGGAGGGTTTATACTCAAGGACTGAGGTCTGGGCACAGGTTTCATTCTACTCCTGGGGGTACCGGGGGTTACCTCCAGCACAGGCCTCCATGGGTGAAAGTATTTTAAACTGCAACATCAAAATTCACCAGAGATATCCATCAGGACCATCAGAAATGCTTGAGGTAATAACTGAAAACAAGGCAGATTAAGCAACGTGGTCCCATGACTTGGTCTGTAGTGGAAAGAGCTGTGCTGAGCTCAGTAGGCCTCCTTGGTCATGCAGCATCGATGAAAAGAGCAGCAAGCCTGTCCCAGAGGCATAGCCAGCCCCTATGTCTGCCTACATCTGAATTTCCAGGCTTATTTCTAAGGAAAAAAATTAAAACACGAGTAAAATCTGTCCTTCGTGTAACTTCATGATTTTTATTACAATCACGGAGGAAAAACCTGTTATTGCTGTGACAGATCTGTGGTCTTGCCAGCTCTTACACTCTCATGGTATTTGCTGCTTTTCTGAAAGCCTGCTGGAGTCCTGCAACTGCAGGGTTCCCTGTAATTGCAGAGGAATCCAGCACTCAAAATAAGCAAATAAATAAAATACATGTTTCTAGATACTGTAGCTGCAAAGGAAAGCTTTAAAAATATGAACCTAAAAGGAAAGTTTAAGAGAATCCTTGATGAACTCTTAAATAAAGAAGATATTCAGCCAGGGTAGGTTTTGGTTTTTTTTTTTTTTTTTGTTGTTTATTTTTTTTTAAACCTTCGTATTGGGAAAACACTAGAGGTTTTTTAGTTATTTAGCAAGGAAACCTGAAAATCATGGTCTGAAGAAGCACTGCCTGGCCTGAGATTTTTAACACTTGTCTCAAATCATATCATTGCCATGTAGTCACAGTCAAAAAAAGTAAGTTTTGTTGTTTTTATCTTGGGGGCTGGTTTAGAAGTTTTTGGCCTGGGTTTACTTTGGGTTTCTGGCTGCAGTGATGTCAGTAGGGGCTGTAAAATCACAGCCGCAGGCATCAGAGGTGCTGGAGCAGTCAGCCCCCATGGGCTCCAGCTGTGCAATGCAGGGCTTGTTTGCACCTGGGGAAGATGGGAGCTGTGGGGCTGGGACAGCAGCTGCAATGGGCTGGGAGGAAACGATATTGGATGAGTGCTTTGCCTGCACAAGGATGGCTTGGATCTTCCTGGAACTCCCTGAAGTGAAGCAGGTATGTGCTTTATTGGGGGGGGGTGTATACTGCTTGCTGGCTGTGCTAGAAAGGAATTAAACCTTCTTTATTACTGTATGTTAGGTAGAAGGACTGTGTTTTGCTTTACCCCAAAGCATACGCAAAAAATAGCTCCATCATCCAGAGCAAAACTGTAGCATGGCATGGCTGTGTTGGGCTAAAACCTCATCAGACAACTGCTGTTTTCTTCATGCCGGGCGGATCTGGGCCATGCCCAACCTTTGCCACCTTTGCATTTTCATGAGGTGTTTTGTTTTGGGTGCGTTTCTTTGCATGATGATCACATAATGATATTCCAATAACTTTGACAGGGGGGTGAGTCCTGTGCAAATGCTAATGAGTGCATTAATAGTTAGCCTGACACTAAGCCAGTATGCGTGCAACCATCCCACAGCAGTGAGGTGTTTGTTTTGGTGAAACCAGGCTGGATGGAGGCAGATTGGGTTTCTTGATGTGCTGTTGTTAATTATGCATGTGGAGGATGGTAAACATCTTTGAGAAAAGACTAACTGCCACAGCATGTCTTTGGGTGGCTGGCATGGCATTTCCTGGGTGGTCGTGGATTCACTTTTGGATGTGCCATAGGCACTGACCCCAGCACAGCTCTTGTCCTTGGCTCAGGGAGCTGATTAATGCTGAAAACAACTCTTTGCACTTCATATCTTGTGGTGAGCTTTGGGAAAAGGTGACAGTTGATGTGACTTTTCTTGTGGCTGTTCTCTGAACTCTCACTACCATAGTTTGAAACTCAGGGCTAAGGATGGTGCTGTCTCCATGTTGCACACATCTTATGGCCAGATCCTCACACCTGACCACTCGTGAAGAATGTGCCTGGCAAAAAAAGCTAAGGGAGGGCTTTTGAATAAGGTGAGGGTACTTGTGTACTGTGTTCCTGTAGGTGCTTAAGCATAGATTTGAAGTGGTGGAAAAAAGCTCCTCTTAGAATTTAAATATGTAGGCTGGGATGTTCAACAGGGAAAATTCTTGCAGATGGTGATGGTGAGAATGGCAGCCAAACCATTGCAGAGCACTGCAGGTTCCCTCCAGGTTAACAGCACATGCAAGTATCAGTATTTCAGCTGCCAGAATATATTGCCTTTAATTCTTTTTTCCTATGAAGCTTTAACTGAAAGGGAAAGAATAATGTTCCTGTATCTGTGTGGCCAAACAATTAACCCCTTCTTATCTGGGTTTTCTCAGCACGTAAAGCACTTATGTGACAGGTGAATAGGATGTGCTTTCAATCTGACTGCCAACAAGTTTCTCATGCTAGATTTCTAAACGCCACTGAAGTGACAAAATGTTCCAGGCGTGTTGTACGTATGCGTACATGTGCTACAAAGGCTGCTAATATCAGAGCAGCTCAATCTGTGAAATATGTTGGCATAAGAATGCTTAGCATCTTTCTAAGAGACTCAATTCTGTAGTGCTGTGTGTCATTCCAGGAACTTTCTATGTACTAGATAATTTAAAAAAAAAACCAAGAATTAATTGCTTGGCTTGAAATGTAGTGGAATAACTCAAGAGAACTAGGATTTTAAATGTGACATAAATCAATGGGAGCCCTAACTCGGGATTTTCTACAAGCAAGAAGCAATCAATGCGCTTGGAAGGGCTGTTTGCAAAAAGCACCTTACTTCAAACTCTTAGAACAGCATCCATGGCAAAAACAGTGTTTAGGGTTTTTCTTAAATTTACTTCTTGTCTTGCTCTTTTTACCATGCTTTCACTGAAGGTCTGTGGTGTGGGTGCTTCCAGAATGACTACATAGTGGTTATTCTGTTTTGATGCTGTGTGTTGCAGAGTGTGGGTTTAAAGCAGTTTACCAAATTAACTCTGGCTTTCAGGGGGGAAAAAAGTGCAGCTTTTTGTTCTGTGCTTGCCAGCCCTGCATGGTTTCATTTCACATGGGTTAGCTGGCTGGGAATATGGTACTGTAGCCTTCTGCAACCAGGGCGCAAGGGCCAGTCCCCGGCTGCCCCACCACTAGCTGTGCAAGTTTGCATCTCTGCAGCACAGTCTGGCCAGAGCATGAGGTAGCCTGGGGCAAAGCTTCCCTAAATGGTTGTCTGAATGTTAACTGTTTTTTGTGCAGCCAAGTGGTGCTGCTCCCCAAGCTGTGCAGCTGACAGTGGCTGTTGCCCCTTGGGTCAGGTAGGGTGACCCGAGCATGTTTGCCCCAAAATGGTGCAGGGCAGGCACCTCTCTTGCAGATGCTGTTAAGGAAGAGTTGGGGAATGCAGTGATTTCATTGAGTGGCTCATGGACGGAAGTGTTTTGAGATGCATCTGGATACAATTTGACTGGCAGCATGAACATCTCGTGCATCTTGATGGCTGCTTGGAGAAGTCTGCAGTGACTGAGGCCTCCAAAGACATCCAGTTCTGTGCCAAAGCTTACAGGGAGGCCACAGAATAGTTTTTCTCTCCCTACTCTGCTTTCTAGTTGCAAGGTGATGGCTTTTATGCTGAGTTGTTCTTTTACCCTTTGAGGCACCTCAGTGTTGTAGGGGAGGGATCACTGTGTGTAAGCAAGGTTGGTAAAATCCCAGTTTCTGTGCTTATGTACTGGTAGGCTAAATGCTTTCTCTGAGGAACTGAAGCTCTTCAATTCCAGGATGCTTTTTCCCTTTTCCTTGGTTTGTAGTGAATGCAGGGAGCACTGGCAATCCAAGCACGCATTCTCTGCTTTGAGCAGCAGAGGCAAATCCTATATGTGTGAGATAAAATTAAATCTGTGCCATCGTGGCTGGGCAGTAACAATGGTGAATTCAGCACATCATCCCTCCTGTGCAGTCTGATGATGTTTACATGTAGTCATTACCCATATCAGGGAGCTGGGCTGCTCAGCATTACTGCAATTTGTAAATGGCTTCATTTAGATGTCACCAATGAACTAATTTATGGAAGATGTAATTAGCAATGATGGGACTGCAGGTGGAAAGCAGTAAGTGGTGACCTTACTTAGTGACTTCATGAGGGATTTAGAGTGTCCAGCAGCCGGCTGCTGCATGTAAGGGAAAAATGACAGCAAATGAGGGAAACCAAACCAAACAAACAAAACCCAAAATACAACAAAACACACAAAAATTGGAAATACATCTGGGAAAGATGGATAGAAAAGGAAAATCTTCTGAGCAATGGATGACCTGATTTTAGGTAATTGTTTTCCAAGCAGAGAGGAATGATGTAGCCATGCACATGGTGTTACAAATGTACTGAGTCAAATAACTTCCCAGTGGTGCCCATGTTTGTTATTCCCTCGAGGGTGCTGGTTGGTCTCTGGGAAAGTGGGCTCTATGGGAAGGTGCGTGCCTTAAGCACACCTTGCCAGAATGATCTAAAACGTCCCAGTAGTTATGGCCTGGCCTGAACACCCCTAAGAAAGAAATGATGTGCATTACACAAGGGACAGAGATTAGCCTGGCTTGAAAGGCGAGGCTTAAAATGATTGCTTGCTCCACAGGTTGTAGTTTCCGTTCCCACAGCTGCCTGCCCCCTCATACCTGTAGCTCTGTGTGCTGTGGCTGGTTTCATTGCTGCATGATGCTCCCTGGGAGAGTACAGGAAAATGTTCAGCTATGATAAAAAATGGGGTGTGTGTGTGAAAGTACACCACTGTGCTAGGTGATCTTCACCGGAGGATGTATTCAAAGGGATGTATTTACTTGCATGTGGGTGCCGAGTTCGATCCTTGTGGAGATGTATTGAGGTTGGTGTGCAGTTCCTGTTGAAAGCTGTTGGATCTGGTCCTTGCTTGTACTGCTGTACAACTGGGGAAAAACCCAAAGAAAGGAACAAAATGGAGTATGAATTGCAAACTTTGCCTGCCAGTGAGGAGCTTTTTCAGTTTCCTAAGGTTGTGTAAACTGAGTTCCTGCCTTGTGAGTTGAGGTTCCTGTGACCTCCATAGAAATATATGAGAACTCACTTGCTCTGTGTAGTGAGGTAAGCCAACCTAAGGGTGTGAGATGGAAACTGCCCAAAGGCAGCGTTCTGGGCTGCTTGTGTGACTTGGCTCCTAACGCCTGTTGCAAGACTAATGTGGTGAGTACCAAGACTGTGCACGGGAGCGGTGGGAGCAGGCAGCCTATAAAAAGTCATTGTGCAGTTGCTGTGATTTTTTTTTTTAATATTCTGTCGTCTGTCATGCTGGTGGCCTCTAATGAACTCTTGCAATAGCCACAGTGGGGGGAATCATGACAGTTTGAAAAAATGATCACTAATAACAATTTCTTTGTACCAAGTTAAATAAAAGGAGTTCCTGAAGGAGAGTAAGAGAAGTATCTTGAGGGGGTTTGAGGCAGAGGTGGTTTCTTACATGAAAGCCATCCACTGTGAACAATCTATCACAAGAACCTGTTGGCCAGTTTCATCAGCTGCGTTTTCTTTGTGCGAAATGGGTATAGCAACACAAGTCTGTGACGGGTAACTTGGCATGGGACAGGCCTGATGGAGGGAGGGAACCAAGCAGAACAAGTATTCTGTTATCCAGGAGGATAGGACTACCTTAACCACAAAGGTCTGCTTTCTGGAGGTACTTTCTCCTCTTTGGGTCCATGCTGTTTGGCATTGCTGGTGACTCTTGCTGTGCCAGATGGAGTCAATAACTCTCCTGTGTTTACCCAATTCTTGACCCCTGTTAGCAGGGTGGTGCATCTGTGGGTTGGGCTGTGTTACATTGCTCTTCTGGCATAGTGGGGGTGAAAAAGCAAAACACATACCTTGAGGTTTGGGGTTTTCTTTGGTTTTGTGGGCGGTGGTGGTTTATTTATTTATTTTTTTTTATTTGCCTTCTTTTTTTTTTTACTCCAAAGCTTGAGAAGTGCATCTGTAGCCCCCCAACTGCCGAGTGGGGCTGGAGGAAGGTGATTGCTAAGCTGACCCTGCAGTTACAAGCTTGGTAATTTCCCCTTTTCTTGCACGCTAAATCAGCAAATTTTTTTTCATAATGCTCCATTCCATGGACTCATGTGATTAAAACTGAAATTGCTTTTCTGTTCAATTAAAGAAATACCATTTTAAGTAAAAATAGTAGAAAGAATGGAATGAAATAATGGTATCGGCCTTTTCAAGTTAATCACGGGAAATTTCTGAGCTACCCCTAATGTTTAAAATCATGTGAATATGGGAAACTATTTCAGTATCTCTTTTGTCCTAATTGCAGAGTGAAAATAATTAAATATTTTTCAATTAAATATTGAAATGCAAGTCTGATTCTTTAAATCAAATTTCATACTTAGTTTTCCTACACAAGTATGAAATGTCATGTCTTTGATCAGTTAAAAATTAAATCAGCATCTAAAACGCTGCTTTACCACAGAAGTCAAACCAAAAAACACATTTTGCTTCAGATTTTCCTGTGCAAAAGTCTTTTTACTTGTATTTTGCAGAAATAATTAATTAAGAGAAGTCCTCAATCAGTTCTTCTGTTAGTACCTGAGATTCCAGGCTAGGAGTGGGACTCTTTACACTGTAAAATGACCTGAAACCTGATCTAAATTGTGAAAAGCATGCTTAACAAGAAATTGATATGGTTTAATCATGTGTTGACTAATAACAAATCAGTATTTGTGCTGCCTAGGCTGTCTGAGAGCTGCAAATTCTTAATATGAAGCAATGCATGGAGTAGCCACAAAATGGAGCAAAACCCAATGAACTAACCAAAAGAGTAATGCTGTTCTGCAGAAACCCATCCTCAGAGGAAAGCGAGCAGCAGTGGCGGTTTGCAAGCTGGTATTGCGTGTCTGTGTCCTGTCAGAGAGCGAGAGAGAGCCCAGCACAGGTGTAATCGGTTTAGTATTCCCCTTGGGTTCTTATAAACAAAATCAATATGTACTAATGACTGCAGCAATAAATTTCATCATGCTTCATATGGTAACATTCTGCACTTACCCAGTTGTTCGTTTGACAGAGAGCAATAGAGTTTACCCTTTTAAAGTTGTAAATTACTATGAAAATGCTGAATCTCATGGTCAAATACATTCATGGACGATTTTAAGCTTAGGAAATATTGGTAATACTTTCACTAAGCATACTATTAAAATAAATAAATAGTATTTATTGCTTGGTTTCCCAGCTGCAGCTGGGTGAAGAAACATGACATGCATGTTTATCATGCTACTTGTGGTTTCATAATGTTTATCTAAAATTGATTCTCAAAGAAGCCATCTGAGAAGCTTATTTTTTCACATATCTGTCCAAAAAAATCTTCTTCCAGAACAGATTTCTAGCAAGTAAAATCTTGCGTTTTTTTCTTTTTTCTTAAGTGCTGTTTAGTTTAGGAGCCCCTTTTCTGTTTAGAAATTTCTTCTTGCTTTTTTTTTTGTATGCTGGCAGATAAACATTTGGAAGTTGGATTAAATGTTTCAGCCCCAAATGACATATCTGAGACTTTTTGCTCATATGATATTCCAAACTTCAACACTCAACGTTTTTTTCTGAATAGAAATGGAATGCTGAAATTACAGGAGTCTCCCACAAAGTAGAAATACAGATTTATTTTTTTTTCTTTCCACCCTGTACATATTTGCTATCAAATCTTTCTCTCTTAAATGTTGGAGCCCTTAAGGAGACAGAAAATCCAGATGCTTTGAATTATACACTTATTAAAGTCCATCCACCTGAGATAACTCCCAAGAGTCAGTTATGGACAGTCCTTAATTGTACTGCAATCACCTTTACAAACTTCACTAAGCTGTACACCCCGCTGGCCCTTAAGAGGGACTTTTAAGCCACACATGTATATAAGGGCTCTGGAAAGGATCTAGATAAAGCACAGGAGAAAAGAGATAATCGCTGGTTTTCAATATTTAAGTTAGATTTTTTCAAAAGCATAACCAGCTGTAATCCCGTTGTCTCTGTAGAACACGTAGCCTGGTGCTGTCTGAGTCATCCTCAGGTGGAGCAGATGCATCCAGGTGACCCCCTGCAACAGGCTCAGCTCCAAGCCTGGAATCAGTTTTAGAAGTTTTCCTAAAACTCAGCCATTACATTCCTAACACAGCTCAGAGAGAGTTGTCTGCGTGTGAATAATCTGGGCTTTCTGGGCCTGAGGGCAAAGGAGATCCACTCCCCAGGTCTGCTTCTCCACAAAAATAATTTCTCATTGATCTGGAAATAAAGCGTGCTGCCAGAAGCCACAGTCCAAGTGTGTATTATAGCTGAGAATAAATCAAACCTGCCATAGTATTGGCAAAGATCAAACCTGCCCTGCTGACTTGAATTCTGTGCAGTATGGCAGCACAGCATTTGGTCAAAGAAGGCAAAACCAAGTGTAGATTGATTCTTTGGCGGCTGCATCTTTGTGTAGGGAAGGGGGGAAGTCCTGACTTGTTGCAGTGCTTCACAGCCAGCTGCGTGCTAAAGTTTGGCTCTGCGAAGCCAGCCTTGCACTACCCAAACGCAGTAGGTTTGTTGTTGCAGAGAGATCCTTTCTGCTTTTCCTCACTGCACGCAATAAGAGACATATCAGTCTGTTACCTTATGCTGCGTTGCCACTGTTCCATGCTGTGAGAACCTCTGTGGCGCTCAGTAGTGAACCTTTTGGATTTAAGTCCATCTGTCCTGGGGAAGAGCAGCTATGAGGCTGCAGTAGAGGCAGAGCCAACAGCATAACATTTAAAGGGGTCACTTATTATGAACACTGCAAACAGCTGAAGGCTGACATCTGGGTTGTGATATATTTTTCATAATTTTTTCAAGTTCAGTTCACTGGTATAGAGAAGACCAAACATGTATATGCAACAACTTAAGTCCATTTTGTCTTATGGTGTCCTGACTCTGAAATAATTCCTAATTTAGGGGTTGTGCCATGTTCCGGTGCCCCAGAAAAGCATCAGTTCATTGGTATCACTCGTTCTGCCTCCTCCTCCTTGTATCTTTTGGGTGTTCTATATATATATATATGGTACTGCTTGAGGATTGCTGCTACCCTTGGCCTATTTCCAGGTACTACCTAGTGGCAGTTCTGGGAAGGCTGTGGGATTTTTCCCCTAATATGTGCGTTGCTGCATTAGGCAGCGGGTGCTGTATGAGGCAGCAGATCTGCGTTCTCCAGGATGATCTCAATATTTTCCAAAGAGAACAAGTTCATGCGCACATTTGCACAAAATCTCTTCTTTCCTTTCTGCGTTGTCTTAACCTAAAATGAGCAACGTTTTGCAATTCAAAGAGCTACATCTGCAGAGTGGGGAAAAAAACATGTCGAAAGCACTGCTATCCTGAAAGGAAATGTTAGAGTGGCCCTGCACCATCCGCTTGTCTCAATGGCAAATCTTTCTAATGCTACTGCTCATGAGCTTGGGAGCGTAAGGACAGAAAGAGTGCAATGTATGCAACAGGGCAAACATCAGGTTTGCACAAATCCAGGCACTGTTCTGAGCCTTTCTGCCTGCCTGGGGCTGTACTGCAATGAGATGCTTTGTTCTTGGCACTAGTGGGGGGACCAGGGCAAAGAAGTGCTTGCCCTGCCGTCCCTTCCTGGGGACATAAGCTTGGCCTCAAATGAGCCTCAGGGAGGCAAATGGGCAGTATGAGTGCAGCTACCTTCTGCTTAGGGCAGAGCCTGCTTTCTCCCAAAGATTGTTCCCTGCTTCCATCACTGGACTGCTGAGCCCCTGTTGGCAAACGAGCCTAAATATGCTATTAACAATAGATGAAGTCGTCTTTGAGCTAGAGCTGGAGTCTGTTGTTTCTTTTTTGGGGACCGGGGCATTCTTACTGCTCTGATTTACACTGCATAATATGTGCTGGCATCTCAGCCCTGCCCTTGAGCCACATGCAAATGGATTGCAGGATGGTGACTTTTTACAGCTCCATAGGCAAGCTGTCCATTTTTTGTGTGAGCTGAGGCTCAGGCATGCATAGAGAATCAAAGATTGCTCAGTGTGGTGGCAGAGAAGCATCCGTTGCTAGATCGCAATAGCTGTCTGGGTCAGACTCTGGTAGCCAGGCTTCTCAGGGTGCTTGGGCAGGGCAGGAAGCTCCTCCACTTCTGCTGATCTGTAGCTGAGGGATTTCCTGAGTGGCAGGTAGCATCTCTGTCTTTCCTAACCCAAGAAGTATTTTTCTTCCATTAATTTCTCAAATTCCCAGAAAGGTCTTGGCATTTTTAGTATCCCATGGCTCAGCTGCACAGCTCAACCATACACCTTGTGAAAAAATACCTCTTTTGGTCTGCTCTTGAACTTAGTGTTTTTTGACTTCCTTTGGCCTTGAGTTTTTGCATCAGAAAATGCTGAGCAGTCATTCCCTACACCCTTCTCCATGTTGCTCAAGATTTTGTAGACCTCTACTGTACTGTATTTTCCAAGCTAGAGCCCTACTTTTTTGAAGTCCCTTTCTACATCGAAGCCATTTCATTCCTTTAACCATTTTTTCTGCCTTTCTTTATACTTTGTCCAGATCTACTGTAATATTTTGGCACGTGTGGTGAGTTCTGCTTGCAGTATTCAAGGCGCCATGGGTTTATATGGTAATACTAGGATGTTTCCTCTTTCATTCTTTGGCACTGTCAAACTGGGAGGACTGTGGGATTAAATAAAATGGTGCTGCAGAGTGTTAATGGGTTGGCCTCATCCCCAGGCTGTAACTTGCACTGTCCCCTGCTTCAAGGTATGTTTTCCTGTACCAGGGTCCAGCCATTTTGGAGTACCCAACCATGGGGCAGACCTGCCCGGGAGCCCAGCAGATTTCTTGGCATCATGTTTTGGAATCAGCAGAAACATTCCTCTACTTTTCATGTGTAAAATTAGGATGAACAGCTGTTTCCTACAACACCAGTGGAGAAAATGCTGTGTGAGCGTATAAAACAAACAAGATCTGTCCTGCCACTTTCTGTCTGTCCCTGCCATAAGGGCCTGAGTGGTGTTTCCCCAGGAAGCAGTGAGCAGCTTGTGTCTGTGTGCTTGTCCCTTGCCTCCCAAACTCACCACCCTGTAGCTGCATAAACGCAAAGGCAAATTGCTCTCTTCCACCCTGCTTCTTCAGCTAAAAATGTCCTTTGCTGGTCCTGTGTCAGCCCTGCTATACTTCATGCTGAAGAGCTGCATTGAGAAGGGACAGGATCAGACAACACGTTACATTTCTAGTTTGTCAACTGTCTCAAGTCTGCCTGCAAAAATTAGTGTAACATCATAACTTGTCTGTATATGTGTACAGCATTATATCTCATGAAACAATAAATTGCATTTGCATTAGGATATGAAGCTGCTAGCAATGCCCATGTTAATTTTCCACGGTTTATTAAGAAAATCACAACAATGCGTGCTATTTATGTGGGAGGGATTCAGAGATTTATCTCCCCAGTAATGTATTGAATTAGAATGGTGACATTAGAGACATAGATTAATGTATTAGCATTTCTACTGTAGCATAGAGTCAGGATTATATCACAAAAGGAATTAGTTTTGTGGTCTCTTCATAGATCCATTTTCAGGACTGTCCTTCATGGGCTCATTGTCAATCACAGTCACCTGGATAGATTCATGTTTGTGTCAATTTTCTTTCTATTATGCTCTTCACTATGAACAATGGGACACTGGGAATATGAATGCTTAGCACGGTCTGGGAAAATAACTTGTCCTAGTGCTTTAATCCTTGCTTTCGGGAGTTACTTTGCCTATAGTTCATATTTTCTTCCACGTCTGTTGCAATAATCCCAATAGTGACACCGTAGGACATTGCAAAGGCCACATGCTCCCACTATGACTGTGATTCATTGAATACATGTGAGAGAACAAAAACCTTGTTTTTTGAATAAAGATTGGAGCAATTGGCCTCTCATATTTGAACAGAGTCATAGAACCATAGAATCGTTAAGGTGGATACTTCCATTACCTGTGATCTCAGTAAATAAATTCAACTTTTAAAGAGTGTCCCCTGGTGTTGTAAAATGACATTGAGAGGAACTTAACCAGTTGCTGGACTAGTTGTAAGATAGGCTGCAATGTAACCACTTCGATGTTATCTCTTATCTGATTTGTTGCTAGAAAACCAGGGGATGTTTCCCACAGAGTTGGTCCTGACACAGCTTTGCAGTTTTGATATAGGGAGTAATGGATTGACAAAGTGCTTTGGAGTGCGCTGCATGAATCCTGTTTGTGGGGTCAGGTTTTAGTTTTCACACTATAAGCTGGGACTGCAAATGAAGTTTGTTCCTTTGATGAGAAACAGTGAGGGAAATCCTCACGTGCTGTCCCTCTCGAGTCTTCCATCAGATAATAGTCAGCATCCTCAAAAAATTAGTCTGAGATCAGAGTAATTCAGTCTGAGATCACAGTACAACTGCTGTTTGGTTATTACATGGGTAAGAAATTTTGTTTACTCTTGTTGCAAGACAAATTCAAATTGCTCGTGTCCATCACCAAAGTGCCAGTCCTCAGAAAATTGGCTTTTCTTTAGTACCAGCTGAACTCTGTAAAAGTGCCCTCCTTTCCTCTGTGTTCTCCCCGTGGAGACCTGAATAAGTCTGGTGGGCTGAACTGAGAACCAGAAAAAATCTCCTAGGCTTTTCTGCATATGTATCTGTGGCCTTTCCTGTCATTTTCTGGATGCCTTAGCTGTCCTGAATATAAAGATGTTGAGACAATGACTGTCCTTTGTGATGTTTGCCCTGTGCTGATAACAGCAATGCCCAGCTGCTATCCACAGACCCCCATAGCAAAAATAATATGAATTTAAATGTGTTTACTTCATTTTCTCTGTTTTTTTTTTTTTTTCTTTCTTCTTCATACAGTAAAATGCCACCAGTGGAAAGGATCTGATGGAAGCAGGAGATGAATTATTTGACTTTAAAGCTCTGTGGCATTTTTTGGATTCTGTAATTTCAATGCAATTTTGAATGTTTAAATTACAAGAGAAATGAATGAGTATCTTAGACATCACTAGGATTTTTCTTTCCTCCGTCTATTTTCCAACCAAGTCCAATTAAATCAGACTAATAGTATGGAAAATTTCAGAATCTCTTATTCAAAATGGAAATACCTATTAAGAAAATGTTGATAATCTAGTATATTCTCTCCAAAGTCACTTGATATTCCATTGATGTTTCACCAAAAAAATACTTTTGCTTTCATTGGAATTCTATAGGAATGTGAAAAATTAGTGAGTAATTAAAAAATATTGTTGTGTGTTCTGGAAAGATTAGTACGTGCCTTAGATTTAAAGACAGTTGGAACTCCTCTCTCTTTTATCTTTTTTTTTTTATATATATATATAGAAGAGGAACAATGACTTAAATCATTAATCCCCAGTTGACGTTCTTCAGATGTGAAGGTACATATACAGATTGTCAATGTGTGTGGTGGGTTGACCCTGGCTGAACACCAGGTGCCCACCAAAGCTGCTCTATCACTCCTCCTCCTCAGCTGGACAGAGGAGACAAAAGATATCGAAAGGCTCATGGGTTGAGATAAGGGCAGGGAGAGATCACTCACCAATTATAACAGACAAAACAGACTTGACTTGGGGAAAATTAATTTCTTACCAATTGAATCAGAGTAGGATAAAGAGAAATAAAACCAAGTCTTAAAGCGCCTTCCCCCCACCCCTCCCTTCTTCCCATGCTTAACTTTACTACTTGTTTTCTCTGCCTCCTCCCCACCAGCAGCGCAGGGGGATGGGGAATGGGGGTTGTGGTCAGTTCATCACATGTTCTTTCTGCTGCTCCTTCCTCCTCAGGTGGAGGACTCCTTACACTCTTCCCCTGCTCCAGTGTGGGGTCCCTCCCACAGGAGACAGTCCTCCATGAACTTCTCCAACATGGGTCCTTCCCATGGACTACAGTTTTTCATGAAATGCCCCCAGCGTGGGTCCCCCATGGGGTCACAAGTCCTGCCAGCAAACCTGCTCCAGCGTGGGCTCCTCTTTCCATGGGTCCACAGGTCCTGCCAGGAACCTGCTCCAGCACAGGCTTCCCACACGGTCACAGCCTCCTTCAGGCATCCACCTGCTCTGGTATAGGGTTTTCCACAGGCTGCAGGTGGATATCTGCTCCACTGTTAACCTTCATGGGCTGCAGGAGGACAACCTGCCTCACCATGGTCTTCATAATGGGCTGCAGGGGAATTTCTGCTCTGGCACCTGGAGCACCTCCTCATCCTCCTCCTTCACTGACCTTGGTGTCTGCAGAGTTGTTCCTCTCACATATTCTCACTACTCTGCTACCACAGAGGTGTTATCACAGTTGCTGATGGGCTCAGCCTGGGCCAGTGGCCTTGGAACCTGCTGGCATTGGCTGTATTGGACATGGGGGAAGCTTCTAGCAGCTTCTCACAGAAGCCACACCTGTAGCCCCCCCAATACCAAAACCTGGCCACACAAACCCAATACAATGTGTCTTTATAATTTCAGCATCTGTCATCTCTAAAACAGATGTGTTTTAAAAAGTCAGCAAGAATTCTCCCAACAACTCACGATTTCCTGGAATTTTTGAGTCTTGAAAAGATGTGTCTCATTTCCATAATAATGCAGTTTAGAGGCTGCAATATAACAATGCAAAGTGCAAATTGTCCTGGTCTTGATGAAGCCAGTCACTGCACCGCTGTCTGCATCTGCTCCAACAAATACACAAACTTCTCCCTGGTGAGGCTGTTGAATGTGTTCAGGTACGGCGATTTGGTCAGTTAAATGACTCATTTGCCTCTTGCACAGGGACAAGCTGGACCTGAAGCATGCAAAAATAGCTGCAAGTGCTGTTTTCTACAGTTTTGAGCTCAGTTTTCCCAAGCTCTCTGCCCTTGCAATGCCCACAGAGGCTTTCAGGCAGACTTGGGGCTCATCTGCACTGCACCTTCTTCTCTGTTGCTGTTGAGAAGTACCACTTTTCTAGGTGTGGATGGGTACCAGCAGCGCCCGAAGAGATGGAGAAAAGGAGATGCAGCCTTCAGAGGGCTTGCCCCAGTACCTGGACCTCGGTGAGGAAGGATAGCATCACTGCAGTAACTTTGGCAATGCTATGAGGTGTTGTTTATAGTAGTGTTCAGCACTGCAGGAGCCTTCAAACTGAGAGTAGCTATTTAGAGCTTTCCACTGGTCCTGTGAATTTTAGTCTTTGCTCTCTGCCTGAAGCTGATCCTTTGGAAACATTAGAGTTGAAAATTATTCAACCATTTCCAGAAATGTGGCTAAAGAAAATAGGAAATCTATTTCCCTGCCACTTCTTGGTGAACACAAATATATCACGGGAATTTTCATTTAAAAAAAAAAAATCAGAGAAAACCTCTAACTGTCATTTACCTGCCTGTCATTTCATCTTTCCCTGGCAAGATGACATAGCCTTAAGGTGAGAGTAAATGTTTCTTACGGTCGTTACCAGGTTTCTTTTCACAGTGTGCAGTGCCAGTCTCTGTGTAACGGGGTTTTGGGCTCAGGGCCTGCAGTTCTGAATGAAGATGCTGAAAATAAGCAACTGACAATGTGAAAGGGCCCTTCTCTGTTAAATAGCCTCGGTACAGTCAGGGGCAGCAGCGTGTGCTGAAATCATGGCAGCTTGGTGTAAGCCATGTTCTTCTCCCCACATATCAGTATTGTGGGATCATATTACAACTGGTCGCCATCATTTGACCATCACTCATGCTCATCTCCAAGCTCTGTGATGTATTTCTGAACACATAGTGACTATTCAGGTGCTTTCTCCAGCCTCAGTAAGCAGTGAAGCTGCAGCTGGCAATACATGCAAAGCCACATGCTTTGTCACCCAAGGTGAGACTATTACCCTCCCGACTGCAAAAGCTATTAGGCTTCTTCATAGGTTAATTCATGGCTTTGCAGGATTGTTTCTTCTGGTGTTTGTCTGTAATCACACAACTTGCAAAGGAGGTGACTACAGCTAACCTGCAGGCTTGAATGTGTTGGAGGTGGTCAGGTTGCATCCTACCATCTCATGACACTGCTGAGTGACAGCCTGGGACAGAGCAAGCATCCTGCCCAGGCTGCACCCTTTCGTGTAGTCAGATGAGATGACAGCTGTAAGCCAAGCAGCACGTGTTGATGATGCTTTTTTCTTTTTTCCCTTCTCCATGCTTTCTTTCTTTGCTTTGAAAAATACATGGCTCTATTCCCATATGACTCAAAGTGTTCATACATGATCGAGACATTCTTTTGGAAGACTTATCAACCTTACATCTCCATAAATTACTGCTGGTTTCATTCCTTATCTCTTTGGGCTAAATTTCTCAGATTTTTCAAAGGTACATGCTTGACTAGAGTCTGTTTGCAATTTAAATGGTACTTACTTAAATTAAAGTATCGCAGACTCATGTGGGTTTATTTAATGTGTATGAAATTATGATCAAGCCAACATGCCAAGCAGCTCACCCCAGACAGTCAGTGCTCCCTTCTGAGGGTTTATCTGATCTGTATTTGTTCAAGTTTGTGTTTTGTTTCTTTTGTGTCAGAGAAATTTTTTGATCAAAAATGCTGATTTGTCATCATCTTTATTTTTCCTCATGCTCCAGAAGACTTCTGATTCAACATAAATGGGATTTTTATTTTAGCTGAAGAAAATCAGGGAAAATTATGGGTTGATTTATCATTGCGTTGTATAGTGCTGATAAAACAAGTCTGAGTTTTGAATGTTAACTCATGATTTTTGGATGCGTGATGCAGCACACCAAAGACAGGCCTGATCTGTATTATAGGTGCCCCTAAGTTTGGGCCCTCTGGGTTGGCATTCATATTTGAGGATGGTGTAATTACTAATTCCTATATGAATTAGGAATTTGCTTTTGAAATTGGGCATCAAGAGGATCCCAGTAATGGTTGTGAAGGTAGCGCAGAAAGAGGGTCAGGAATGACAAGACCATAATAGGCTAAACTGTAATCTAGTTTAGGGGGAAATCTTTTTGGGTTTTCTCCATCCACAAGTAGACTGAGCTTCCTATAAAGTTTATATCTTTATTTACATCTCTTCAGGCAACAAATGCTGACCTACAATGCCATGTAGTCTAAGGGAGCAAGCATGAGTCTTGCTCATGAGGCAGGGTAAGGAAGCAAAGCAAATTGATTGACTCTGTTGGCTCTGCGTGTGATCTTCTGAATGGGAAGCTGTTGTCTATGTGAACTCTTGGATGCTGTACGAACATAAAAACCTCAGACTCAGAGTTTATTTAGGATGGGTTTCTGATACAAATATAAACAACCTATAGATCACGCAAGTCAAATACGTATTCCTGAAGAGACTTAGGATGAGCCCAAATAGCGTCAGGGCTCTTGTATGTCATGTGCACAAGGTGTGTGATTAAAACTAAAGACAAGGCTCATAAAGCTTAGATCTAAAGTGGTATATTTGTATCAGCAAGCAGAGTACTCTGTGTGAAATTGTCCTGCTTGGCAGCTGCAAGATAGATTGAGAGTTTACCGTGCTTAAGGGACCTATGAACATAATGTTTACTTTTTGAGGTTTCAGTAGTGCCTGATGCTCATCAGCAGGAAACACTCTTTGTTAAAATGAGGAAACTATTTCAGGCTACTGGTTCTGACCTTTCGAGTTGGCATGAATAAAAGCCAGGTTAATGAAACTTGTTGCTCCACTAGCAAGTTGGGAAAAAAACTTGTCTGCTCCTCAGAAAAACACAGTAAATGCCACAGAGATTTATGCAGAGCTCTGGTGTAACTCCAGAGTCATGTGAGCCCTCTATACACAAGACACTGAATTTCTGTGGGGGGAAAAAAGTCACCACTTGGCTTTAGTGAAGCCCACAGCCCCTGATGTCTCAGGGTGATGGATAACAATAGTCGTAATGATTGTGACTTGCTTGCTAAGAGACACGGTCCGTTTAGTGTTCTTGCCCTTATCGCTTGCTGGCTTCAAGGCCACAATCCTGAAGTGCAATCAGGAAAAATTGCATTTGACATGGCATGTTGAGGAATGGCATAAATCCTCCAGTACAAAGCACTTATATGTGTGTTAGGCTGGCCACTAGTCATCCAGCTTCTGAGGAGCACCCAGAAGAGTTGGCCATTAATGAAAGCACCTTGGAGCTGGCACAGAACCAGTAAGACACTTGGGTCCATGTTTGTGTTTTCTGGGATCATGCAAGTGTTTGTACTTTAACAACACAAATTCTTGCAAGCAGTGATTTTTAAGCTCAAAATATTAATGTAAAGTGGGTATAAAATTGGCTAGGCACTTCAAAGTTAGTGCTCGACAAAGGAAACTATTTATTGTTAAGACTGATTGTTGTTTGTTGGATTACCTCCTCTGTGGCAGTGCCAAGGTGTTGGCTCTGCAGTCATGCAAGCAGCTGCACGTTGGTCTAAAAGACAACAGGAGCTGCCTGTCCCAGAACTCTCAGCCCATGTCCGTAAGGCAGCAGCATGTGCTTTGCAACTGGTGTGTGCTTTGCAACCTATATGCCTCAACGGTGTTGTGCAAACTGTGTGCAAATTATGCCTACTGAGCCATTTATCACCAATGTGCAAGCTAAGGTCTTTGTTGGTGTTGCAATTATCTCTACACCAGTGACCACAGCCCTCTGCTAGTCTGGGGACTTGGGGGAGCTTTTTTATGCCACTATACTTCTTTGTTCCTCCTGTTGTCTGTAGGAATAAAATCCCCTAGGAGGAATTAATGCTCCCAGCAGACTGTAGCCCTGGGGTGCAACACCGCCTGTCTCCAAGGTGACGCAGTGGGCTCCTGCTTTTAGTGTGTAGCAAGGAGTTTGAGTACTTTAGGATCAGATGGTTTGTGGCTGGGACCTGGAATTGAAGAGATCTTCCTTGTCAGGCTTTAGCTTCGAAGAGTTGCTCTGCAGCCCAGAAACTAAAAATGGCTTTGTAGTTACTAAGTGTGCCACTATATGGAATGGAAGAAATTGGGGGAATTTCAGGTTGCTTTCCCTGTATGACTCCCCGTTGCCCTCCTAAACATAGGAAAAAGAAATGCTATGGCAAGATCCTTTTTAAAAGCAAATCTGGTTGTTTTTCTAATGTGATTTTCCTTGGAGTAAAGTAAAATACATTTCTTTGCTTAATTTGGTCTAAAATAGACATCTAGTGCTGTTAGAGATGCCCTGGGGCATCAGTCCTGGCCTCCAGCTACTGTCCAGAAAAGCAAAGTTCTCCTCCCATAGTTCCTTTGTTGCCTCTGTTGGCCCCACATGAAAGTCTCGGCTCTGCTACAGCATCTTGAATGATGCTGGGTGCCCAGGCAGCGGCAGTGAATCTAACCCCATGTCTCCCTCCAGCCCCAGCTGCTCAGAAGAATTGTAGCAATGAATAAAAGCCTGTAGATGAAATTTCATAGTGGATGACTCCTTCTCAGGGCCATTAGTGAGACTGAAAAATCAGACTTTATAATACAAAGCAATCTTCCACCTGAACTGTGGGACAGCTACTCTAGCTCCACGATATGTTATTTAAAGCCTGTTTTATAATAGAATTTGGTATTGCAGTATGTATAATTTATAATATATTAAAACCCATTTCATAATATATTTTAATCTCTGATGATGAATAGCTGGGATAGTTTTGCAGGTTCTGTAATATCACTATGGCAACATCCTTTAAAAAAAAAGTAGGACAATTGAGACGTACCAAGGACTGGTCAAGGAAAGAATAATGACACTTGTCAATTTGCATTCTTTCCTATAGTTTATTTTCTTATTGGAAAAGGCATTTATTCTGTTATTTTTGCATGTGTTTTCAAGAAATTGCTTGCAACATTACTGAAATGTTGCATGTCCTTTAACCTTTGAGTGCTCAACTTTGAAAAGATTTGTTTTCCATTGCAGTGCTAAATGACTTAGCCCATCTACAAAGATGACTAGAACTCAGCAGCTATTGGTGGACTGGAAATGCAGCTTCCATCAGATTTCCAATGTTTCTCAAAAATCAAAATAGTGCTTTATGATTCCAATGTAACATGCTTAATTTAGAAAAATGGCACTTGTCTGTCATACTAAACAGTTGACTGTTTTTATAAATCAGGCTTCTTGTTTTGAAGCCTAGATTTTGACTAAGCCTCTAAATGGCAATTATTCTTTTCATGAGGAGTAGTGAGCAAAGCATATTCATCATTCATTACCAAAGAAAGAAAGAAGAAATTTCATTTTACCCTCCTTTCCAAGTGGTGGTGGTGCATCTCTAAAATGTCACTGCAATATCTCAAAGAATTGGGATCAAAAAGCCAGAAGATCTGTGGATCACCATTTACTCATCAGGTGATATGCGGTTCATCCATGGAAGACTCTCAGTTTTTGGCATATTCCTAAACTCGGGCAGTCTCTTCCTGAAGAGCAGACTTTTGAAGGCCCTAGATCTGAGGACCAAGCACCAACAGTGTACCAGGTAGCCTTTTGAAATATATTTCTATTGCTGGTTGTTATTCCTAGTCTCATGCTTTTAAGTATTGGAAAAATACTTTTTGAGGATAAAAGTTTATGGCCTGTTTTCTGATTTATATTGTCCAGCCACTGAAGGGGTCTTCTGTCAAATACATAAGTGCTCCAGGCATGAGTTCCTGGTCAGTGGGGAAGACAATGCTGGAAACTAAGTAGGAGCTCACTCACCCTCTGTGCTTCCTACTTGGTTTTCTTGAATACCTCAGGCCTCTGCTATTCTGATCAATTTGACAAATATAATTCTTCCCTCTCTTTTTGCACAGCTTCTTTTTTGTCATCCTTAGTGCAACTGATTTTCTTCAGCCTCCAAATTCCTCCTTTCCAGCTGGGCCTACCCCTTGCCATCACAGGTTTTAACACTCCCTGCCCTTCTCTACCTTTTACAGAGCAGACTCCCTGTTTGACTGCTCCTTCTCCTTTGCGAGCTAAAGCTTCTCCAGTGCCTTTCATCACCCAGCCATGTTTTGGCTGGTGGCAGGTCATGCAAACCAAGAGCAGGTATTTGCTAGCTTTAGTCATCACAGCTGATATGAGACTTGAGGTAAGAATATACCCAAAAATGTCTGAGGACATCTGGGAATTAATTTTCCCCTGTTTGTCCCAAAGCAGAACACAGATGTTGACCTTTACCTTACGAATCCATCTGCTTACTCAGGCTTTTGCTTGAGGGGTGACAGCAAATGAATTTCTGCCTATAGGGCAAATTCCAAGATGTATCCATTACTGTGCCATTGACATTTGCCAGCTGATTCTTGAATTTTCAAAGTAATTTTGTTCATGTGTCCAGGGAAATTAACAGTGAACAGTTACCAGGGTTTAAAAAAGCATTTTTGGAATAAAATTTCTTTTAACTTTTCCTATTTAAGTCATTGCTTGCATAAAGCTACTGGTTACAGAAGAGCAGGAATCCTCCTGAGAAATGGGAGTCGTGAACTTGATGAATACCTACTGTGACTTTTTTAATGTTCTCCAGTTATAGAAAGCCTCGTGCCATGGGCATCTCATCCATGACACGAGATCATGGTCTACTAATGATGTTATGATTTAACTTTTCCAGTTGCTTTGGTCTTGCAACGTAGCTTTTAAATGTGCAGCTCAAATAACGGAACTAGACACATAAACAGCAAGGAGACAGACTTAGTCATTTTCTGGTGAAGGAGAAACTTCCATAGCGAAGGGAGTGGTGATATAATATCCAGCTTTGCATTGGTTCTGGTGTTCAGACTGCAGCTATAGGCTGTTATCTGTAAAAAAAGACAACTTTATTATGAAAATGTACAAAAATGGACACATCAGGTCTCAGCAAGCAAGCTGATGCAGGCAGGCATCTCTCCTTTTCAGGTGGCAGACTGTCGGGGCTGATGGGGTTTCTTGAATGGGTTTCCTCTCTTGTCACACATTCCTACATTTGAGAATTAAAACCAGCTGAAAGCAGCATCACATAAACCTATTTTCTTGTTCTTTATGGAAGACAAGTACTTTCTTATCCCAGGACCACTGGACCCGTTCATAACAGAAACCTTTAAAGTTTATGAACTGTGAAATTAGGTGACTAATAGACAGGTGAATCATTAGGCAGAATGCCACAAAGGCTGCATTCAGAGACTTCCTTGTTCCTGTTTCTTGCATCTCCCTGTAGACAAACACATTTTTTCTTACTCTGTGCTGAAATAATAGCATCAAAACCTCTCCACAGCACCGAGATCCCACCTAATTGCAGGGGAATGGGATTTTCCCCAGGATGTGGTGGGTACCTACTGCATCTATCCATTTACCTTCTCAGAGCATCACACCTTTTGCCACATTGAGGTTCATCCACGGGCACGTAGGAGTTTTTACTGTTTTCTTATTTATTTTTTTTTTTTATGTAGAAGAAAACCTTTGCAGCCTCTGTCTCTACCTGCTGGAGATCTTTTTTGCCATTCCAGACTGTCCTGTGCAAAGGAGTCAAAACAAGCAGGGAGCAAGGAGTTGATTTATTTCAGGTCCTCCTGCCACAGGACTATTCTAATAAAATCCTCCCAGCTGTTCTGAAAAGCTTCAGCATTCCATTTGAGGAAGAAAAGTCTGACAGTCCCAGAAACAAAACAAAACTTAAACCAGCCCAATCAATAGCACTTCATTTACTTACTGGAATGAAAACTCCACAAGTGATTTTGGAGTGAAGACTCAGGGGACTTTACGTTGTAGTTTTGCACGTGCCTTCACTTTTAGATTTTACATAGGATGTGATTCAGGAGCATTGAAATGGTACTCATCTTTATCAGAACTCCCCTCCAACTCATGGTTTCACCAGTTTTATTTATTGTCACATGTGGAATAGGAGCTGTATGTCTTGGTTAATTAAAAGGAACATCTGCTTAATATAATGCATAATATAAATGGTATTTCCTTTGTATACCAGGCTAAATGAAATAATACATAGTCTATTGACCTAAGTTCCTGCGTGCCTATTGAATAACCATCAAAGAGCAGACTTCTTGACATCATGCACGTCCCCCTGAGGCAACATAAAAAATAAATATTGTGAACTTACATAAAGTAGGTGAGTCCAAAAGAGCAGAAGGGGAACTGTACATTCCCAGAGTACAAACTCTAAGCGGTAACAGATGAACCCAGACAGTGATTATAAAGCCCAGAGCTGGTTCATAAACTACTCAGGCTGCCATCTGTAGAGTCTGAGTGCAAAACTGTCTGTGATAGGCTTGTTTTCCCATCTTTATAGCAAGAATAACTTCAGTTCTTCATATACTTAGGGAGGATGGATGAACAGATACTGATGTTGTCAAGTTGTCTAAATGCTTAATAGGAGTGAAATCAAAATAACACACTTGAATGGTGAAACCGTAAATGAATGAGACAAATCTTTCTAGCTTCACACAGCCAAAGCTTTCTTGTCAGACCTGTCATGTTCTCTGTTAATCTTGTTTGCATAACAAATATTTTAGCACTTGTTTTTTCTTTATTGAGCCTGAACTTCATGTGGGACATTGCAGGAGGAAGGGTTGGATCCCTGGTCAATAATCCAGGGGATTTTTGGCTGCTAACTTGCCTGTTCCTTGCTGGAGGTTACTGCTGGAGATGCTGGATTGTTGTGTAGATGTCATGGGCAGGAGGCCCGTTGGACGCTTTCTGCTATACTTTGCTACCTTGGTGCATAGCTTGCAAGCTGACAAAAGGGCACTCTGCAGTGCGCCAGCACTTCGATACCTGACTCCCGTTGGTTAGGAATGGAAAATGGGGAGATTTCACTGTGCTGATTCCTAACCCAGCTTCACCATATCCCCTCCCTGTCTTTTCCTTGTGGTTTGGCTGCCAAAGTTGAGAAGTGCTAGAGCTAGGCATGGCTAGGGGGAGGGCCTCGAGCAAGCCATGCTGAAGGCATGAAAGCTTTTGGACAAAAACAAGATAGGTTGGAACTACAGCGTTTATTTGCAAGCTTCTCTGTCTAGATGGTCCATTTAATTATTCCCTGCGCTTATCCCACTTTACTCAACACACAGCTGAGAAGAGTATCTGAGCCATTTTTGGATGATTTGTTGCCTCAGACATAGGAGTGCAGGATGCTACTTCAGTAGGCTGTGCTGTGTTTGCTCTTCTGATGCTGGAAACAATCTTTGCTCTTGAAACTAAATATTTCCAACTGCCTGGCTTTGGGGTTCCACTTTAATTCTATGTGCTAATGTGCTGGTTTACCGTGTTAATGCAGATTAGCTGAAAATAACATGGCACATCAGGATTTTCTGTTCTTCTTATGCATTGTAATCTCTTTGCTTTGGATGGTGTTTATTACGTACTGAGATAATAGGTTTAGTGCTTTTATGACCTCTGTAACATGTTCTTTTTGTGCTTCCACTCAGAACTACTCTTGCTTAGCTAACCTTTCAGCCAGTAATCAGTCCAGCACAATTACCCTGGGCACACTGGCAGACATTTCGAGGACTCTCTTGGGTTGAGTCCCACTGCAAATCTGCTGCAAACATAACAGGCACTTTAGCTTATTAATTTTGGCTTATTAATTTCTTTCATTGCAGCTGCAACCAACTCAAGAGCCTTCTTCAGCCCTTACCCCTGGGCTCTTTCCCAGCTGCTTTGTTTGGGATGCAGGCCCACTAGGCTAGGTTGATAGAGACCCTTTTTGGCTGCCAAAGTGTTTAAGCCCACCTTAGAGGACTGTTGAAGGGATTCTACCAGCATGGGTCATGTGGGGAGGATGGCCTGTATTTATCTTGGTTGCTAAAAGACTAGTTCTACTGCATCCATATGTGTTGCTGCTGAGTTTTGCATAGCTCGGTAATCTCTCTAATCCTCTGGCCAGAAGTCCGATGGTACTGGGAGGCCAAAGCTGTTAAACTTCAGAGATCCACACAGAGTCTGCTTGTTTAAATGCTGTGTGTTCACAGATTCATGGGACCTTTTTTCTGGTCACCATCTGTAGTCTTTCCAGCTCTTTGAGGCTGTTAATGCTGCTGTTTGCTTCTGTCTTTGTTTTTCCTCCCTCAACTCCCTCCTTTCTGTATCTTCCCAATAATGTTTCTCACAGCCTGCTTTATCTCCTCCTTTTCTGCATAGGGGATCTGAAGTTACACAGTCACAGCCAGCTTTTCTGTTATTTTTTGGCAGAGCTTTGCCTGTCCTATGTTTTGGGTGGCAGATGCTCAGCGGGATTCTCGCTAGGCAGCTGTGGAGGGTGAGCGGTGCTGCTGTGCCCTGCATTGTGCCTGGCTGTGGTTTATGTCCCTTTTTGCTAAAGGCCTGCCACTTGTGCTGGCCTAGCTTAGAACAATTCCCTCATCTCCTTGCAAAAGTGCTTTCAGAGAGGAAAGCTTGACATGTGTCTGTGATGCACAAGAGAGAAGAGGAGGGAGCCAGTCTTACTAAGGGCAATTAATCCTACTGCTGACAGTGAGCCCACGTGCTCCTTGTTCTAACTTTCTCTCCTCTTAAGGTGCCTTTTGCAAATGGATGGAGATTGTCAAAGCTTGTATCTTCAGGTACTATGCTACCTTTGACATCATAGTGAGAGGCGTCTCCACCATCTGTCATTGCTGGGAAAGTGGCAACGTTACCATTGCCTCTGTCTTTACAGGATTAAAACACGACATCAGAGGCAGTCTACATCTTCTCTCTGGTTTTTGTGCAAGGATTTTTTTCTTCCCCTTTTGCAGGTTGCTTCTATTTGGGAGATAATGAGAGCTACTGTCTTCCATGTGCCTTTTATCAGGGAACAGTGTTCTTCAGCAGACTCATTAAAATAATGGATGGCCTCAGATGGTTAATTATGTCTGAAACTTTCTTGCTGTCCAGCAGCAGGAAAGCTTTCCGACATGGTATGTGGGCAGGGGTATAGTCTTACAATGACAGTCTGTCTACCATATCCTTTAAGACATCACACAGAAAAATGGTGCATTGATACCAGCAAACCCAAATGAACGATTGGCTTTCTTTAGGTGGGTGGCACAATCAGTTTGGCTACCGGGAGTGGATAGATTTCAGACTGGGAGGACAACAGCAATTCATTGGGTGCATGGGAGCTGCAGTGGAGTTTGCTAGGCACGTTGTAAATGTGGCTGAGGGAAGAAAAAAGAAATCTCTCATGGAGGCTGTCATGATCGAGGGGAAAAGAACTTGGACTCACCAAGGCCTTCAAGCTATGCTGTCAAAGAAGTGCATGTTCTGGTTAATCCATCACTTCTGATGACAACTTGCATATGGTGAACTTCTTGAAACGTGCTTCCTTTGTCCAAATTCTCATTCCTTAAAAGCTGGCTTTGAAAACTGTATTAGTAATAGAAGAGGCTGCTTCTGCTATTGAAAATATGTATAAAGCACAAGTCTATGAAACACATGTGTTTAGCTTAATGGAGTTCAGCTTTCCTCTTATAATCTGGGTCAGGATCCAAGATAAATTTGGTGGTCCTGACAGGGTCTGGCCACTTTGGAGCTCAGCTCTCATTTAGACACAGACAAAATATAGGACCTGCTGTGCTTTCTGTCTGTTGGACTTCCATGTGGGTAGTGGTACTGCTAAGCAGTTGCAAAAACTCAGCTATTTTGTTACCTTACTAAATGAGTACTCATTCAGACATGAAGTATACAGTGGCTGGCACCCACATACATTATGTGAATCTAATTTAATTAAAATCAGGATGTGTTTTCAAATAGGCATTAGCAATAGGGAACCACAAGCGGATGACCTAGTAGGATGTGTGTGAACCAGGTTCTTTGCAGGGTCTTGAAGGTATTTTTAAGGCCTTTCAGTTCACTTGACTATTTCAAGTAGCATTGGAGATGAGGTCCTCTGAACTTGTTTAGGGTGGGTGAGCTGGTGACATATAAGGTGAAGTCCCTTTTGCTATGGGAACTGAAGAAAAAAAACTAGCTCACAGCTCTTGGAAGTGAGTCCATTTTTCTGTGTGTGTGCAGGTGCCTTATATGTACCTTAGTAGAGCTGAGCCCCAGTCCCTACCTGGAATCTGTACGTGCTGCTCTAATTCAAATAACAACAGGTGCCTGTTTATAGGTTGTATTATAAGTAACTTAAATTACTCACATGGGTAACACTGGAGATCAAAGCTGTAAGGAAGTGTGTGTATGACCAGGAACTTAGCGTTTGATGGGTGCTTATGAACTGTAAGGAACATCTGCTCTTGGTGGGTAGCAATTTCTTTTCTATATTGAATATTGAAGTGGGTTATCATACCGTGGAATGGGTTTCCTTCTTCCTTTCATCTCCATGGCATTTTTTTCTTTTCTGTTCTGATTTCATACGGATTGAACAGTCATGATGAAAGAGCGGTAGGCAAATGCATACAGAAACAATTTAGCTTTGAATGGTGTCAGATGCTGTTATGAAAAATAAAGTTTTGCAGGTTTCTACTTAAAATCATAACTAAAGAATTCTGACATGCCAAGTCTGGGCAGCTGCATAAGGTCCTCTGTCAGAAATGTCAATCAGCTGTCCTCCCAGATGCACATAGCCCACTTGACGTGCTGATGTGGCCATCATGAAAAATTCAGATTTTTCAGAAATGAGCCTTTAATAGTTATTTATTCTCAAGAAGAATAAGTTCCTGAGCCTCATGGTTGCAAGGCATGCCTTTCCGATGTGGACCAAGAGTAAAGGATGTCTCTCAAAGCAAGCCCCCTCCTCTGCTCCTTGGAGGGCCCAAAACTGATAATTATACTTTAAACTGAATTTTAAAAATCAGCAAGATTTGTATGCCTGTCTCATTATAGCATTAGTATTCTGTATTTGTTGGTTGAGAAGCTTAGGAAGGCTGCGTGTGCTGGGGGTGGGGGTGCTGTTGGGACTTCCAGCCATGAACATGTAGCAGAGAGAGTTTATTGTGTCCTTTTATCCTCTTCGTCTTTCATTTCTGCATAGCTTCTCTGAGCTGGCATTATTCTTTGTGCACCATTGTGGGGCAGTGAGGGGATCTGAGTCCATCTTCAGCCACGTATTTGGTAGCTGAAGGCAGCAATCCCCCATGAATCTTCTCTGCCTCAATAGTGCATAAAACCTACCTCCAGGTCCCCAGTGGCTTTGGTGGCCCTGTGATGGGCTTGCACTCTCACCCCCATGCACTAGCCCCAGGCAAGTCAGGCCTTTTCCTCCCCTCCCTCGGGACTCTGTGCAGAAGAGAAACCACCTCTGGAGGCTCCAGGGTTAGGGAGGGGGACAGTGCAGGATTGGGAAGAGAAGGACTCAAGCAACACTTGAAACTCCACAATTCTTTTATTGATGGCTGGGAGACATGTACAGGCCTGCTGTGCTAATACCTCCCTTGCATGCCCTGCCACCTTTGCTGGAGATCAGTCAACCTTCACAGGTTCAAACCCATCTTCTGAAGGGTCCACCTCCATTGGCTACTTGTCATCTTTCACATGACAACTGCCACATCATTTAGCCCGTTCTCCAGGCTTTGCGGCACACCACCTGATGTCTGAGCACACCTCCTTGCCTATGCTTCCCTGCACCAGGCCTACTCTAGGAGCAAGAGACTTGATGAGTTGCAGGCCAGCCCACAAAAAATTTGCAGAAGAGTGAGGCAGAAACATTGTTTTGGATCAGTAGATTACATGCTCCTGTGTTCTGTGCAGCTAATTATTTCAGTGTCTAGTAAATATGCTTGCCTCTGTTACCCTGATGTTCCCCCAGGCAAAAGTGACTGCAAGGCAGGAAGGGACCTAGGTAGTTGCTGGAAGGATTTGGTTGGAAATATCCAACTGTTCTTCCAGAAGAGAGGGTGCGTGGGGGACTGAGTAAAGCAAGGAGAACAAAGCACTTAGCTTGACAACTGATTTTAGTTCCCATCCTGCATGGTCCCAAGTGCAAAGATAAGAAACCACGGTTTTTCAAGACATTGCTGACAGCTCTTGCCAGGAAGGGTTGGATTGACTTTTTACTGGCACCTTAGCGTTTTTGATCAATAGCCTCACAAACGGGAGGGAGTTAATACTCTGCCATCTTGTTCTTTTTTTTTTTCTTCCTTTTAAGTGCTTTATATTAATCAATTTTTTTGTCTTATTAAAAAAAAAAAAGGTAAATGCTTAAGGATTAAAGTAACTTTCTCAGACCAACAATTTGGATTTATGTCACTTCAAAAGCAGTTTCCTTCGAGGAACATGAACACCGGATTAAAGCTTTATTCTAGACTGGTAATTAAAAGGCAAAATCCCATATACAGCATTACAACTCTAATGTGACTGGAAGAGGATTGCTTATTAGAGCCTATAGGGATTTCTATTATGGCTTTGGGGACTGATAGCCCCACATCTCATCGTGAATCCTATTACAGCAGACACCAAACCATACAGCATTGTGTTACGGCTCTCCATTGGCACGATTTGAGCAGCCTCCACCTTGCACAGAGGAACTGCGGATTCATGTTTTTCCCCTGCCAGACAAATGCTCTTGTGAATGCACCTGCGTAAGCCCAAAAGACATCCCCATCTGCCACAGAGCCATTATTCCTGCCTGTAGATCAGGTTCATCACTGGCATTTGGTGAAGGAAAATGACACCATGGTCCATGACAGCCCCTGGAGTGGGGTCAAATTACCTGATTCCTTGTTTCTCAGCACAGGTCACCAAGGAAAGCTAACTACCAACAGGCTCTTGCTGGTGGCTAGTGCGGAGGCAAGGAAAAGCTGCTCTTCTTTCATTTGCCTTAAAAGTCTCAGGAATTCACTGGGTGTGATTGATGTGGTTAGGTCTCCTGCTGTTTGCAGAAATATGGTACCAGAGGCTCATCCATCTCTGGTTTGTAATATTCACATTAAAGCAATAGAAGCTTTAAGTATGGATTGTGCTAGCCTAGATATTGATAAGAGCCTATCAGCAACCACTCTTATGTCACACAAGGTTCAGTTTTAGGGCACAAATACAATGTGGACCCGAGACCTGGGACCAGCCAGTATGTTTACTGCACCTTCACCTAAAGTGGCAAAGCAACTTTGTATGAAAAGAAAAAAATTAATCAGCAAAACAGAAAAAAATTACAACGAAAACATTGCAAGACTTGGGCAAATGCCTTCCACCACAGCATCATCCTCCCTTTGAGAATAAGTCACTTCTACCTATTCCCTTCTGAGTGGACTCAGGCCTCAACAGTGCCTACCTCAACGTGCTGCAATAATTATAGCTATTCCCTATATGCCTCCCTGGGCAGTCAGTAAATGCCAGCTGACATCTCCCACAAGGGCAACAGGAGCAGGCTTTGCCTAAACTCAATTTTTATTTACCAGACATGGAAATAACAAGTTGCACAAAATACAGGAGCATGTCATCCACTGATGCCAAGCATTTTTTTAAATCAATATGTGTGTTTTGACCTGTGATGTTGGTGCCACCCATTGCTGTAGTATGTGAGTACAGATGTTCTTAAATGGATTTTTCTGGTTTAAGTGTGGTTTTATCAGCTCCAGTGTTAAGAATTTTATGGTTTTGGTGTGTCTGTAGGCACTGGATTTTCAAGGCAGCTTGACTTCTGTGATTATAGTTGACCATATTTTCAAAGAATATAAATAATCTTTGTTACAACAAGCACAGTTATCTTGCTGGAAAAGCTGTTTTGGATACAACAATGGTTGCTTGAGAAAATTTCACCAGTTTAATAACTTTCCATGTTACTTAGAGCAATCAGGCAACCAGACATTTTCTGTATGAGCTTTAGTGCCTCTCACCCCACAGTTTACCTACACGAAAGCTGCTCTGTGTCAACTTGAAATGATTCAGATTAGACTCCACCTTGCAAAAGGAGGCAGGCTGGGACAGCGTGGCTGTTGGGATGGCACTCTATGCCAGTATATCTGATATATATCTGTGCATGTTTTGGGTGGCATGGGGATGCAGCTATTTGGGGCTATTGCTACCCTTTGTTTTTTGTGTTTTTAAAAGTGGCTACTCAGTGAGCTTGTAATAAAAGCCAAATCTGAGGGCTCTCAAGCTCTGTTCTCAAATATAGAAATCCATTATATAGAAAAAGAAAATGGCCCAATCCCCTCTCTCTTTCTGTGTTATTTATTGGTCCTTGTGCCCTCAATTCCCTGAGATACCGAACATTCACATTTTGTGAACATCTTGTACACAAAACGAAATGGAAACACATAGTGTAGCAAGCAAACACATTGCTGCGGCAGGTGAATAGAAAGCTTGGGGAATGGCATTTTGGGCCATTGTTGCATTACTGTACTGAACTTTTTGCTAATTTGAGATTTTTATGGAGTAAATTGCTGAAATTTCAAACTCATAACGTTATAAAGAGTTTAAATTTTTGGAGCCATCAGAACTGCTTCTGTCCTGAACAATTACTGTAGTAGTTGTGTCTGGCGTAAGTCATACAAAGTAGACATTGTAGGCGCTAGGTCTGCATTTCAGCACTTGCGTTGCAGGGCAGAGGAGCTGCCTTTGGACTTACACTGCTTGGTGGGGGCAATAGAGAGTATGTCAGTAGGAGCCCTGCGTCCTGCTGGGCTCTTGTACACGGAAAGTGACTTTTCAGTGCTGGTCATCTCTGGTCTAAAGAGGTCCTTGGGAATTTGCCATGTGGAATGACTGTAGGAAAAGGTCATGTCAGACTGACCAAGTGACACTGTCTCTCTTCCTTTCATCTTCCTCCTGTGTTTATCAGGTCATTTGAAGCCATCTATCTACTTAGTTGTCACAGCATTGACTCTTTACTATTAAGGACCATTAATATTGTCAGAGCCATATACTGTCTCTGTATCCCAGCTAATTATAAAATCAAAACAGGTACCTTGCAAAAGTCATTCACTTTTGGGGGAATAAGCCCAGAGGCCTCTGTCAATGCTGTAATTTAAAGTCAAGCAGTGGAAGTTGCAGTAGCAAAGCACTTGCATGACTGTTGTGCACATGATCTGCTAAATCACCCCCAAAAAGGGCTGTTAAGTCAAAAATGAAAATTCTGCACAGACAGATTTGACTCTGATTTCCCTAAAACCTCTTTGAACCCTTCCGGAAATATAGATTGTCCTGAAAGTTAGGTCTGATTGCAGTTTTATACTCCTTTTTCTGCTCCCTAAGAATTAAGAAAGACTGGAGCCTGTTGAGTCTGGTGGGACCCACTGGCCGCCAGCTACGGCATGTTCTTGCTGGAGAAGTATCCTGAGCCTGATGGGCTGCTTTGATGTTTGCAGAGATGAGGAAACTCTGCAGTGTCCCAAAGGTGAGTGGCAGAAGTCACCACCATCCATCTGGCTTCCAAGAAGCCAGCTCTGTCCTTCAAGCGGGAAGTCAAGGACTGCAGGAAGTGTTGACTGTTTGGTCTGTAATTAAAAGAAAGGTACTTACAAGAACCTATTCATATCCTTTATGATCTCCCCCAGGATCATTTAACTGACTAATTTGGACAGCCCAGACAACAAATGAGGACTCGGTCTCCTCTCTTTCTACAACTCTGTAAACATAATCCTTGATTGATTGGCCTCTAATACATCAGACCTAAATGAAAAATTAATTAGATTGGCTACAACCCTGAAGTGAGCACTTTACCACTTTGTTGTTTTGTCCATTTGATCCTTTCTTCTTTGATTTATGGACAAAAGAGAAAGGGGAGAGAAAAAAGAGGAGGAAAAAGAGGTTTGTACTGGATGTCACTTGAAGACAGACAGGTTTATTGAAAGCTGAGCTCTGCTCAGCCAAGAAGTAAAATGAGCAGCAGTGGCGTCCCCCCGGTATGTGACAGAGGTGGGAAGGGTCAGAGGGAGCAGTTCCTCTCCCCAGAAGCTATTCCCTAAGGAAAGCCCCCACTTTGGTTTTGGCAGTCTGGATTTCCCCTGGTGGTGTTGTTCATGGGTCCAGTCTCCTGGTTTGCGCGCCACTTCCCTTCCATTAATTTTTTTTTTCTCTGAAATTATAGGGTCAGTGACATGGGTTTGCATTTGAAAAAGATGATAAAAATATATTTTGTTGGAGGTGGCAAGGATAGCCTTTGCTGATTTTCACAAAAAGTGCTGGAGGCCGTGAGAATTGGCTAGTATGATTTTGGTTTGTCTTGGAAAAATCTTGTGACTTTGTTGAATACTGCATCATCTAAACACTAGCTAAACACATGATGGCCACCATGCTTAATAATCTCAAAGGGTGAAGTGTACCTCACAGTGAAAAATAAACCAGCTGCTTTCTAGGTTTGTAAAGTATTGTAGTGTTTGGAGCAGAGTTACATGACTTGCTAAATTAATCATAAAGAAAGACCAAAACCACAGTGAAGAGTAGAAACAAAAAATCTGAGCTCAACACATCCAAGGGTGGAGGGCAAGTGAATGGCATATTGTTAATCACAGCCAAATTTTGCCAAAGCCCGAGGCCCAGAAAGGCAGTTGGAAAGTAGCAGTATATTAAAATCAAACCAGTCTAATGGCCAGGAGGAAATAGTGTGACTCTAAAGTGAGGCACTGTTGAAATGAGAAAAAACTTCTGTTATCTAAAGAGTTATTAAAAGTGAGAGCAAAAATTAAATTGAATTCCAGAAAGCAGTTATATGGGTGGATATATAAAAATGGTTGCCCTAGTGTGGCTTTATCCTGAAACAGAAAACATTTGAGCCAGGCTTGAACAATAGATTTTTTTAATTTTTTTTTTTTTTGTCAATAGCATAGGAAATCCAAAAGAAAATTCCAATTTGAAAGAAATTACTTTGATATAAACAATGATATGCTATTTCAGGACAGTTTTGAAAGGCAAAATTAAAGTTTTGCTTGCATAAGATGTTTTAAGGCTCTGCTGCTTGCAGAAAGCTCTTCATCAGCTGCCCAGACACAGGAGACCAATAAACAATGTACCCAGGCTGGAGTCTTGATTTCCTACTCAGAAAATGCCTTCTTTACAAGCCATCCCTCCCAATTTCTTCCCCTCTCTCTTTCCTTGCTTGGTTTCACAGGATTCAGCCCCAAAGCACTACCCTGAAAAATAGTCTGTGTGGTTTTGAGGTAGAAACTGTATGGGGTGGGGTGATGTGTGTGCATGGTTTCTGTGCAAACATTTAAAAATATAGTTTTAAAAAGGCTTGATTATTCTGAGTTCACCTGACTGGAAGGGGAACCAACAAAATTCAGATTTATTTTTTTTTTTTCATTTCCAGGTCAAAACCTCCAGGGGTAAGCCAGGAAGAGTTGGGGATGTGTGCCAGGATTTCCACAATCCTTACACTGATTAATTAGGAGGCTGGTGCCAGCTCAGGGGGCTCTACCTCACATCTCATAATAAAAGCTTTCAGAAGGACTCCCTTTTTTTTCCTGCCATAAAAGCAACATTCACATCCATGGTATTTTTTCACTAAATGAAAGCACAGCTATTTCTTGAGCTGAAGCATGGTGCAGGCCAGCCTCACACACAGGACAAGCTGGAAAATGCTCAAACTTCAAGCAGTGGTAACGGTAACATGTATAGGGCAGGTCTGCACCTGCAGGAAGGGGTGCTACTTTAACGTGCACAGGTTGAGCACATGTGTATCCACTAGTTTGCTTCAAATATTTTCTTCTGATTTCCCAGTTTGATTGCTGGATTTGAATGGGGAGGGCTCATGGCGTGGTTTGGAGGGTAAAGCCTGAGACTTCCAGTCCTAAAAGGAATTTTTCTGACTTTAGTGCAGGCACACGATGCTGAGTTTCAAGTGTAATGTATAGCCTTACCTATGTTGCAGCCAGTTTGGTTATCTTTGAAAAGGGTAATTTCTGTTCCTGTTAGTCTAGTGATATTCTTCCTTCCACTTCCGATGAAAGTGGAATGTGTCACAGTCAGGCTCCCGGTCCGTTTTAGTGCATTGTCTCACATGGGAGTTTTTTGCCCTGCAATGCTGTGGGGAACTTTACTGGGGCTATTTACAGGTTTCCTGTGGGATGCCCCACTTTATTATCCTAATGGTGATCTTTGAGAATTATAAATGAGACAGGAGTGGGAAAAGAAGGTTGTTTTGCTTACAGACATTTTCATGTTTGACAAAGGTGATGCCTTACCTAAAATGGTCCAGTATGAATGCACTCCAGCTGGTCACAAGACTGAAAGGAAAATAGGTGTAGGCGTTGTGAAGGGTCTAGAGCACAAGTCTTATGAGGAGTGGCAGAGGGAGCTGGGGTTGTTTAGCCTGGAGAAGAGGAGGCTGAGGGGAGACCTTATCGCTCTCTACAACCATCTGAAAGGAGGTTGTAGTGAGCTGGGTGCTGGTCTCTTCTCCCAAGTTGCTAGCCATAGGACAAGAGGAAATGGCCTCAAGTTGTGTCAGGGGAGGTTTAGGTTGGATATTAGGAAAAGGTTCTTCACCCAGAGGGTGTGGGAACACTGGAACAGGCTCCCCAGGGAGGCAGTCATGGCACTGAGCCTGACAACATTCAGGAAGCACTTGGTCAATGCCCTCAGGGATATGGTGTGAATTTGGGGTTGTCCTGTTCAGGGACAGGAGTTGGACTCGATGATCCTTGTGTGTCCCTTCCAGCTTGGGACATTCTATGATTAGGAAAATTTCTTCACTGAAAGGCTTTTTAAGTGTTGGAACAGGCTGCCAGGGAAGGGATTGAGCCATCACCCCTGGAGGTATTTAAAAGACACGTAGACATGGTTCTAGGGACATGGTTTAGTGGTGGACTTGGCAGTGCTAGGTTAATGGCTGGACTTGATGATCCTAAAGGTCTTTTCTAATCTGAACAATTCTATGATTCTGTGATAACTGCCTATTTTCTCATTACAGATTTCAGATTCATGTCCCATTGACTTTTCTCAAACATTCTGCTATTTGCAGGGAAGCAATATCTGAACATCTCTGTTTAATAAATGAAAGCAGCCCCTTCTCTGGATGGGAAAGGCCTGCCTGTGGTAAGGATAACAAACCCATACCTCAGCTGGATCAGGGAGGCCAAATCTGCACAGGGCATTCGGCACTGAAGGTTTGGTGGCTGCGTGCCTGCACTTAGAACCACTGTTGTTTGTCTGGGATTTTCCAAGAAGCTCACAAGTCATGTGTCTATGACACCTGGCTACTGAAAGCCATTAAGTTACACAGAAAAGCCCTTCATTCTCTCTATGATTGCAGCAACACTTCTGAAATCTGGCTGCATTACAAGCAAGCAGAGGCAATAGCATTTCTCTTTCTGCTTAAGAGGGTGTACACAAACCATTACATTTTCCTCCCTTTGCATGTCTAGTCAGCTTTACTCCTAAGATTCTCATCAGTTGCTGCCCCAACTATTCAGACTTCATTTTATGTTTAATTCAGTAATTTTGGTGATTATTTTCCTAAGAAAATAGCATGGGAGATGCTTTCAAGAGCAGCGCAGACAGCCCAGCTAGCAGCGGCCATGATTCCTGCTCCCTCCTTGCAGACTGCTACCACTGCATTGCTGGCTGAGACAGGGCAAGCTACTACTAAAAAACTCACTGAGTGAATAGTTTAACACTTTCAATTTTCAGTGAAAACCACCAACATTTTAATTTTCCACGAATGCTTGTTTTCTTTAAGATTTCATTTTCTACAGATTGTCTTGGGAGAAAAATACTTCATCATCTCTTTTTCTGCTTTTGGGTGCTTGGGCCTATCTCTGGAGCAAGTACAGGTAGGAAGGAGAAATTGTGGTGCAACTTTTAAATAAATACATTTAAGAATCTACCGCTGAGACTTCCTTTATAAGTATTTGGACATTATCAAATGAAGGCATTAGCTTCCAAAAAAAATTAAAATGAAAAATCTTTGAAGTTAGAAAATTGTCTTGGTGAGTTAGCTCAGAGAGAATGGAATGGCTTGGGGTATTTTTGTTTTTTCTGTTATTTTTTTTTTCTTTTTACAAACAGGGAAATTACATGTTGGAACTTTAATGTGATCAGATCAGCATCTGAGAACTCAGGGTGAAATATTATCCCTCTTAAGCTCAATGTCAAAGTCCCCACTGATTTCAGTAGAGTTATGATAAATGCTTGTGGAAAATGATGCATTGCATTAAAGTATTCTCAACTTTTTCCCTTTTTGTAAAAAAAGTAATATATGTCATGAGCCGTTTACCCTGTGCTTCCTCTGTTCTCAAAAAATACGGCTTTCCATGAGAAAACCAGACCTGGTGATCCTTTACACATTATGTGGCTGTAAGCTTTTGTGGTATTGCACTGAAAGCAATAGGCCGAATCAGATACTTTGAATGAAGTACGTGCTTAACTTTTCCGGTGACTGGGACCACATAAGCGCCTCGATGAACCCTTTGTGTTGCAAGTACTTCTGCCATTTTTTGTGTAACTTCTAAACAGTACGAGGTGTGGGAACAATCTTTTCACTGCCATATCAGAAATATGTTGGTATCAGGAATGTGTGTTCGAGTAATAATAATCAAAGGACTGGTTATTCAGTTGATATTCCTGTGTTAATGTTGTTAAATCCATTTCTGAGCTGGTGGTTTATTGCTTGCTGGATGGAGCAAATGAAATTGTTGCTTCAGCCTTAGAAAGGGCAGACGGAATAGTCCATAGATTTGGGCTAGGGGCACAAATGAAGGCAGGGTCACACTAGTGGTGATAACCTTCAACAAGAACATTATTCTTTCCTATTAGCTCCAACACAGGCAAATATGACTGCCTGCCTCCCTGCAGGGCAATACTGAACCTAAAGGACATAGGGGAAAAGATTAGTAGGCTGCCATTTCAACCCGCTTTGGGTCTTCAGAAGTGCTCAGCATCGAGTGGCCGCCATGCCAAGCACCAGGAACTGCAAGGACACGGTATCAAGCTACACGAGCGTCAAGTGGAGACTGAGCATATTTAGGAACCTCTCTCAGACTCCTGTGTTGAGCTGGTTTAGAAATCTGTGCCTTTAACTGCAAAACTTTTTGACTTACACGTTGATCTGATTATTTCAAGCCTGTAAATAGCTTTTATGATGCAGCTTGGTTACATTACTTATTCCAGGTTTCCATTTTGCTTCTATCTTAGTTTATTTTATTACAGGGAATGATGCAGCCCAGAGGATTTTTCTTCATATCAAAGTTGCCAATACTTTCCTCATAAAATGTAGTCTGTATCTGATGGAAATGGGCTCAGCCTACAAGGGAAATATTGTGAAGGCAGTATCAGCATTACGAATCTCTCATTGGTCTGGAATTAGGTAGGACCCAATCCTGCAAAGGTCCTCATGAATAGTTTACCTCGAGTTACAAAATTCCTCTCAATGTCCATGAAGCTGCTTTAATGTAACATGCCTAAGAGTTTGCAGGATGGGATTTTAGGCTTTTATTTAGCATAGCACTTTGAGTGTGTGCTTAAAATTAGGAATAGGCTCATGTTCAAGGTGAAGCACATGGATTTTGTTGCCAAACCAGGATGCTTTTTAGTCCCTTTCCTGTATCAGAGTCCTCATCCAAGATTCAGGCCAGGTAGCTGGGCTCTTCTGCTTGCCTAGAGCCTGCCTAAATTTAATGAAGCTGCTGGCAAGTGGGGCTTTAAGCTCAAATTGTAAAAATCAGAATCTCAGCTCATAATTTGCAATTAACAACCGATGACAGTTATGACAATGGAGCAAATAGTAAGTACATTAACTTATTAATAGCTCATTTAATGAATTTCAGGTCACTGTGTGTGACAGTGCTAAGGGCTGGGTTTGGCAAGCCATGTTTCTGGTCAGTGCCCGATGTGCTACTTAAAATGGATTATAGTTTTCTATCCTGACTTTCCTCATCCTGTTAGCAGAGTGGGGCTGTTTGGGGCCTTATTGTTGAGGATAATTTCTTGAAAGCTCAAACAAAGGAAGAGTTGAATTAGCAGCCTGACCTGCCAGTCAGATCTCCTGTGCTTCTCACAGACTAGTCATGCATATGCACCCTTAACTCGCTTTGCCTTTACTTGAAAATAAGAAGTTGGGGGTGCAAGTTTTGTAAAATGAAGTAATTTTGCCTTCTAAAGAAGCCAGTAATAAGGGGAGAGAAAGTAATCACCAAGGGTCTGCAAAGGCTTAATCTACAAAATGTTCTGCTTCATTTTGATATCTTACCTGTTCTTAAAATGCTTAAGTAATATCCCAAGTCATTTTCAGATAGGATTTTTTAAGTTGTAAAGAAGTCAATTGCCTTGACCTACCATTGCTGTTGTTCATTGCTTGCAATTCTTACAGGAATATCACCTGGATAATTTTTGAAATTATTGCCAATAAAAGAATATGTTGCTGAGTTATTCCATACCCTGATCGCTTGCCCTGCTCTTAACTTCTTTTCTTGGTTCAGAGCAACTATGACATGTTACATATGAAAAAAATTTATTTTTATTTCTAAGCAGGAAATGATTTTTGGGTGTAATATCTGTTGTCGAGAGTTTGCAGCAGGAAGGGCACAGAAATGGGAAGTGCTTCCTTTAAGGGACAACTAGCAGATGGTTTCCCTCCAGCAAGCTGCTTTGTGGCCTGTATGCCTATGCTGGAAAATGATGCCATTGGTAATACCAGCCTTGTTCTGTCACCTCTTTTGACTATGATATGTTGCAGGCTGCCACCAGACAACACTTAGTGTCCCCCTTTCTTGATCCTGTTTTTCTGAGCTTGGATTAAAGCAGTGTAGCCATTTTGCTGGCTTTGGTCCTCGATCCTTGTCCCGTGTGACAGCCAGAGATGATCTGATGTGGCTGGGAGAAGGGATGGAAATGCTGGGCTTTCCCCACGCCCTGCTTGCTGAGCGGACTTCCACCGCAGCAAAGCTGGGGCTGCTTTTCTGTGGGTGTCTGCTGAAACCTGCCACCTCCCGTGCTCAGCCCATGTGTGCGAGAGGATCAGGGCGGGAGCACACGGAACCTTGCATGGCTGCAAGCCCGCTCAGATTAAGGCAGGAGCTGTGCCAGCAGGTTGGGGCACCCAAAATATGGGTGAGGGGAAAGGAGCCAGTGGGAGATGGGTGCCAGCTTAGAGACTTACCTAAAAGGACTAACAGATCAAAATAAATGCAAATCCTGAGTGTAATCACTGACCCAGTATGTCATGCTTGCTTAGTGGATAGGAAGACGAGAATATAGCACTAACGACAACTGTGATACAGTCATTGAGTACTTCACTTTGAGAGATTTTTCCAGTGGTAATTAACATATTTAACTTATTTCTGAAGATTTACAAACATTAAATGCCACTAAGCATTCCATGCCATGAATGTCAAAGAAGCTGATATAACTTTGGAAGCATATATTTCATCCATCATAACACTCTTGTCACTTAAATGGCACTCAATCCACTTAAAATTACAGCGATTATGGAAGAACATCAAGTTTCATCAGCAGTGATTACGCTGTGATTATCACACATGCACTTCTCAGAGCTTCTTTTGCTTTTATGCAACTGCCAGTTTGCAAATACATGTTGAGGAAGAGTGGGGCTCGGTAGATAAACCTGGTGTTTCCATCCCATCAGAGTCAGTCTTTTCAGCATGTTAATTTGTACTTTGGGCAGAGAAATTTAACTCTTAAGAGTGATTTGGAGCAGGAAGGACATTAAAGTCTCAGTGGAGACCTCCTTCTTCTGCAAAGGACCACACTGGTTAAACTAACTGTAGGGATGTTTTGGTCAGCTACTTTAGGGTCTTTTCCTGACTTTCCCTCATCAATCTACTGATACCCATTAGAGGTAGTGAACCACCTTTTCCAGGCAAGGGAATGGAGATCTACATAATATTCTCTTGGTAGAAAAAGGGGGTTGGTGGGAATCTGTTCATTCTCTTGTTTACAAAATTTAAGTCTCTCTATCTCCCTAGGAAAAGAAGAGCAGAGAGAGATGAAAAATGGAAAGCCCAATCCAGATCCAAGTTGCCATCAATGGAAAAACTTCTGTGGGGACTACAGATATTTACATGGCAAGAGAAAGTGTAGGAATTGGGCAGGGGGGTGGTGGCAACAGTCCAAATTGGCCTAAATGTGTTTCCTATGAAATCAGTGATAAACCTAAAGTACAGGAGAAAATATACTTCCTTTTTTTTTTATCTTACTGTGCCTTCAGGAGCCAGATTTCAAAAAGGGCTCAGGTCCCTGCAATTCCTCCTGAGAAGAGCAGCCAAGCTCTTTTGAAAGTATGAATTTCATAGAGCATCCAGGTTGGACATGTACTCCCTTCCCTTCACATCTGTTCTTTGTATTCGCCTTCCATACTGTAGCAAGCATGGTGAGTAGCAGGAATTTTCTCTGAAAGAGTGGGAAGGAAGCAAATATAAGAGCATGTTTTCAAATAACAACATGTTTACTTTGCCGAACACAGAGCCCAAGAGCTCAGGTGCACATTATTCTGGCTGTAGGGACACTTGCTTATTAAGCCCTCCCTATTTTTTTCCCATTCTTTTTGAGAAACACAGGTCAGTCCTGTGATTTGCAACCTAGTTGCATGAAGGGTTGTATTGGCAGCAGCGTGGGTTTTCTGAGCAGGCTTTGCCACTCAGTCCAGCCTTGTGGGGGATGGGAGTTCACGTCAGCTGTCAAATAAGAGAAGTTATAAGGTGGCAATCCATGTGCAATGACCATTGACTGGTCTGCCTTGCTTTGATTATTTTTGCTATCTGATATCTCCAGCTGCTTGCAAATAATCTGTGAACCCAAACCCAACTAACAAAACCTTTCAAAATATAAATATATGTACACTTGCATAATAAACTTAAGAAAGCAGGATAAATTTTCTAGAAAAGGTATTTTCTGGGAAAATATTTACTAGAACTGACACTTGATGTCTTGAAGGAAGAGAAAAATAGGGGTTTATTCTATAGCTTGCTAATTCTACCCATCTAGAAAATAGCCACTGGTTGTATTCATTGATGTTTTGTTTACGTGAAGATGTAGTTATTAATAGCTGTGGTTCACATATGTTCACATCTAGGCTGCATCCTTGAAATGAACGCATTTCCTTTCCTTAATGGAAAGAAGAAGTAGTCTGCTCAAAGTGCCAGATTTTCCAATACAAGCTTTGACTGCAGATGTATGCACTGAGGCAGGCAGTAAATCCCTCTTAGTATTGATCCCAGGTTTAACCGGTGGGTGACTGAGCAGTTTTAACCTTGTGGAACAGCACACTTGGAAACAATGTGTCACAAAATCCTAACCTATGCCATGGCAAAAAGCAGATTTCTCCTAGCCATCCTCAGGACTTAGCTCTGGTACAGGGTCGGTACCTCTGCCCTGTATATAGCAATGTAGTGCATATAAGAACCTTCAAAGGAACGTACTGGGTCGTAGTGTTTCAAATTAAGCCAGGACAAGGGGACGCTGTTGTAGCTTAACATCCACATCTTCTGCTGCGCTTAGATTAATCTTATTTAAATATGTTTGAGTGTGTGTGCAGAAAGGGAAGGAGAAATGGAGGGACAGGAGTTTTCCCTCTCTCCAGACATCCCGTTCCTGTTATCTTTTGTGCCCTTGCATTTTAGAGTTGTAACCCACTCCTCTTCTCTTTGCTGTTATTGAAATAAATAAGCATTCCCTAGGTGTCTTTTGTTTTGCTGCTTACCTTTCTACACACCTTTTCAATACTGGGAGAATGGACAGTGTAATAAGTGGATTTATTTAATTCTGTGCCTTCACAGTTTTTAATGGTGGAAATTTCAGAGCATTACAAGTTACTAATAATTAATTTTCCTTCTCTAACTCCTGTCAAGAACACCTTGAAACACAGTGTGAGAAAGGGAGAGAGGTAGACTGTGCTTCCCCACCTTGACCTTCCTCAATTCTGTCTGGGTACAAATGTGTACAAGGGAAACAACCCCAAATTTCTATTTTTCAAGGTATGTTTTTAAAGACAGAAAATCCCCAGAATTTGTTTAGAAGTATTTTGTAATTAATCAACAGAAAATCTTACCATCCTGTTACAAATGACATTTACTTGGATGGCAATGGAATTTTTTTTTTTTTTGAAACATCATTTTTCATGAGGATGATCTGTTGAGTCAGAACATTTTTACCAGCTCCTCTGAAGACTTGGTCATGAGGAAACGATCAAAATGTATGGGGGGAATTTCATAAATAAGAAGAAATGAAGCAACTCCTCTCTGATGAAGCAGGAAATGAGTGCTGGCATCCAAAGCTGCTGCTGTGCTTACACATCCTAGGAGGATTATTGCTGTGTTTTATTCCTGTCATTTGGAAAGCAACCCAAACCTTTCCCAAGAGATGAAGTTTAAAACACTAGGTTTAAGTTTTGTTGTTAGCTGTCTAACTTGTTATTGGTTTATTTTAAATTCTGTTTATGTAGACAGTATTAGAGGAGTTACTGTGCTCTGTGATGGGAAAAAAAGCAATTTTTGCTGTGAAAGCCTACCTGAACTACTGGAAAACTGATGATTAGAACTTCGAAACTTCTCCACTGAGCAGCTGCGCGTTTTTTGAGAAATGACGAAACTCCAGTCTGTCTGGATGACCTTATGACTTTTTCAATTTGAATACTCTAAGAGATCACCTTCTGCAGCCTGAAAGTCTTGTTGATCCTGTCTGATGATCAAGGACGCTGGCAACAGAAGTAGCATCTTTTGTTAAACTAGCTAATATAGTCAAAAAATAGTTGTATGTTTCTGCGTGCAAAACCCCTTTGCAAAGTTAGATATAAGCTAAAAGCATTTGCTGAAATTCACTTAGATTTGTACCAGCTAAAGTATTTTTGAAAGAAAATATTATACCCTAGGCTGGTGCCTATAGCATAGCGGGAGCGTTGGCAAAGGGATAGAGAGGTGCTAAATGTCTTGTCCCCTGGCGGAAAACAAGGGTGCTTTACAGCTTGTGAAACACAGCAAGTTTAGGGAGGGCAGACATGATATTGTTCCAGAAGACTAATAACTGTATTAACTTTTCCAGTTCTTAGTACAGCTATCAGTCTTGTTCTCATGTTTGCTGTTGGATGGTGTTTTGCAGAACTCCCAGGTGGCTCAGGACTGAGGGGTCAGTGAGGCAGTGATGCTTTTGTGAGAGTTCTACTCCGTTAGCAGCACATTCCTCATCTTTGAGTGGTCGTGTAAGCAGGTTGCCTCAGCCTTAATTGTATCAATACAGTAATTTTTATAGAAGCATAAGAGAGTGTCTTCACACTGGTACTTTTTTTCTTGGCTTAAATATCCAGGTTTAATTACAGGAGAAAAGCTTTCTCAGTCTTCAAGAGCATGAGTTTAAAACAGGAAATAATTTCTGTTTTTAAAAATGTTTGGAGAAAATCATGTCACAATTTCACTGTATTTCAGAAAACTGAAGCGGTGCTGCTGGTTCCACATCTTAAGGGAAATGAGGTGCTGCAATACAGAAAAGAAGATGTAATCTTTGCTTTCCCAATCTGCATCTATTACATTCCCATTTATTCCTACTGCAAGGGTGTGCTACCTCTCCTGTTAGAAACCATCATGCTTTCAGGCTATATTTATTTACAGTGGAGACAGATCTACCCATGCTTATGTTAACACTGGTTTAAATAACCACCTTTGGATTTTTCTGAGAGATGAGGAGAAGCTGTATGCCCTCTCAGCTTTTGTTTTGCTATGCAAAACATAGCAAGTTATTTCAGTGTCTTCTCCTAAACTGGGCTGGCCACCAGCCTTATATAAGTAGCCCTAATCCATAACTTTTTGTGTCGTGACCAAGGGGACTGCAGTGGCACTTGAGCTCCTCCTGCTTTGCGGTCTGTGCCCATCCCATGGGAGTCCTGTCCATCATTCACTGTCAGGTCCGCAGGTTTGACTTTCTCACAGCACCTTCAGACAGGTTGTTCGAAACCACTTTATGATCAGCCTGCCCTCCTGAGTCTTCTCCTGCCATCGTTTCAAGCAGCAAACTCACAGCAGGTTTTTTCACTAGTGATCTCAAATTACTGCCCAGGACCCTGCTCAGCTCCATCCCCTGGGCCTCCCCCCGGCTAACTTTGGCTGCAAAATGTGCCAACTTTGCCATGGGATGGCAGTTCATTCCAACATCGTATCATCAGCAAATCACATCAGTACGCTCCAGAAGTCATGCAGAGGCTATTAATTTAAATAATACAGAAAATTATTCCCCAAACCAATTTTTACCTTCCAGACTGGTTCATCCCTCCCCAGTGCAATCTGTAGCCTCTTAGCTTGTTTCATAGCTGCCTTCAATCCCTCTGCTAATCCCCATTTTCTCCATTTTGAGTATTTCCCCTGTGACATTATAACCAATGCTTTATTGAAGTTTGAACAGTCTCCATTCTTGCATGTGCTTTGTCTAGAAAACGAGTTATCTTTTTAGAGAAAGCTACCAGCTAAGTTGCGTATGATCTCTCTTTGGTAAGCTCATGCTATGCTTCTGCTTTTTCTGTTTGTCTGCCTTGTGTTCTCTTCTTCAAAAGCTACGCCTTTGCTGTCAAATTAACATTTTGTAATTGCCTCCAACTCACACTTCTTCCTCGCTTCCATGCTTAGTAGATTGATATTTTTCACTCTTATGACACTACTATGAGTTGCCAGATTTAATAAAAATCCTTTCTATTAGCTTAGTGATCTAATGAGACTTGTTTAAAAAAAAAAAAAAAAGGCACTGAAGGTAGAGGGCAAGCTCATAGAGGCAAAGGAGACAGAACCAAGAGAGGTCAAGAAAATGGATTTAGATTCCTTGAGCTTATAAACAAATCCCTCCTCCCTGCATCTACCACTGGAGGATATCTTTCTTGCTTTTTAGTGTTTGGAAGTCCTCAGGTGAGGACCAGTTGATCCAGGCTCTTTTCCTTTTTGGGGCTGGAAGGACATAAAATCACCTAGAAGAAATGTAAGGTGCCCATATTTGGGGGAGAAAGAACAGTATCTCCCCTGGCAAAGACCAAGGTGTATTTGCACCATGGTGTGCCCTGTTCCACGTCTGGGCAAGGCTACCCCCAGGGGCCGGCAGCCAGGCTTGTCTCCAAGCCATCCCTGCTTTGCAGCTGGCCAAATGCCATGTTCCACACGGCGGCAAATATTTCCTTGCAGCTGGGTTGGCAAGGTTCAAAGGGATGCAGACTTCTAAAGTGCAGATATTTCCTGCCCTTAAGGAGTACTTTGTGTTGGAAATCATGCGTTTATGAACAATTCTGGGGTCTTTTCCTTTGCATTTGTTGGTTCTTTTGGGAGGAGCTGTGGGACATTGCATTGGGTTTTTTACCGTTGTTTATAATTATGTTCTGCTATTGTCTGGAGAGGGCAGGATGCCGTTGTGCTCAGTGCTGTACAAATGTGCTGAGGTGGTTCCTGCTCTGAGGCATTTCTAGTCTAAGGAGCAGTAGTGGAAGACAGGATTTATGGATGGTGCTCAGAGATGGGGAGCAGAAAGTATCTTGCCAAAGGTGGCTCTGCAACCCTCCATGGGGCACAAGTGAACACAGAGCCCGGTAACCATGACTTCCAGTTCAGTACCTTGATTTATCTATAGTGGACTTTGTACTTCAATTCTGTATCCCTTGATCCCTTTTCTTTTTCAGAGTCATGATTTAAAATCCCCATAAATTAGCATATGTCAGTAAAAATTAATGTGACTTAATTTTCTTCCCTGCTTTTTCAAATTGAGTTTGGCCCCTATGAGCATCTTTAAATGATCACATACCACCTCTCTGACTTGCTCTGTGAGGAACCAAAGTCCAGTGGTGCTAAGTCACATCCAAAAATTATAATAGGCTTCTAATGTGGGGAAGGGTTTTGAAAATCCCTCCCACAGAAAACTGGTGCTTGGGAAGCAGCAAAATTCACGTGTGCCTTTGTTAATAGCTTGTCTATTCCAGCATGGGTGTGAAAGAGAAGAAAGTGTCAGGAGGTGAATTTGAGACATCATGGAAGAGATTCCCAAATCGGGTAGTATTTTGAGGGGATCCTAGTACCTGTTTTCCTCCTAGATTTTAGGAAATCCCAGTATCAGTAAGTTGTGCAAGCACAGAAAAATTGCAGTAGAGTTGGTTATATTTGCTGTGAATAGGAAATAACATTTGCTGGAGATGTTGTGTGGCTGAGAGCCTGAGAGCACGTAGGGTATGGATGAAGGAGGACTGTGAAAAATGATGCTGCAGAGAAGTGTCAGGCTTAGTGACGGACAGAGTCACTCATCAACTCAACGTAATATTTTTTTTTCTACAGGATTACCAGAATGGATTTTGTGGCCAATGTTTGCAGAGCAGGTGAGTACCACTGAGCTTCCAAATCCACATTTGGACACCTAAATATATGGCGTCCTGTACCACCCTGAAAGCTTTGACAACAATTGTAGACACCACTGCCCATTTGTTAAAGCCTTTAAGTCAGGCTACTGCAGACTAGAAAGCACAGAGGTGCTTAATTCTCCAGGCTTTTCTGGGGGATTTTTGGGGGTTTGTTTTGTTTTGCTTTGTTTTTCTTCTGGACTATGCATAGCACGCTCTGTCAGCTCTGTGGTGATCACTGAAAAACCACACTGCATCTCCTTCATCAACTGATCAGCCATGCCCCTGAGACAACCCTAGAATCAGCATTATTTTAGCAACAAATAATCTCAGGATATTTTTGGTATTTGCTTCACCCTGCTCTCAAAAAGAATAGAATATTTTTGCCTTGGCAAGTGTGGATTGTGTGCTAATTTATGTAAAGGCATGTTTTTGCCAGGCTTGGTTGGAAGAGAAAAAGTGTAACATCAAACATTTTTTAATCATTTTCAAGTCTTGAGTAGCTAGCTTTTGCTAACCATGCCTAGATAAAAGCTGTTGGGAAACTTTTCTGAACGGTGATATTTTTCCTCTTCAAAGTAGTGATTTGTCAAAACAACTTTTTTTCTGAAATATATTGGTTTGATATAATGCTCACTGGAAAGGTACCTCCAGATGTCAGATGAAATGAAAACGTGTGACCCCCATTACCCCCCAGAGCAGTCACCAGCCCTGTGTTTAGGGCACATAGCGTTCAGACTGTGGCTGCTTGTGCTAAAACCCAGTCTTTCCTACATTTAGTCTGCATCTCCTTCTCCTCTCTATGCTGCCCCTTTTTGTTTTTTTCTGTTTTGTCACTTCCCCAAATGGTGTCTCCCACAGCCCACAGCTCAGGGAGGCCTAGCATATTGGCCCAGACTTCTCTCCCAAAAGTTGCTTATTCCAAATCTTCCAATGACCTGTTATCTATTAAGTGGAAACAAGACTCTGAGACAGGCCATCTCTCCTGGTAGAGAAAGAAGGTAGCTGGTATTTACTGGTAAGTCCTATTCTTCCCAAAAGTCAGTAGGGCTCTTCATGAATCCCCTTGGATGAGGGGCACTGGGAGTGCTGGGAATTTAAACCAGTAAGAGAAAGGTGAAAAGCAGCACGGTCCTGGGATGTATCTACTTTATATACACTTCACTGGAGGAGAAGCTACCCAATACAAGAAGTTTTTTTAATTGTCAGGAACTGTATAACATGAGCCAGGAGCTGGAAGCTGAAACTACGAGTTCATCCTGGGAAAAAAGTATGCTTTTTATTATTTTTTTTTTATCCAGGCACACATTAATCATCAGAACAGTTTTCCAGAAGACGTGGTGGATCTTTATGCACTTAAAATCTTCAAATCGAGACAACTTGTTACTTTGAAAATAATTGGTCTAGGTCTGCACAAGTTTTTAGGCAAGATGGGAAAACTGCTGTGTGACGTCTTCTGGCCATGATAGAGATGAAATGAGTAGTTCGTTCCTACATGCTGCTTTAGCCCTAAACTTTGAGTTCTTCAATCTCCTGTTAGTGTTTAAGTACTACTAATGAAGTTTTATTGATGCTTTTTATAGTTGATCAAGTGCGTATTTATTCTGTGTGCTGTGCTGAAGAGTCTAAGTTGACCTTTCTTAAAGTCTCCCCATATCCGTAAAAACTGCAAAACACAGTCCTGCGAGTAAATGTGTTTTACATGGTCAGTTTGCCTTAATTTGTCTGATTTTTTTTGTTTGCTTTTGTTTTGCTTCGATCTGGTTTAAATGCCCGGTGTTAGATGTGTAATTGAAACATTTTTTTCTCATATTTAGACAGTCGTATGTTTTAACACAGCCGGTCTCTGCTGCTCTCTGTATCCCCTTGCTCACACAGATGTAGTGCTGCTTTCTCATGTCGTGCCATGCAACACAAACCACACCTGTGCTGCGATACCCCCCTGCTTTGATGGGAGGGAGGGAGCACCCAGGGACTGACTCTTCCCCAAGTCAAGGGAAATATGTGCCTTGGTCCTTGGAGAAAAAAGGCCACTGGGTTTCACCATTGCACTGGTGCCCAGATAGAAAATGTTGAGCTGGATGAGAGCAGGTGGGAGAGGATCCCTTACCACACAGCCAGAGGGTACATGAGTAGGCTTCCCTTGCTGGTTGCAGAGCTGTGACTTGGCACAGTGATGCCACTAATGAAGCCCTTTTGGGAATGTAGAAGTCAGATCCCAAGCTCCCTTAAAGGGTGTCTTTATTAACTTAATGTCCTGGAGATCAACTTCTGACAAAATATCTTTCCCATGTGTCTGCTGCTCCCTGTGAAACTGCCTACCCCTGTTATCCACCTGAACTGGACAAGGGAGCTTTTTCTGATGAATCCCCACCTGGTCTCCAACCCTGAGTACCCATCCTGAATGCTTAGTGTTCCTCGTAAGGCTTTGCTTGGTTCGTGATGAGTTAGCATTCATGTTTTCATGCAGCTCCCAATCTCCCTTTGCTTCCCCAGCTACCTGCAGCACTCGAACGATCAGGCTAGGTCTCCATTCGTCCAGATGGCAGATGGGCTTTAAAGTTGAAGCTAAACAGTAATAAACTGTGTAGTTACTGGAGATCTCTGCATAGAGGGGATGACAGTTTGCAAAGGGAGGAGTTGTGTTTATCCTTCTTAAATGTCAGCTTTGTGTTAGCAGCAAAAGAAAAGGACTTACAGATCTATTTTGCCTGGATTCTCTTTGCGGTAGGGATCCATCCCTGCCACAATGAAGGCGAAAAACTAACTTTAAAAAATTGAACTAAAAATTACATCTGTGAGCTGCTTCTTAAGAGAAAGCAAATTTATGTGTCATGTATTTTTTGTTGTTTTCCTGTCAAAAATGCAAGGCGAAGTTAGCATAGTGATGCAGTCAGCTTCATAGAGGACTTGGAAGTTTCCCCCTCTGCCTCCAAGGTTTGAAAAAGACTTTTATTTCTATCCGTGCTTAATGAGCAAACTAGCACCAGGGAGATGCAAAAACACCCCAGCACTTTGCCCATAACTTATGTCACGACAGCAAGTAACATGATGTGAACCCTGGCTTTCCTCAGAGTTTGGACTTTGTGCTTCATTCATTTGCGACGTGCCTCCTCCTCGCTCGGGGCAACGTAGTCACCCAGGACAATGAGCTTCTTGGCCTATTCATGGGTGTTTGGATTGTAAATCTCAGAAGAAGGAGAGACAGCTTGACACAAACCCATTGATGTGACAAAAGCTGGAGGTGAATATCCCACTCTTGCAGGACAATAAGCACCCTTGCTTCTTGGCACTTGTTCAGCCTCCCTCTCCACCTCCCACTTGCTCTCCTAGCCTTGACCCGACTCTGACAACTGAACATCGATCTCCAACTGCTCTTGAAGCTGCCTTGTGAGTGTCAGCTCCCACGACAGTTGTCCAGTGGGATGAACTTGCAGGGAACCAACTTTGCTGGCACGTTTCAGACACATGGCTGAGTCATGAGCCAAGTTGCTTTCCTACCTAGTGGCCACACAAGAAAAGGGGGACAGGAGGGGAGGCTCAGCATGAGCCCAGAACTAGCAGCAGGTGTAATGGGTGAGGATACATGTTGATGTGCAGTTTGCAGCTTTCTTGGTGCTTTGGAGACCCTCATGGTCATAGGGAATCACAGCTGGAAGGCTCAGTTTCAATAGTGAAGGGCAGCAGTAGCAGTAGGAGGAAAGGAATTAATATATCTAAAATAGGAGGATCGGTGATGACTGAAGTAATGTCTGCACAGCATGTTTTCCTAAATCTGAAATTCTGAGTTTCCTGAAAAGGAGCATCTTCGGAAAAAGGAGCTTTAACTGACTACTTCATGATAATTAAAGCCACCAACAATACAAGTTCCCTTCTGCCAAGAGGAAATACTAGGTATTGTTTGTTTGTATCCAAATTTAATTTGTGAGGCCTGAGTTTTTAAATGGAGTTATCCAAACCAAACCTAAACACACTACTGTAAGGACTACTCCTAAATTCAGTGAGATCAAGCTGATAATCTCCACCTCTGAGTATTAAATCAAACCACTGGGACAAGAGAAAATAGGGATTAGGTGTGTAATATCAGTAACCTGACTTTGAAGAGTTTGTCCTGTCTGCGTGATGTATAGTTTGTTGTTTATTTTAATCAAGCAATATTTAAGAATTTATCATATAGTGGTGCAGCATGACTTGATACCACAGTTCAGATTAAGTGTTCCGCTGAACTATGTTAAATATGTAAGATATGGGAGAAACAAGATTTTCCCTAGTACGTTTTTATTAATAACTTCTGATGGAATGATAAGTTCAGGCAATGCAGTTAAGACTTAAAGGCAGAAACAAAAGCAATAACAGTATTATTTACACCAGCTATTGCAGTGGGAAGCCAGGATAGTGAGGAACTAGTTGGAGAGAGGTTCAATGGTACAATGGAAGGAGCTTTGCTCTGTTGTGCTGAGCTAACGTTCTTTGGTTTCAGTTGTATGTATATTGGAAGTCTTTAATAGTTAAATATGAACAGAAGATAAATTTTATCATTTTTTATGTAGCTTGCAAACTTACCATTTACTCAGTTTCTGTGCTTCGTGTTTTTGCCATGTATCCGCATGGGTCTCAGTCAGTGCTAGTCTGCACTCAGCTCTGCTGGAGCCAAGCTTCACTTCAGCCTGCCTGCTTAGTATCTGCTTCCTTGAATTTTGTCCAGAATTTCCTTCTGAATAGACTAAGTGTTTGGATGAGAGATTTTTTGGGGCCACTGAATAGCCAGAAACATTAACTGGTTCAGGAGATCCTTTTGGCTGAAAATAGAGGAATGGAGGGTACCTGGGGTAAGGTTCTTATATACTCATCCTGTTCTTAGTGTTTTCTGGGCGTTTGCTCATGGCTGCTGTTAGAGACAGGTTGCAGGGTCAGATGGACCCTTGGTCTATTTTATATTCCCACAGTAATATTTAAGGTTGAACATCACAAGATACAAGCCTATATAGGGCTGTGCTACAGGTTTATCTGTCCTCCACCAGTTGTAACCGTCCATTGCAGAATAGTAATGCTGAGCCGAGTAAACTTGACCCAAGGAGGTTGCTGGATGCTGCTAGTGGTGCCACCATGAAATGACCTGGCTCCCCTGCCAGAGTATTGCTCTGCTTAGCTCAGCCCTGCCCCTCGCACCAGGAGCAAGAGGGGCTTGTGTAGTGCTGGCGCTATGTGGGAAGGAGATGGGCAGCCCATGACCATGGGGGATGTCATCCTCAGGGACCTTGGGGTAGCTCTGTGTGGTGGATTGGAGTGGGATGGGATTCAAGACAGCTGCCATCAGCTCAGACAGTGATGGCTGGGAGCACTGGTTTAGTAAGCATCTCTTTGTTTCTGCTCAAAACGTTTTGGTATGAAATTTTATTTTCTGCATACAGAGAAAAACAGGGATATTTGAATATTCAGATGGCTCTATTTGCTGTATAAGACAGTTGGCAAGTGTACATGCCAAACACTATTTGGATTTTATTTTCTTTGTGATTTTAAAATGTCTGTTAAGTCACCACTACAAAAAGAGAGGACAGTTTTTACTAATGGTATACCCTTCCTGTATTGTCTGTGCTCAGAGAGGGAGAAACAGCTACTGTTTTCTCCAGAAAAATTGTATTTAGATTATGCATTTGTGACTTCTGCACTTCTAGATGTTACTAGTCTATTGCATTCTTTCCAAATATCCAAGTAGCCCTCATGTCTTTTAAAATAAATAAGATCTCAGGATTTGATGACTCCATCAGGAAAGTTTGGCCATTTTTAGTTTTAACTACCAAATATCCACCTTAATCTTAAACAGCACTTAAGTTGTCGTTGTAGTATTGGAGTCAATATACCATTAAAATGATCTTTCCAATAAGAAAATAGCTTAATTTTTTTCCCTGCTGTTTGGGTGTATATGGGTAGTCACACAAGGATGAGAAAACATCTTCCCTCGAGAAACATCTTCAAGCTAATGGGTTGGACTTTTACGGGAGCTCGGCCCCCACTTTCATCTCATTAAAAACCTTGGTGTAGTAAGAAACACTGTCCCATTTGATATGACAAAAGTTTAGATGGCTGAAATCAGAAGAAATGATCCACAATGTCACTATCTAAATTATGGTATTGCATTGTTCAGTTATTTGTAGGTTGCATGTCTGGTTTGCACACAGTTACCCAAGTAACTTCTGCCCAGGCGTCCACTGTGCTAATCCTGAAATCTTCCCAGTTAGAGCTATTTTCTTTCTTTCTTCTGAAATGTACTTGGTTTTTCTGTCTGTCTTTTCTTGTTATGTAAAAACTCACATGTTGTGAGGAGGTTTTAAATTAGGACTAGCCAATACTAATTTTATCAGGAAATAGGAGAGAAATTAAATCAGAATGCCCGTTGTGAACAGGTTCTGGACAGAAATGGCCTTAGCACATCTGTGTTAGTAGTGTCGCTGTGGTGCTCTGTGCTGGCTCCAAAATCAGCTGTACTTTTTAATGATTATTCATTACAAATTTTTTCCTGTGCCCTTCTAATATCACCGTTACTTTCCTCACTATAAATCTTAGCAGGACTTTTGGATTTTGAAAGAGAGCAATATTTTCAGAGGGTCCCTGATTTCTTCTGATTATGTGAGCCCAGTGTCATACCATAAATTATCCTTCCTGATCTATCAATGACAAACATTGATTCCAACTGTGAGGGCATGTGCTGCTTACACAAATGTCTGACACTGGATGCAAGCCACCTTTTTACCATGTTAATTGAAGACGGATAGTGAGGACTTGAGATCAACAAATGGGCCTGTTTGTCATGTTGTTAAAACTCAATCTGTCTGACACTGGAAATGTTTTTCAGCTCCTTAAAATGAAAGGGAAACTGTCAGCTTGAAAATCACATGTCTAACAGAGCTGTCATCTTTTCCTTTTCACAATCCTCAAATAAGATCTCAAACACTGTAGCTGAAAAAAAGGCTAGAAAATGCAGTCTTGCCTTTTATGGAGATGTAGAAAATATTGTCCAGGTCAGAGCTGTGGTGGGACAGATCCATAAGCGCTGGCCCAGCCCTGCTCCAGAGTGTCGTTATGCAGGGGTAGGTAGGTCCTGATCTCCTGGTGGCTGGTAGTGCCTCTGGGAAGGGCAAAGGCTGGATTCTGGGGAGCCTTGGGACAAGAAGGATGAGTGCGGACAGAGTTGTTTCCCTAACTGTGAGCATCATCCCTCCAGAAGCCTCAGAAAAATGCCTCATTAGTGCCGATGATGCAGCATCGTTTCACATAGGCCTTTTGTTAGCAACGGTCCCAGGCACTGCTGCTTCTCAACCTGAAAATTTTATTGTGTTAGTTTCTATATAAATGTCTATGAAGTGACAGATCCTTTCCTCCACAGGGCAAATGCTTTCACTGCTGAATTTAGACTTGGTGTCCAGGTTGCTGGGGTCTTGTTTGCCTGCTAGAACAAACAGCCCATTTATTTGTGTGGAGATGAATGTTAATAAGTCGTCACTGTGTTGCTTCTTGCGATGCTACAGAGCAAACTTGAGTTTTCCGTTTGTAAAGGCTTCTGAATGAACTAAAAAACCCCCTACAATAGGTCACCCAAGGGATGCATGCAAGCTAATTGTTCACTAGTAGCTGTGGATGAGCTAGGAAAAGACAGCAATTATATGGAAAATAATTTGTAAGACATTGACTTTTGCTCACACGTGCCCCCATCTCTATGGATGCCCAAGGTGAAAAATCCCCTGTGCTATACATGCTGAGGAATAGATTTGTGCGCAGTGTTTGTCTTCTCTTGACTACTTTTGCTTGGCCGTGTCTTCCTTGAGAGGGTATATGAGCCCTTCACAGGCATGACTGTGTATGCTCTCTGTGCTTCCTGAGGTATGGATTCATTTTTATCTCGATGTGCAAAAATAGGATTATTTCTGTTAAGCTTATTTATCCCTCTCAAGCAGAGTGTTTCTTTAAATCAAGTGAACACATTTAGGAATATCTTAAACTGTGATATTTTAATGTATGTGTTCATTAATTTTAATGCTGTTCCGTAAAAGTCTAAGATGTTTCCAACACACACCAGTGCTACCCTCTTGCTGTGTTATGCTGAGACATGAAGTGGAGGAAGAGATGGCAAGGGATGTGTATGAGCCTGTATAAGTTGCTGTAGCTCTGATGACTTTGAGAAGCTACACTGATTTACACCGGTCACGGGTCTGCCCTCACTTCCCATTTACGTTAATGGGATTTGTGCATCCGGCTTCCCCCATGTACCATGAGGAAAATTGGTCATACGAAGATTAACACTAGCGCGCGATCATAATATCCACTGGTTGTTACAATAGATCTGTTTATCAATACACTCTAGACACATTCAATATTGTTGCGTTTCATAAAGAATTACTGTAAGTTGCTGTTCTGTTTTATTCCCTTATTGCATTTTCACAGCGCATTATAGGAATGATAAAATTCCATGAGCCATAACTCCTAATGGCAGAGATGATCAATTTGACTTCTAATTTGGAAGTAAAAGCACATACACAGTGTACACTTTGCCATAGTGCAGAATAATAGTCGTACTCGTCTTTGTGGTAACATTGGGACATTAGCGGTAATGATTAGCAGTAATGGCCTTTAAAAATAATTTATTTCTAGGTATGTAAATGTATCTGATTCATTGGTCTTGGAGCTGATGCCAACAGTATCATATAAACATGTAAGAATGAGCATCTTTCAATATGTCTATAATTCAGAGCATCCCTGTCATCTTTTTGAGGCATGGGAAGTAAGTTGTGTGTAAAAAGGTGAACTTGCCCATGTTCTGGTCTGCAAGTGCTGGGTAAACCCTGGCAGCCTGTGTGACGGCTACCTGTAAATCTCCTGCAGAAAAATTTAATTAATTAGTGTTCAATGTTGAGCTTCACTTTTAGTGAGGCTACTTGCACTGCTCACAGCATCGTCACATTTCTGGATCGATAGGAGGGATTTTTTTCTTTTTAATCTTTCTTAAAGTTTTCATCGAGAAGCTGTTTGAAGACTGACGGGCCAACAGTGTGCTGGAATCTCTCTGGAGCAAAGGTAGGAGGTTTTGAATGGTTTCCTTTTTGCAGACAAACCAAGGCAGATGGTACGCTGAAGCCTTCCAGCAACTCCTCAATAGCACTTAAATCTACCATTTGCAATCTATTGTCTATTTAAATCTATTTAATTTACAATTAACAAGACACCTCTTGCTCTCTCAACTTAATTAGAGAGCTACTGACTCTTAGAAGGATTGAAATGCAATAAAGAAGATAACCTAGTTAGGGTATAATTAAGGGAATTTATGTAAGTAATAAACATGGTACTGCTGCCTTCTAAAAGAAATATCCTGAACTTGTGTTAATTTTTAAAAAAACTTATATTAAAATAAGTGTTCAGACATTTAATTAGCATAAAGCAAGATAGCTATGGCAAATTAATTGTATGTAATTTCTTTTAAGTAACCACTGAAAGCATGACACCAAATGGCCTTTGTGTGATCTGTCAGCAAGCCAAGTTTTAACCTCTGCGTCTTGGATTAACCCCTTCTGGGCTGCTGCTGATTTCAACTAAATCCTACAGGTGCCTACGTTATGTCCTCCAGAGAGGCAAGTTGAAAGGTGATTAAAAGTATGAAATAAAAATGACCTCCTTGTTTAAACACTCACTTGACCTTGGGTTAAAAAGAAAGCGTTCATTTTCCAGGATTCTGGTTGGAGCAGGAAATAAGGGAAAAAGCATTGTTGCTGTGCACTGGTGGCAGGTACTTATTTTGCCCAGCAAACGCGGTGTTCTTATTAAGTAATAGGATTTTGATGCCAGTCCTAGCAGGTGTACCTGCCGTATGTTTTAGGATGTGATCTACAGTTCACTTTGAGATTTGTGTGGTTTTTGAGGAGGGGAAAAAGAGTCCAAGCATTGAGAAGGGAATACTGGGTGCAGAGGTGAGCCTGCAAGGTGCTCGCTTGTGCCACAGGAGAGCGTGGTGGCTCCTTATGGGCTTTTGGTCACAGCTTGTGCTGCACAAATCCCTAAACACCACAGCTGGCTTTCTGGTAGCTCAGCTTCTTTTCATGCCAGTGAGTATCCAGCTGGCTGCTTGGTCAGCGGTGTATGAAAATACACTCCTGAAGCTGCTTCACCACCACAAATGATAATTTAGCCCCTCATTTGCACGTGTGCTTTGCTGGAGGTAGAGTACTCACCATTTATTGTGCATAGCGACAACTGAAAGAAAGATCTTTCAGAGTGAAGTAACAAGTCTTGCTGAAGGGCAAACTTTCAGGGTACATCATTGGTGTGAAAGACAGGATCATGTTGTCTGAGCAGAAAATGTCCTCCCTGTGTGTACCCAAAGGATGTACCTTGGAGATGTTTTCCTTCCTGAAAGAAGAAATGAGATCGCTGTTGAGAGAAATATTCAAAAGCTGTTTATACACAACATGAATATCTCACTCTATTTCAGGTCTGTCTAGTGCCCCATTAGCAAACCAAAGTTTTCTGGGGCATGTGGGACTTGATATTGCCCAGTTTGTGAGACTCTGACTGATTCTGTCAGGGTTTTCTCTTCAACTTTCCACCTCCAACAAAAAACTTGTCCTTTTATGTATTCTTTTTCGAAGGGATTAATTTATACCTGTCTAGCTTAAGTCAAAGAGTAACAGCAGCAAGTACATTGAAAAACCACTCTTTTGGTTCCCAGACCATTAGATTAGGGATGAAGGTAGCACAGCGACACATCTAAATGACGTGACTACAGCAGTTAGGGCTGTTAGCACTGGTGACAGAATGGCAGGAGCTTTCTGATTTGAAACAAAAAAAAACCCTCCTCCACAAATTACATTAAGCCCTTCTTTGCATTTTGAAAGGCAATATGTGTTTTTTCACCTGCCACGACTGTCAGCTGGTGTGTGCTTTCTCTAACTAAGCTGACATCTGCAAATTCATGATCTGTGCCACCACTTCCACGCAGAGCATCGCAGCCCACAAAGCCCTTTTCCCCTCTCCAAAAAGCTCTTTCTTTGCTTGCTGGCCACACTGCATACAGGTTCAGCCCACAAGGGAAATTAAGACTTTCCCAGGAAGGTTTGTACTCTGCATCTGCTACTAGGGACTCCAGAGATGCCCAGTTTTAATTTTGGAGTTCTTTAATTTTTTAAGGGAGCTGTTATAGCTACTTACTTTTGAACTAAGTGTGTAATGTTTCTATTTCTACTCTAAACTACAGTCAGATGGTAATTCATCTGTTTCTGTGCATCATCACCTAAAAAAACTGAAGAACAAATGCTTCATTGCTGTATTCAAACTAATAATCTTGGCTGGCCATCCCATTTTAATTGGAGGCTGAAGTGCCTTTGAATCAAAATGCATATTTAGAGACCATCAGGACCAAACTGCCAAGGCTTCTGTTGGTGCGGTGACATTGTTTTGTTAGATGTGGGACTAGGAATATATTTACATGCCTCGTAGCGATGTAACGAAAGATGACAGATTAATTAACTATTGGAGCTGGGCCAAGCAGAGGACATGGTGGCCTAGCAGGTGCCCTGTTCCCCATGCAATAGATCGTGTTTGTTCATGCACTCACAAATTCATTAGGCTCAACCTGAGTTATTTGGTGCGAAGTGTTATTTGGGTAATTGCTGTTGCGTCATTTGGCTGAGCTTGTGTGCAGAAGACTTTTGCAGGGGTGGCATTGGGGTCTGGCAGGCTGGGGGCTGCAAAAGTGGTTTGGGTGAAGGAGGTCAATGCAGCTGGGAGCATAATAGTGGCAAAACCCAAGGAGAGGTGTTTTTGGCTTCTGTTTCTCTGCACAGCCGTGACTGTTTGGTACAGAGGTACCTCTGGCAAGGAGACATGAGGACTTTTCCTCCATGCCACAGCATGAGATAAAAAGTGTAGGAGGTGCTGCTCAGACCCTCTTTCCACTCTCTGCTATGCTCTTGGAGGATTTCAATATTTCTTACTCGGGCTCAGATGCTTCATTTGGTTTTCTACCTGTTCCAACATTGTGGAGACTGCCTGCTGCAAAGGAGAGTGTTGCTGGTAGGAAATATTTATGGAGAGAAGGAGAATAATTTATTTTTAAAAAGAGAGAGAGAGCGCATTGTTTCTCCAGTCAGATGTTTATTTAGTGGCTGTGTATCAATTATCTGTTTGAACAGGTTTCATTACAGAAGTGCAAAACCCCTGAGCGCATTTTAAAATATGCTAATCCTTACTTAGGCAGGAAATGGAAAAGGCTCATTTACAGTTTAATTTCTAATCCATGTGGGTTGCCATGTTGTATGCTGGGACATAAATAGAAAAGCTGAAGTGGAGAGGACAGCTCACTCACAATAAACAGGTGCTGCTACTTTGCTTTTTCTGCTTACCCACTCTGATCATATGTCAAAGCACAAGCCGCAAAATGTTGAGTGCAAACTCCACCAAAATAATTTATTCTGTGCTTTTCCTTCAGAGGGACAACACACAGGCAAGAACTTGTAAATCAACACTGAAGAGAAGGGAATGAACAGGTTCTTTTCTGATGTGGTGAGCACCCGCACAAAAAGCTGCTACAGCCCTTTTCTTTGGCTGGCAACATTAATTGAACAGGGTCAGCAGGCAGCCCCACAAAACACCTGAAAAAAGCAAAAACGCGTTCCTCATTCAGGTCTCTGTTGCTGCTCTAAATGCACTGGGATTGAGAAAGTTCTTCCTTTCTCTTTTTTCTTGGTTTCTTTTTCTTTCTTTAAAAAAGTCAATTGCAGAAATGAGCTCCCCCTCCAACTTTTCCCCTTTAGTAGTTTGTAACATTAGTGGAACCAACGAATCCCTCTGACAAAATATTTATTTGGGCAAGGCTACTGATTCTGCTGTCGGGCCTCCCATATCAGTGTTTAATCAGTTGCTTGATGCTGTTGTTTTCTGGATGAAACAAATACTATCCCTTACAGTTTCAGACCCAGGCTGTGGGTTCCTCCCCTTTGAGATTGCTGGAAAGAAGTTGGAATTGACAAACTTGCAAGTGCAAATCCTTCTTGAAATACCTGGCTCTGCATGTGTTTGAAAACCAGGATGGGAAGATGTATTGGGAGCCTGGGAGGGAAAATCCAGCTGTGGCAAGAGCCGCAGGGGCAGCCCTGGGCACAAGGGGTGCCCAAAAAGGAGAATCCTTTTTGCAGGACTGTTGCCCACGCAACCCTACTGTGGCGGTGGCAGATATTCGAAACGATGGGACAGGGTATATTTGATATAGAGCAGCAGAGTTTAATTATGGACAAGAATCAAATTGATATTCATAGGGTGATAAATAAATAATGTGTATGCACTCGCAGGGAAGGACTAGAACATTTTTCTGAAGCAAAAGAAATAAAATCAGCAAAACAGAAATTAAAAATGGATCTATTCAGCAGAGCTTCTGGTTACATGACGAATGCATCAGTTCATGGGTTCGATCCTTCTGTTTCTCAAGGAGTCATTCATGCCTAGGCTAAAAGGCTATGAAACAGGCTAGGGTCACATTTCTCATCCTCTGATCTCTGCTTCGAGATTTCCAGCTAACATTTTCTCTCCTCAGGAGTTGAACTGAACCTTGGGAGGCTCAGCAGCAGCCAAGAGCTAAAAGGGCAAGAGGGAAACCCGAGGAGTTGATTTGATGGTGATGGAGACAGAAAGTAAAGTGGGGCAGTATTTTCCTTGGCTGGCTGAGCTGGACGTACAAACCAGCACACACCTATTCGGCGTGAGGCTTTTTAATATAGGATAGCTTTTAGTTACACCTTCTCAGAAAAAGCTGGGCAGTTCACATAGGAGGATCAATGCTTCAGTGCGATAGCTGCTTTTTTATTTTCCTAATTTCACAAACATCTCCTAAATAGTTTTTGTTCTGAGAAAGCTCCTCTCCAAAACATGTATGTTTCTTCAAGATAAGTCTCAACTTTCACATATAACCTGATGTTTCTTGTACAGACATGAGCTTGAAAATGGGGAAAAATTGCCTGAAATGAGAAAGTGAATGAGAAAACCAGCAAGTTATGCTTTCAACAAAAAGCTTTAAGTTTTACTTTTGGATTTGGAGAGTGGGTTTGGGGGCTTGCCTCATAATGTTTTTAATACATGATGTTATCAATTTTGTTAAAAAACAGAGAACTGGCAAAAGCTGACAGGAAATAACAGCTCAGATGCATCAGGGACTTGGGTGGCTTCTGTTTGTCCACTGAGCACCTTTGCATGTCTCAAAATAGCTTATTCTTAGCTATGCTTGAGATGGTGCTTTGCAACGGACAGAGCAGCCTGTATTTCTAGAGGTAAGACAGGAGGGAGACCCCCCCCCAAAAAAATGTGTGTGTATATGTATATTTTTAAAAAAAATTATATACATATATAAAGGGGGCCTTAGGTCATGCTTGGTGTAGCCCTCGCCCAACAGGGCGAGACAGCTCCTTGGTTTCCCTCCACTTCCCTTCATCCCTGTGCATAGCAGCTGCTGTCCCAGTGTCCAGAGGGAGGTCTGAAAAATGCTGCCTTGGCAGAGGAGAGTTTGAAAGCACGGAAAAATTAATTTTTAATTAATTTTCTTCTTGTTTAAAGGAAACACAGAGAATGTAGGGTGGAAGAACAAGATCTGAAACAAATTGCTAACTGTAGTAATAATTTTTTCTCTTAGTTATATGCTTTTTTTAACCTTGGCTGCTGTATCTACATAAACGCCCTTTAGCAAGAATTAAAAGAACAGGCAAAAGTGTGATAGAGGCATCATTTTATTTGCAAGTGATCTAGGAGGTTTTCAAAGTTTTCCAGGAGGTGTCAGCAGTACTTTAAAACTTTCATTTTCTGTGATGGAGATTTCTGCAGAAGTTGTTCTTCTAGAGTAAATAAAAGGAAGAACCCCATGCTAAAGAAACAGCAAATGTCATCATGCAATCCCACCCCCAAGGTGATGGGTCCTTGTTGCTGGCTTGGCCTGAGTTTGCAAGCCTTTGGGCACTGCATATTTTGGCAGGGTTTGGCAGGGTTTCTTACCACTGGACTCTTGGCTAGTCAGCTGTGTTGGCTTTGTTTCCCCTTCTGTGTTCTTGGTAGGCGTCAGCCCTGTGGCTGGCTCTGGAGGCTTGCCAACTTCCAAGTCCTGCAGAACCCCAGCTTTCATGATCATAAAGCAAATTTTTGCCCAGGTCCTCTGAGAAAAGCCTTGAAAATATGAACCAGTGTGAATAAATAAAAAAACAATTGAAATAATCTGCAATACTGTAAAAAAATAATTCATGGTGATGTGTTCTCAGGATTGGAAGTCCTGCTTTATGGCCAAGAGGAGAAACAGCTTTATTTATAATTCTCTTTCATCGTCCATAGTCGGCTTTCACAGGAGCTGACGGGATAATCTGGTCCAGCTCCTTGGCTGGTGTAAACTGGCAGAGCTCGGCAGGCTTCACAGAGGCTGAGCCAAGTTATACTGCTTTAGAAGCCAGGAAAATAATCATAACAACATAGAGAGCACTTTACACCTGAGGATCAGAAAGCAGACAGGGAAGCCCATGGAACTGTCGTGGCATGTGTCTGCAAGGTAGACCATTCCTGGAGGGTAGTTAGTTCAGTATTATGCATATTTTTGCAATAATAATAATTTTTAAAAAAAAGGTGGGAGGATGTCCAGCCCTAATATAGCACACTTGGGAATGTAAAATGCTGTCCTGTAAATCCTGCTGTTGGTCAATGCAGCAATATTAGCGAAAGATATACGTGGCGATATAGGTGATGTTGCCAGGTTCAGAGTTTTCAGTCAGTTTTTACATGGCTAATTAGTAAAGAAAAAGGATAATCAGTGGAATAAAAGCTTGAAAACATTTCATTTCAGAGCTCACTGTGAGGAGGCCTTAAAACAAGGATAAGCATTGCAAGGAGATGGAGCTTTTATCTTTCAAAATCCAGCAGAATCCAACAAAATCAGGCAGATTGACAGGCACAAAGAGTTACAGTCAGTATACTTTTGAAAATGAGTACCGTTGGGCTGATAGTGGGCAGGTTCACTTACAAAGGTCTGCTTTGGGGTTTTCTGATCCAACTCTTCTATGCAATCGTAGATATCATCTTAAAGTATCACCATACTTTTGCATGATTTTCTGTATTGCAATAATTAAATGCTGGGACGCTCAGTAAGTGCTAGGGATGGCTTGGGCTGATGCACAGTGAGTACTGAGCTAAGAAAACTGCACTGTTGTAACGTATGTTTTCTTAACCTCTTCCACTTTGTTCTGGCGGGATATCTTATTAAATGATCTTTTAATATAGGTCAGTTGGGTAAATATGATTAAGAAGTCTGCTCTTGAGTTAGACTGGCTTTAAAAAAAGCATGGCACTGTTCAAACCATTAATGGCCAGTAGGGTTAGAGTTGAAAAAGAAGATAAATCTATTGCATAGGATAGTGTGGGACGGAAGGACTTCTGCAAAGCCTCTGCCTGAGTCCTACCCATGCTAGCAGATTATTCGCCTATGCTTTAGAAGCCTGATCTTACTCTTTTTTTCCCCATTTTATTTTTAACCACTGCAGCACAGACGTTAATGGGATTATATCTAGTTAGATAGGAAGCTCCTCTGGAGAGGGACTTAATCTTCTTGCTTGCCTGCATAATATCAGGCACCATCGTTTGCTAAGAAACCTAGCGTTGGAGAGCAAACTCTGTGCTTAAAAATGGTCACTGGTGTATGGATCTGGAGTGGAACTGGAGAAATAGGCACCAGGTTTGGAGGAACAAGTTGTATCAGCCCAGAACTAGTGGAGCCTGGTCAACTCCACCTCTCTCACACATGGTTTTTTTCATGTCTAATAAGGGGTGAGCACTTTTGACAGCTTTCCCTCAGTAGACACACTGATAAGATGTCTCTTTCCTCTCAACACCAGTTTGCAGGAAACTTGTAGGAAGCATATAACAGAAAAGACAAACTGGTTGAAATTGGGCAGTGGGGTCAATATGTTATCACTCCACATACATAAGCTTTGTTTCCTTAAAAACTCAAATCCATTAGATGTCAACCTCTCAGATGAGAAGGTATCTAAAAGGAGGAGGAGGAGAAGACAGTGAAGAAGAATAAAACCCAATGTTACGATGTACGTTAATGGGTACATAAGTGCAAACAGAGTAAATATATGAGAGTAGAGGGGCAAATGGGGTTTAGGGGAGGTTGCAAGAGGGAGCTGGTCCAGGTTTCTTACAGGGGGTGATGCCCATCCCTCATTCCTGGCTAGGCTTTGATCCTACTAGGCAACTGCACTCTGCCCTTGGCTGGGGGATTAGAGAAGATGGGATCTTTCTTTTCTTCTTTTCTCTTTCTTTTCTTTTTTCCCTTGCTGGATATCCTTTCCGGAGCATCTCCTCCCTGCCTGCCTGGCCCCACTTGGCTCTAATGCGCCTGCGTGCCACGATGCCCTGAGCCATGCTTAACGTGTCCCCAGGAAACCTGCCCCCCTGCCCACTGGGACCAAATTTCAAGGCATATCCCTATTAGCTTATTTTGATGTTTTTATCTTTCCGTGATTGGGAACCATTCTCTGCAGCCAAAACAGACACTTTCCCGACGGCGTCAAGTGAATTTTTAGCTCTCCTCTGAGGAGAGGACTTCAATAAAAGATGAGGCCGCTCACCACGCTGACTGGCTCAAGCACTGTAATGTCTCTGGTGGCTCCTGCCTTTCGCTGTAAGTTTACACTTGTATGAACATTGGCTCGGCTGCCCCATGTTGCTGTAAGTGAAGGTTTGCACGCAAACATGGCCTCCACAAAAGCCACCTCAGGCGAAAGCACTTCCCGCACCAGTAAAATGCAGCGTTACACAGGGTCTCCGGAAGGTAACTCTACCAGCAGTTTGGCAGCGGCTCATGTTTTAGTCATGAGGCATGGAGGTCCCTTCTCTCCCACCTCCCCTCTGGCCAAGGAGCACGGCAGGTTCAGTCAAAGGCACTGGGAGCAGATTGCCCGTGATTTCTGGTGAGGGGCACATCACTGCAATAAAGTTTTGCTCAGCTGTGGGAGCACTTTTTAAAGGTTTGATACACGCAAACCTTGCTCTCTGCAGAAACACTGCGGAGGCCCTGTCTGCCTCCTTTAACCTCCTGATCTCCCACCTGTACTTGCTCCAGCTATGAAGAAATAAAATGCAAATAAAACTGCCAGTTTTATTCTGGAGCCTGGGAGGTGCAGAAGGTTTATGGGTCATTCAACTCCCTCTTCTCCTTCTGAAGCTGAAAGAACAGAAAATCCATAGGAAGTACCAAAATTGGGTGTGGGTGGGTGGTGTAATGAATCAGGTTAGTTTTTGCACGTGCTGAAACCTCCTGGGCGTCTTTTATTCATGAGGCTAGTGCTTCTGTCTCACTGCCCTTAATTACGGGTTGGGAAACTCCTTGTTGCTTTGGGGCCACCCCCGCTCTGTGGTAGCACACAGATTAAGTGCTGGAAATGTCCCTGGGGTGCTGCAGCTCCCGCCAGCACGTGGATTTTTGCCCAGAGTGTGTAATGTCCAGGTGAAATTATGGGGATCCTGCATACCATGAAAGTACACCTTCTGGCTTCACCCAAGTTGTGTGTTTTATGGGAAGTGTTTGCAGAGGTGAGGAGGACAGGTAGGAAGGCTCCATAGCAGGCTCAGGGCAGTGGTGCATGTGAAAAGGGCATAGCGGAGAGAAAAACTGCTGTCATAGCAAAGTCCCGTGAAGGTGGTGGAACTACACTCTAAGGTATTTCAGTATTGATGCACCCAAAATGGACAGTAATTATATCTATGCACCTCTTAGTAGTTCTTACACTTTCTATGCCTGCTTTCCGGGAATTTCAAAAGCAGGGTGAGATTGTCCCACAAGCCCAGGTGGGGGGAGCTTGGCTGGATAAGAATTTCCAAGGGCTATCCCACTTGTTTCCCTGTGCCATGCAGCCATCTGCAGGTGAAGGTCTGGGGCAGCCAAATCTGGGAGATACATTTGAAGATGATGCTGAAGCAGGTCACTAAAGGAGAAGTGCTGGAATTTTTCAGGAGCTGAGACCTGGGAGTTTTAGGAGGCTGCAGGGCAAGAGAGCCACAGGAGGGGAGAGGGACACTTGCAGAAAAGAGGCTGTAACTATTTAGCTAACGGCGAGGTGATTAGTTTTGCAATATATTTGGAGGAGGACTGACTTTTACAGCGTCTTCTTGGGCAAATATTTAGTTTTTCTTTAGTGGCTTATCCTTCCACTGCTGTCTGCACTGCAGCAAAGCACATGGGAAAATGCTGCTGCTGAAAATGGGAGCTGATAGAGGGGAAACTTTTCAAAAGCAGGTGGCTCCTTGGGGTCCCAGGACCCACTGAGTTTCAGGCAAGTTTATTCAATCACTCAGAAGCTTTTGAAAAATTACTGAATGTCTCTCCCCTCTAATTATTCCGGACTCCCCAGCAGGTAGCCCAGGCTTCTGTAATCCTTAAATCAACTATGACAGCTTCTTTTCTGTATTGGCTCTCATTTTCACACTGACTTCAGGGTGGATATTTCTGGACCTCCTTGTTACTGGGGGACTGATGATAACCATTTTAAAAGAAACAGCAAATATTATCTGGTTTTGTATTTAGGCATGCCAGCTAATGCTGGTTGCTGCAGCTTTGGGTAATTCTGTAGATTAAAAAGGTAGTGCTTTGAAGGGAAAGCCAGAGCCGTGCTAAATGCAGTAGTATTATTTATAACTGTGTTTGCTTTCCAAAATCTCCTTCATAAAGTCAACACTTGGCATTAAAAACCATCTTAAGATATCAGATTGGAGTGTGTAAGGAAAAAACCAATAACTTCCAGCAGCACATTTTCATTAACCTGGAACTAAAAAAGTGCACTGCGAAATAGTGGAATGTTTCCTTCAAGCCTTTTTCTTACCTTTCCATACGCATTTTCTCAAGCCATTTAATCAGGCAAAAGCTTCCTTTATCATTTGACTTTCTTTATTATTCCTACCATGGTCCCTGACGTTTTGGGAAATTGCTCATTTAAAGTGTTGCAAAGAAAGTGCTGTCAGTTATTTATCAGGTTTTATGTCGTGATTTGGGAAAACTGACCTTGATTTACTTGTGCCATTAGAGACTTCATCAAAGGAATGAGTGAGCATTTTCCTATAGCACCATTAAGTAAAAAGAGCAAAACCCCTCAGTCAATTTTTCCAGTTAGCATACCTGAAAAAGAGGCAAAAATATTAGTTGGATTGTTGCTTATATTGATAGACCCAGAGCAATTTTAAATGCCTTGCCCTGGTTAGTTAATATTTGTTCAGTAACACCAGTATTTAAAAAGAGTTCCATTGCACTACTTCTTTCCTATATAGCACTGTCCAAACTTCATAACCAGTAACGGAAACGGAGAGATGCTCAGAGCCTGATGCTGTGAGAAGAAGTGTGGTGGGGGAATGAAACGAAAAGGCAATTATTTCGTTTTTCAAACCTTTGTTTAAATAAACTGTCCCAATGGGAAGCTCCACAGGATATGGTGAGAATTGCCATTTGGAGTCTGGGAGGGAGAGCGCTGCCACCAAATATTTCTTTGACCTGTTAATCCCTTTGGGAATTCTCATGTGCTTAAAATGAGGTGCCTGCTCGAGTACCTTCCCCAGTCAGAGCCACAGCCAAGGAATAATAATGATGTTGATAGCAAATGCAGCAGGAAATAAGCTGAAGATCAGGAGTGTTCAGCATGCTGTGGCTACCCATTGCTGGGAATTTGCACATAATTTTTAAGGCTTCCTCCTGCTCCCCATATCCCTCCTCCACATGAAAGCTTTGGGCAGAATCCTCCTTTGCTTTCCCCTAAATAATCATTCCAGCACATGGGGCAATTTTTAAAGGCAGGAAAAAAAAATATAAATACATCTAGCATCCACTCCTCCATCATGCTCGCTGATTAGGAACTGGAGAGGCTCAAGAGGTGCTCACAAAGGGCTGATTACAAAGTCAGGGAAAACGAGAGATTCTCCAAACGGGGCTTTTCGTCTGCTGCTGTTTGTGCTGCCGTGCTTTTTCCACATCTCTGGACCGTGCCGTTTATAGCTTTGCACATTTTTTCCTGAAGAACTCACTGAACTGGCTGCTTATTCTGGGAAGCTCCTTTGAGAGGTTAGAGGTATTTTTTAAGAGTCGTTCCCTACCTGCTTAACGTGAACAAATATTTTAGAGCTCCGCTTTGACAGTTATAAGTAAATATAACTCTGGTGTCACTGCACAGTAAGAATCTCCATGTTTCACCAGCAGAATAAAAGGACCAGGTTTCTTCTAGACATTTATAACCACTATCCTCTGCAAGAAAAACCTCTTTGCATTTTGTATTTCAAAAAGAGTTTACAAAAATTGTTTACATCATATATTGTGCGCGACTGAGGTAGAATGTATGCTGACTGTATTTTGTGTGCACATTAAATATAGCTTTGATGAGCATCTCGGCTGTAGATGTTAAGTGAAGCAGAACAATAACAGCAAAATCTTCAAACTCGTGTACTTTCTACTTTCCTTTAAGTTCTCACCTAAGAATGAAAAACCAGCAGTAAGGGCAGATGACCAGACTGTGTTTTGTGATAGCAAAAGATAATGTGGAATGTTCTCATTCGGGCAAAAAGAGGTTAAAAAGTACCAGATTGTGGCATAATTACCAAATTACAACATCTAATTTGTAGGTTTAACTTGCTAATTATGTGTGATACATGGGTGGCGAAGGGTGAATACCAAGCACTAGAAGCCTTCCTTTTGTCTTTGGAAATTTGTTTTGATTGGGGGGAGGAAGAGGAAAAAATCTGGCTCTGCCACATGTGACTGCGCCTTATTCTCTTGTGCCTGGCAGAATAAAAAGCAACTATACAAAGTAGTGGGCGATGTATTCGTTTTAATAGAAATAGAGGGTGTGATAGGCATTTTGCGGGGTTTAGCTGCCTCTAATGTACGTACATACACTTTTGGAAAAAGATGCACTTGGAGTGAAGACTAGCACCCTGAGGTTTTTATTGCCAGAGTGGGTTTCCAAGGGCTGTCAGGAGTACCAGCGTTAATATTTAAGATGAGTTCGTGTATAAGTGCCAGCCCTGTCTGCACAGACAGTCACTCTGCATTTTTTTTTCTCCCCTTTGTAAGTAACTGTCAGTATTTGCTAGTCAATATTAAGCAGGACTATTTACCTTGTCAAAAATAGATGCTTTTAAATTAATTCTGAAGTGGGGAATATACCATTCTCCCTTGCACTTGATAGGCAGGGTTAATATTCTCGCAGCTGAAGATCTGGGGACTGGAGCAAAATGCAAATGGCCACAGAGGAGGCGGCTTGAGAAAACGGCTGCGTGTGAACTTGACAGTAAGAGAAGCGAGAAGGAACGAAATGACCTACATTTTGCTAGAGTGAACCTGGTCACTAATGAAAGAGAAGCGCATGCAGTAATTTGTACTTTTACGTGCGTACATTCACGATGTCCACGCTCGCAGCAAAACCACAATCTGTCTTGAAATCATTCTGAGGTATTAAATAGCTTTCTAGAAAAGCTGCTTCACCCAGACAGCAGGTGCATTTGAGCTGAATCTTCTAGGATTGCAGCAGTGGACTTGAAAAACTCAGCCAATATTGGCAAAAAAATGAAGCACTGTTTTTTTCTGTTAGTGCACATGTAAACATTTTAGTTTTTAACGATGTTTCTCTGCAGCTCCTAGCTGTGTTTTAGTTAATAACAAACCAATCCAAAACACAAAAACAACCGAACGCAAACCTGGCAACTGTTTTAATTTGAATTTCGATTTTAAGAACTTCCAGCCGTTTGGGGGGAGGGTGGGGTGCTGCAGCACATGCTGATTAATCATTAGCAATAACACAATGCACTCAAACGAAACTTAATGCAAGACAGATTTAAAGAGCTGCACATTTCACCTGAGATCCTTATTTTACCTTGGAGAAAAAGGGAACTTACACTAAGGGTCATTGCATTAGTAATAATAATTATATATCGAATTAAATACATTCTACCCCACATAAGGCACATTGCAGCAGCAAAACCTTCATTAATAAGAGATGCAGAAATGTGTTGCGTGGAAAAAGAAAAACTGAACAGGGATTACAAAGTCAGTATTTTGTTTGTAAGTTGGCCTGAGACTGCTGCTATTTTTCCTCCCATAAATTCTAACACTTAAAGGAAACCAATTGTGATAGTATTTATTGTTCCTGCAAACAAGAGTTACAGGCCATATTGTTGTACCTTGGAAATTAAACCAGCTCATAATTTAGAGCACACGTGGGAGGACCGATACAGTAATTAAGGGATATTTCAGTCATTCACAGCAATCTTTATTTCAGGGTACTCAATCCATCCTCAAAAGCTTAAGAAATAAATATGTATAGTTTTAGAGAATAGGTGGCAAATGTGCGTTCTGAAACAGAGGAAAGGCTCGAATTAAAATGTCATAACCAGACAGGCAAATGCAGGGTTTCCACTACGCTCTTGTAATTGCAGATGTGCTCTTGTGATAGCAGATCTACTTTCTCGGTTTTGTTTATTTTCTCCCTGGTCTGGTGTTTGGAGTTAGAAATACCTCAGGTCAGTTATATCCCTACTGTCAGAAGACCCCTATGGCTGATTACACATTGAAGGGGGTGTCCTTTCACAACAGGGGAGTATTGAACAAATAGTTAAGGAAAAGGGGGAACAGAGAGCCTGGGGAAGGTATGCTGCAGGCAAATAATCTGCTGTGATCTAAGAGAGCAAGTGAGGCATCCCATGCAATTCCTGCCTTTCCCATTTTATTTATATGCTGCAGCTTTCAGTGGTGTGATTTGCCCTGGCTAAACTCTTCTGTTCATTCACTTATATGCGGTATCCTCACAGTAGGGTAGTAAACGTTGATGCTAATAATGATTATGATGATGATAATAATAATAGTAATAATAATGGAGCTGAAGAGACAAGTCCCAGCCCTCCAGCCAGCTGGCTGTAAGGGTGAGAGGCCATTGTGGAGCTGCTGCCCTTGGACACTTCAGTGTTCAGGCCAATTTTTTGGTCAGACATTGAGAAGCAGGGGTTTGCCAGGGTTATTTTTCTTCCCTTTCCACGCATATGCGCCCAAAGCCTCTCAGCCCGTTCTGCTAAGCGCATAACCATGTATATAACATTTCAGTATGGATTTCATACAGAGCTTGAACCTGTTGGAAATGCTGCTCAGGGCTTCTGTTTTCCCTAGGATTTCTCTGAAACCTGTCACATAGGTCCAGGAATAGAATCAGAGAGACTTTGCAGTGTTTGACTTGTGTGTGTAGATACCCTCAGCGCTCCATTTTCCCTGGCTAATATTGATCTCCCTGTGCAAGCCGTGTTTGCACAAGGAGGGCACATCTTTCAGGGACACCTCTCGTGTCCTACACAGAGAAAGGACAACCATCTCCTGGACGTTGTTGCTCAAGTGAGAGGAAAAGCTGCACTTCTAACATATGTCATAATTTTACCTTTCATAGCTCAGCGTGAGTGGAACATGTTTGATTTGATCCTAATTATTTTTTTAAATATTTTAAATCTCAGATGTTGAGACAATTTACATTAATTAAACTTCAGTTGGCTTTAAAATTGTCATGTATCAATTTCAGCAGCATTTATAGAGAACAAGATAGATGATTTAAATTACACGCCATATGGGGCAATGCTAGGGACATTTGCTATTGTGTTAATTGCTTAAAGCTACGTTTTCTATCCCACTTCTGAGTGAAAGACATTTGCTCTCATGCTTACCGAATTAGGTGAAGGGTTTCCTGCTCAAATGGAGTAGGTACAAATTTCTCCCTCTCTGCTGCCGTTAACATCGGCATCATCACTGCTTTTGGTGGGAGGCAAAGGTATCCCAGGGGTCCCCAGCTGACACACCAGAATCCCATCAAATCCTCTTGGGGATTAAACCTGGGGGAGACAAGAGCCTGGTATCTATGAAAATAAGCAGACTTCTTCATTGCTAAGGTGGAGAGAGGCATGTTTTGTTGGGTCCCAAACTGAGTCTGAATTTTCCAGCCCAAGCCCTGAGAGCTCTTGCTGTCATCACGGTTGTGTCCCAAGTTTATTGGCACAACAGGGACCAGGCCCACATGTGACCCCAACCTGCTTCTGCTGCAGGTGAACATTTGCAAGCTGCAGATACTAATTTGCAGGTCTGCAGTGAGTGTTGGCAAAGTGGTGCCAGATGTGTGATTGGGGAAGGGGCTTGTGTGGAAATCATGGGCTCCTGTGGATGATTTTGTACAAATAGGGGTTATGGGTGCCACAGCTGGCCTGGGAGGAAAGGGCTTTCCAGGGTGAGCTCCAAGGCAGAATAACATCACCTTTGTCCTAAAGTTTGCGACTGATTTTTTTTGAGCGAGCCTGCTGAATCAGAGTGTCTTTATTTGGGGAAAATCGGATTTAAAAGCCTTAAGAGCTCAAAGAATATAGACTAGTGAGTAGTACCCTCTTGAGAAACTTGGGATTAGGGGTCCTCTCCCTGGTGAAACATCTCACTTTTCCATTTCTTTAGAAGGGTCCATATCCTTCTTGGAATAAGAGACAGAGGAGGGGTCAGATGGTTAGAGGGCAAATATTCAGTATGTTCAGCAAAACTTTCCTCCTTGGAGACCTATCCAGGTGAGCACTCAAAACCTGAAGAGGCTGAAACCAGAGGTCTTAGTCCCATTCTGAATCCCTGCCAGGCAGAAATCATTGCAAAAAACCCTCCAAATATCAGCACAAATCAATTTGCTTTGCAAGACCAGAAAGCACTTGAAGATTTCCCTACAGCTGACTTCAAAGAAGTGGGGATATAAAACCCAGAAAGATGTTAGGAGGTGTTATGTACAGCTGTGTCTACCAGTTTGCAGTACATTTCTGCTTCTGTCTGGTACTTCCTGCTTGGCAATATTGTAATGGGATTCTCCCATATTAATATTTTAAATGAATGAATAAATATCTGATGAGATACTGTGGATCTCTGCAATCTTTTCATAAATTCTGTGGAAGGTAAAAAGAGAATTAAAGATGAGATTAAAACAGCCTAGGTGATGTATTTCTCTGGCATGTGGTAAAGTCTCTAGGTATTTATGCTGTGCCATTTATGTTACAAGTTACATCTATATTAAAAGGTGTGTGTGTGTCTGTGTATATATACATCTCCATAAAGGCCATGCAGGCTGTCTGTCATGAAGGAGGGTCCTGATTTCTGCTAGAACTGTTGTGATGGTAATAATGATAGGCTATGGCAGCACACTTTTTTTAAAGCATCCTTGTTTCTTTTGAGTATGTTTTCACTTCATTTCGGTCTGAATCTGCTTTAGTAAATAAGCCAGCTGTACGGGGATTGGAAGCCTTTTTTTCCTTACGTTTAGGGGAAATGTAACACATTTTTTCTCTCTGGCTCTGCATTGCAGAGTCCAGTTCTGGTACAAAAGGATGCTGAGCCCCTTATTCACAGTTACCGAGAAGCACCAGGCGAGAAAAGATGATGGAAAGAAACCACCCAATCTCTGTTAATAGAAGTGGAATCCCCAAGAGCCTGTCAGAAATGCTGCAATACTCCAGGACAAATATTATTCCCAGCATTATAACTACATCATTCTGCAATTAACATAGATCACGCCTGCTACACTGAGTTAATTCACAGAATACAGTCCCTGGTTTCTACAGAACCGTACACAAGCCTCAGGAGTACCCTGCATTGGCGTGGCTCCTCCTAAATCAGGAATAAAATTTACACAGACCTTTCCAGGGCTACCCACTCAGACAGCCCCTTCCCCTCCCATCTGGGCATGCTGGAGATGGAGGGTTTGGGCTTAAATTCTGCTCTGTCCCAGCTGTGAACATCTCTGGAGCTCCACAGCCCTATTTCCAGCTCACCTCAGCTTTAGCAGGAAGAGGATTAGGCCCCAGATGAAGTCAAGTACGAACTAAAAAAAACCTTGTTTCATCTGGGAATGACATGCATGGCGTTTTTTGTTTTCTTCTGCAGGAGAAAATATATCCATCTTTCGCCGTTGTAGAGCACACCTCAAGTTTGTAGAGGACTGGGGGAGAAGGATGGGTAACCCCCCCTAAACTTGCATATTTATCTATAGGTATTTCTGTCACGTCAGCTGTGAACACAACATGACTGAGATTTCTTTGACTAAATTCTGTATTTACATGCATTATTTGTTACCTGTATCTAGCATGGAGCTTCGTTCGATATTTTTAAACGGGAAACATTTTTCTTGATGGGAAATGTACAATTGACAAACTGCTGTTGGGAAAAACAGCATTATTTTCACCAGGAAAACTCTTAATAGGAATAAACTATGACATTTACTCATTTTTCAAAGTCTTTCTCTCTGAAACTTTAATAACTTCCTGCTACGTATCCTAAGGCATTTCTCAGCACGAATTGTGAAGCTTCCTACCAGGCAGCTGCATTTTGCTGGCAGGTGGAAAAGTCTTGCCGTATTTTGGCCAAGTTCTGCCTTTGACCTTCAGCTGCGTGCAAACAGAAAGTTCCCAGCTAAGTGCTGGAGCCCCAGAGCCGGCAGCTGCCCCGCGGCCGGAGCGAGGAGCCATGGGAGGAGATGATTGCTATGTGGTTTCCAAAACATTTTTCTGCTATCTGCTTCCGTGTTTGTGTGCCACATTTCTGGCTACCTGTATTCATCAACTTCACGCTTGGAATAGGCTATTGGCTGCATGCTAATAACCCCCTGCTCCTTAATGTTCTCTTTCTAGTTAATTAATCTATTTATGATAATAGTATGTCTCATTTTGTGCTTTCACTCTAGAGGGTGTGTTTGTATTATCCTGCTGTATAGCGTTGACTGGCCTTATTATCATTTGTCATTAAAGGCAGTGGCAACACCCTGGCCTGGCCTGCCAATAATTTTTCAATTAATTGCTTAGTGGTTGCTTTTTCTTTGCCAGTGAATATGAGGTCTTTAAGCTTTCTGTCTGACTTCTTTTTTCAAACTTGGCAACCGTGCTCTTTTTACATTGAGGGATCTGAAGTCTGTGGTGGTGGGCTATGGGGAAAGCATCCGGGAGGGTGGGTAGGAAGAGCTGGCCACGTGAAGGCTGTGAGCAAGCGGTGCTTTGGGGTATGCTCCCAGGTTTAACTCTCATGGGAATCGGAGCCTGCGAGGGACAATGCAGCGTGGCAGGGAAGCACCAAGTCTGTGTCTGGCAGGGGGCACACTCAGGCCTGGGGACCGGGATACATCGTAAAGGTTCAGGGGATGGCTGTAGCCTTGGATGTTATCATGGAGTGTTTGAGAATGGGGCTGTGGAATGCAGGTCCCTGGGCTTAGTTTATAGGCGATCCCATGAAACAGGATGGCAGCAGCAAGCTGTAGCAATACATTTGTGAGTCCGAAGCTTTGCTTTAGCTCAACCGTGGGTCCACCTTGCTGAGGGGCAGCTGTTTGCACGGTGGGTGCCCACTAACGTTGGTGCCACAGAGTGGCACCACACAAGTGCCCACATCCGCCTTGGATTATTACAGTATGTTAAAAGAGGGCACACGTTTGGTAACGGCAGCATGTTGCTCCCATCTTCCACTCTGCCACCATGGCACACAGGCTGCAAAAGACAGCAGCTATCACCCAACCTGTCTGTGCCTTTGCTCGCTGGTCTGCTAAATTAACGCTTGCATTTCATCTACATTTCAGCCCTCTGGGGCCATGCGCTTTCTTAAAAGAGATGACAACACATGAATTTAGAAAACAGAATAGCCACAAACCACTAAGTATGTATATTGAGGGCACTTCTGAAACAACCAGAGCTGATCATTAGTAGAAAAGTTTGGATTTTCTTTGTTTACAAGCACTTCATTACGGGCTTGACCTGCTTACCTTAAATTTACTTTTGTTTCCAGCCACATGGCTACTTTTTTCCTTCCACATTCTCCCAAGTGTTTTATTTTTAAGCAGATGCTCCTCTGGACTGCATTCATGCCAAGTTTTGTCTTATGTTTTTTATCAGTACAACAATATGAAATATTTAACAAGAAGTTATCACTGTGGCCAATATAAAAGATTAAATAGGTCTGTCAGCCTCAGTTCCTGAGGAAGAAACCCGGTATGCAGAAAGAGTCAGAAGGAAATAGCTGCAAATATACGGATGTAGAGTCGGATCAAAACATGGGAAGCTCTGCTTCATGCTCAGCAGCTTCCCCCTTCAGAACGCCAAAGGCAGGGGAGGAGGAACAGAGCTGTATTTGAATCTAAATTTGCTGTGTTTGAAGCTAAATCGGCCTCCCCCTGCAGAAGAGGGGGCAGGATAGCAAGCCCTTGTGCACAGGAGCCCTGCAAATGGGTTGCCATCTAGATGGCACTTCTGTGCTTTTATCCTGTCTCCTGCGTACCTCCAGCTTCAGAAATGAGCAGGCTTTAACCCCACACTCCCCTAGGACCCTGCACAAGTGATTTAAGTATCTTTTTTGGTTTTATTTTTGCTGTTATGCAAGGAATTGCTAAAACTCCCTCCTCCGAAGGGCACTGTCAAAAGCAGCGCATGTGTGTACAGCAGCTTCCCGGCATGTCTGGCGGAGGCCTCTTTGGGGATTGATGGGCAGGAGATGGCTCGGGCAGCTTTGCGCAGGCAAAATGATGGTATGTCTAGACAGTAGAAATGCTGAAGCTACATTCCTGGCAACAGTGGTGATGCCAGATAGCGGAGCATGCCCTACTGTACCAGGTATCAAAGCCCCTTTCTGTGAGTCGCTCCCTCTGGTGCAGACCTCTGCCTTTCCCAGAGGTTTATTTCAGCCAGGAAGGGGCTTCTATGCTGGCTGCCCCACTGGGGAAAGCTCTTTTCTTCCCAACATGGCCAATTCTGGTGCGCTTGGTGTATGCTGGCAACATTTCCAGCATGTGAAATAGGCAGGTTAGGAAGGGAATTGCTGCTAAGAAACTACAAAACAGTATCAGTACCATGTGGCTGTAATAATATTTTAATTCTTGTAAAACAGTGTACATGATGGGCAGAGGTGGCCCCAGAGAGGACTGAAAACCCCTGCAGTGTGATAAGGCACGTGTATTTTTTTCCCCCTCCTTTTGCTATCCATATGATTCATAGAAAAAACACAAAACCATATTTTATTTCTTACACAGTTCAGTGTACAGCTTTTACTGTCAGGACTCTTTGATCGTCCACTTAACTCTTACATTCTTATTAGCATCTTTGATATTTTCCTTCGTGTACTAACAAAACCTGAAGTTTGCTGATTGCATCATTATGTTTTAAAAAGCATTAAACAAGTAATCTCTATAAAGCTACGATGATTTAGAATTGCTGTCACGCATGTTGGTTTTGTACATACATTAAACTAGTATAATGGGGCAGTTATTTTAAGTCAGCTGTGTCATTGTTGAAGTGCGTTCATGTCAGATTGCTGAGGGATGTCCCACTGCATAGAGTGCCCTGTACATGAAGTGTGTATAGGATATATAAAAAGTGTATAAAGAATATGTAGAGAGCCTAACTATTCACTGTTAGACATGCAGGTTTAACTCTCATTTTCTGTACGCTAAGCCAGTCAGTATTTGCAAAAAAGCAGCCATTGTTTTGGGCATGGAAGGCTGCCTTTTTGCAGTCTGCAGCAGGAGAAGCAGATTCCAAAGCTAAAGGTAAGGTGCATGGGAGCACCCCACGGGTGAGCTCTGCAAGCAGTTAAACATTTCTACGGTAACAGGTAGCTGGTACCAACAGTGTGGAGGGGACGTTAGCGAAGGAAAGCCGCAACAAAGTAGTCATCTCCCAAGGAGATGGTAAACAAGCAGCGTTCTGTGTTTGACAGTGGCTAAAAGCAGATTGCTAAAGACAGGCAGCGTAGAGACACAACTCTGCTAATTCCCTCCCCTGTACTGTTAGGTAGGGAGGCACACAGCTTTCACCTCTTTTTGAGAGGAAGGATATCCCTTCCCAGCAATTCAAGGCTTGAGCAGTCGGTGCTGTAGTTAGTTAGAAATACAAACAGGGGAGCAGCTGTGCCACATTCATCCCAGCTACCAAGGACTGACAAGAAGCAAAATTGTCTGTAAATGGGGAGAATGAAAGTTGCTGCATATTCTTTCTGATTTTGCCTCCTTCTATTGGTGTGCGTAGTGATGTCTTTCTTTCTGTCACCCCATCTGCCTGTAGAGATGGAGCAGGAGAAAACAAAGCTTGCGCACTAGCTAGTCTGAGGCTTAAAAAGCAAAGGATGAGGAGGAAGCATTGCTGCTGACATGGCTTTCTGCAATGAGCAACTGAGGCTAGAGTCCAAATACTTGCATGTGGCAGTGCTGGTGAAGCATTTAGTGCAGGGAATATTAAATGGCACACGACCCAGGGCTAAGAGAGCTGGTCAGTGCCTGGCCAGGCTGTTTCACTCTCTTTGGGAAGCGGGGCGTATCACAGGTCTAGAAGCCCAAGGGATGTTGTTTGCTCTGAGTCTGGTCTGGGCAGTAACATGCCATGGTCACACACTGCCTGGTTTTGGAGGTCATCCTGCCTCCTTGACTACCCAGCCCTCGGGGGTGATCCCTCCCTGCCTAGCTGCATCAGTCATTTTTTCCCCCAAGTGTCCATGGGATTATCTATTTCAAAGAGATTAATTTATATTTTGCATGAAAGTTTTCATGTTTTTGTAAAAAAGAAACCTTCTTCCCCTGCCCCTTTTGAAATCACAACCATATTCCGCTGCTTCTAGAGGAAGTTTGCATTTTTAAAAATTCAGTACTTTGGAATTAACTTTATATTCAAATAACCCTTTCCTCACTCAGGAACTCCTGAGTTTTTGAAAACTAAAGAGAACGCAAGGGTGTTGGCAAGTGCATTTCTCCAAAATGGTCCCACGGTGCAGATTTGGAGCTCTTTATGAGCTGTTTTGATAATCCCTCTACTGAGCTACTTTATAACTCTGGGTTCCAAAACGCTTCCCTGACTCTGGCTCAAGTCACTTCAGAAATGGAGTTTAGGCACTTAAATCAGTAGGAGAAAAAAATTCTTCCAGTAATGCATGAGCCCTTATGAGAATATGACTCCAAGCCTTTGGCAGCAAGTCCCTAGAACTTGTGTGTCAGACAACAAAGCAGGTTTTGCTAACAAGAAAATTCCTTCAACTTCCAGAATTAAACTGCCATGACACCCTACAAGTCATAGACTTTTTGCAGCAACATGTCATCAAAGCTCAACATCTTGTTCAGGTCTCGCACACCAGAAAACAGTTGCCTGCATAAACCAGAAGCCGCACAGGCATCCCTCTAGAAAGAGCAAAGTGTGACAAATTTCTTCTATGTCACATCTCATACAGCAAAATCAAGAAAGAGTTTTAAAAGGGTGCACAAAACCAGAAGCAAAAATAATTGGCAGAGATAACTTAGATGGCCTACCTAACACAAGGGAAAGGAGTTAAATACAGATCCTGACTCGGATTCTTCAACAGGAAGGTGTGGTCAGTTGGTTTTTGCAAGAGAAGGGTAAACTGCACAGCCAGGCAACTGCAAATGCGTCGCCTCAAAATTCTGTGTGTGCCTTGCACTAAGGTTGCACCTAGAAATAGTTTAGACACTCATTTTGCCTAAACCTGGATGCCTACTGTCACAGGGGTGGCAGACGGGAAATACGTCCTGCGGGAGACTTGTTTTCCTGGAGAAAACATTTCCCACTCAGTGCTTGGCTGGGTACAGAGCAGGGGGGACGTTTCTACGTTTCTACGCTTCTACGCTCTGTCCGCAGTCTGCCCAAGGGGTTAGCTGGAACGTCTCACCACATCACTGACTACAACATTTACATAAAGCTTTATGATAACATCCTTTACCTGTGCGTCCCAAGGTTACTCTTCCTTATGTGGCGCACGATGGATGCATCCTGTTGGATTCCTTTTCCAGTAGCTCAGCATCTTCTTTTACTGTCACATATTTACCTTAGGGGGAGGAGGGAAAAAAGAAAATGTATCAGAGATCTGGTATTTCTCCTGTACCTGTAGTATGTACTTGGCCTGGGGTTATATTTTCCCCTTTTCTTTTTTCAGACTTAGTGGTGAATGGATGACATATATAAATACAATATATAACATACAGTTACTGATGGAGGTATGGTTATTGAGCATTGATATTTTCAGTGGGTTCTCTTCCCCACAGTAGAGCCTGCTCCCGTTACCGAGTCCCTGAGACAGTTCGCTCCACGGAGCAGGCCTGGAGCAGCCTCATTTTGAGTCCTTAAAATACTGAGTTCATCAGTCAAGAGTCAAGGTATATGAGAGTGTAAAATTGGACTTACCCAGAGTTTTATGAAACGCAGGAGGTGAAGTTGAACCACATTGACCCTATTCCCAAAGCCATCCGTGAGGCAATCCTGAGGTCACCGAAATGCAGTGCCCACAAAGTCAGTGCAGGAACCACTTATTTCCTCTTGGTTACAATGATCTCACAACCGTGACTTAACTATGGACAACTGAAATCCCTGCAAAACTTGATGTATTTGTTTACCCCGCTTGACCAGTATTTGTTGTGACCGATACACGCTTAAACTGTGTTTCAAAGGCTTATCTGTTCTTCAGTCATATTATTCACTCCTTTTAATGATTTTTCTGTGTCATGGGTTTTACTGATCAAAACAACTGGTAATACTTTCTTTCAGGCAGATATGTAACATTCATATCACCTCATCTCCTGTGATTTGCTTGTTCCTGGTGCACAGTATCAGATATTTAATAATCATAGAATCATAGAATAGTTTGGGTTAGAAGGGACCTTTAAAGGTCATCTATTCCAACCACCCTACAATTAGCAGGAACATCTTGCTCAGAGCCCCGTCCAGCCTGACCTTGAAGGTTTCCAGGGATGGGGCATCTACCACCTGTCTGGGAAACCTGTGCCAGTGTTTCACCACCTTCATCATAAAAAATTTCTTCCTTATATCTAGTCTGTATCTACCCTCTTTTAGTTTAAAACCATTACACTTTGTCCTATTACCACAGGCCCTGCTAAAAAGTTTGTACCCATCTTTCTTATGGTCCCCCTTTAAGTACTTGAAAGGCTACAATAAGGTCACCCGCAGAGCCTTCTCTTCTCCAGGCTGAACAACCCAAACTCTCTCAGCCTGTCCTCGTAGGAGAGGTTCTCCATCCCTCTGATCATTGTTGTGGCCTCCTCTGTACTCAATCCAACATGTCCGTGTCTTTCCTGTGCTGAGGGCTCCAGAGCAGGGCGCAGCACTGCAGGTGGGGTCTCACCAGAGCAGAGCAGAGGGGCAGAATCACCTCCCTCGACCTGCTGGCCACGCTTCTTTTGATGCAGCCCAGGATACGGTTGGCCATCTGGGCTGTGAGCACACAATGTTGGCTTATGCCCAGCTTTTCATCTGCCAGTACCCCAAGTGCTTCTCTGCAGCTCTGCTCTCAATCCCTTCATCCCCCAGCTTGTACTGATACTGGGGGTTTCCCCAACCCAGATGCAGGACCTTGCACTTGGCCTTGTTGAACCTCATGAGGTTCACATGGGCCCACTTCTTGAGCTTGTCCAGGTCTCTCTGGATGGCATGTTACCACACCACTCATGGTCATCTGCAAGCTTGCTGAGGGTGTGATCCCACTGTCAATGTCACTGATGAAGTTATTAAACAGTAATGGCCCCAATACAGACCCCTGGGGACACCACTTGTCACCGATATCCAGCTGAACATTGAGCCATGGACCATTATCCTCTGGATGTAACCATCAGCCAATTCCTTATCCACTGAACAGTGGATCCATCAAATCCGTATCTCTCCAATTTAGAGAGAATGATGTTGTGTGGGACTATGTCAAAGGCCTTACAGAAGTCCAGATAGATGACATCCATAGCTCTTCCTTTATCCACTGATGTAGTCACTCCATCACAGAAAGCCACTTGGTTGGTCAGGCAACCTTTCCTTTGGTGAAGCCATGCTGGCTGTCTAAAATCACCTCCCTGTCCTCCATGTGCCTTACCATAGCTTCTAGGAGGATCTGTTCCATGATCTTCCCAGGCACAGAGGTGAGGCTGACAGGTCAGTATTTCCCTGGGTCCTCTTTTCTACCCTTTTTAAAGATGGGCACAGTGTTTCCCTTTTTCCAGTCCCCAGGGACTTCACCTGCCTGCCATGATTTTCAAATATCATGGAGAGTGGCTTGGCAACTACATCAGCCAATTCCCTCAGGAATCTGGGATGCATCTCGTCAGGTCCCATAGACTTGTATATGTTCAGGTTCCTCAGGCAGTCACTAACCTGATCTTCCCTTACAGTAGGACTGATTTTGCTCCCCCAGTCCCTGTCCTGTGGTCCATCCACTTGACAGGTGTGGGAAGACTGAGGCAAAGGAGTTGTTGAGTACCTCGGCCTTCTCCTCATCTGTTATTACCAGTTTGCCAGTTGTGTTCATCAGGGCAGTATGCTTTCTTTGACCTTCCTTTTCTGGTTGACATACCTGTAGAAGCCTTTCTTGTTATTCTTTGCATCCCTTGCCAAGTTCAGCTCCAGCCGCACCTTGGCCTTCCTGACCCCATCCCTACACAACTGGGCAGCGTCCCTATACTCTTCCCAGGATACCTGTCCCTGCTTCCACTGCTTGTGCAGTTCCTGCTTGCTCTTTCATTTGACCAGCAGGTCTCGACTCAGCCATGCCAGTCTCTTGCGTTCCTTTCCTGATTTCTTACACCTGGGGATGGAGAGCTCTTGAGGTCTATGGAATGCATCCTTAAAGATCTGCCAGGTCTTGTTCTGCTCCCTTGTCCCTGAGGTTAGTTTCCCAAAGGGTTCTGTTGAGTAACATTTTGAACAGCTGGAATTTTGCTTTCCTAAAATTCAAGGTCCTGACTTTACTTTTTACTTGAGCCATATCCCTCAGGACTGTGAAATCCACCAGTGCATGATCACTGCAGCCCAGGCTGCCTCCAGTCCTGAAATCTCTGATTAGCTCACTTGTGTTGGTGACTATCAGCCCCAGTATCTCATCCGCTTGGGTAGGGGTGTCTATTACCTGGCTTAAGAAGTTATCCTTGATGCATTCCAGGATTCTCCTGGATTGTCTACAGTTCACCGTGCTACTTTTCCATTAGATGTTGGGGTGGTTGGAGTCCCCCAGCAGGACAAGATCCATCCTGTAGCTGGAGTAAGAAGGCTTCATCAACAGGCTCCCTTTGATCAGGCGGCCTGTAGTGGACACCAAGCACAAGGTTCCCTTTGTTGCCTCGGTCTCTAATTCTTACCCATAAGCTTTCAACCTGCTCGTGCCTAATGTTCAGAGACAGCTTTTTACAGTCTATCCATTTCGTGATGTAAAGGGCAACACCTCTGCCTTTCCGTCCTCACCTGTCCCTTCTAAACAGTTTGTGGGCATCGATGGCCACACTCTAGTCATGGGACTCATCCCAGCAAGTTTCAGTAATGGCAACCAGGTGTAGCTTTCTAGCAGCACAGTGGCTTCCAACTCCTCCTGTTTGTTGCCCGTGCTGCTTGCATTGGTGTAGAGGCACTTCAGCGGGGCTGTTGGCCGTGTCACCTTCTTAGAGGAACACACCTTAATTCCTTTGAGGTATTTCCCTGGTTTTTCCCTGTTGGCTCCCATTACCTGAGGAATCCCTGGCTTATCTCCATTAGGTTTCAAGTGTGCTCCAGTGTACCCAGCATGCCTCAGAGCAACAGGCTGAGGGCCCTTGCTAGCACTCTGTTCCTCTAACCTTGGTGTATTGTCCCACATCTTGTCACAAGCAAGCCTGATATAATTCCCCTCTCCCTTCAAGTCTAGTTTAAAGCTCTGCCATTCAGCCCCATTAGCTCCTCAGCAAAGACTCTCTTCCCCCTTTGAGAAAAGTGAATCTCATCTGATGCCAGCAGGCCTGGTGCCGTGTAGGCCACCTCATTATTGAAAAACACAAAACTGTGGCAGTGACACTAGCCACAGAGCCATGTATTAATCGACTGGGTGCATCTGTTTCTTCCAATATCACTGCCTGCAACTGGACGGATAGAGGGAAAAATAACCTGTGCTCAAGATCCCCTTACCAACCACCCCAAGGCCCTGAAGTCTCGTTTGATTGCCCTTGGACTATGTGTTGCGGCTTTATCACTGCTCATGTAGAAGAGCAGTAATGGGTCTGAGGGCTGTACCAGGCTAGGGATTTTCCTAGTGATGTTCTTAACCCAGGCCCCAGGGAGGCAGCAGGCTTCCCTAAGAGGAGGGTCCTTCCTCCAGGTCCTTCCCTCTCTCCTCCCGGAACCCTCTGTTCCCATCAGAGGGGAGTTACAACTATAGCCTGTCTTTTCTTCCTCATGGAAGTGGTTGTGATACAGCGAGTAGGCCCTTCTACCTTGGCAACACCTCTGATGTGGGTGGCCATCAACCACATCATCCATTGAGTGGCCTTCCACATCCAGAACCTCGTACCTCTTATATAGAGACACCTGGGAGGGCAAGGTGGGCAAGGAGGGGGTTTGCCTGCCACCCAGCATGGACTTGCCTCTGTTCACTCCTTTCCTTTAAGCTACTGCTTTCTGCCTTGTGTGTGGAGGATGCAGGATGCCCTTGATCTTTTTTTTTTTTTTTCTGGTAGTTGTTCCTGTTCCTATCTGAGGGAGGGAAGAGCATGGCTCCACCAGTCTATCTCTTTCTCAGACTCCCTGATGCTCCTTAACCTTTCTACTTCCTCTCACAGCTCTACCACCAGGCTGTACATGCTAAATGTAATACAAGTTAAAGCCTGGAAGTTCTTTTACTGTGGTGCAAATGGACACTTTATGAATCAAAACTAAAGACAGTGTTACAGATCTGTGTTCATACAGTTTCTTTAATAAAGTAACACTGGGAAGTGACACTGCCACATCATATTGGCACAGGATGATGTATGGTGGCATTAATCTAATTTAATGCACAGGAGTGTTTTAATCAGTTTTAATTCATTTTGCATTGCCCTCCCTATGAAGGCTCTCAGGTCTGATCAGTGAGCCCCTTCTGGCACTACCACACTGCAGTCCGGTATCTTCTGAGCGAGGTATTTTGAATGCAAGTTTGTTATACAGATGAATGAATTACATTATCAGTCCTAAAACTCTACACTTTTTGCTTACAGCTGCAGTAGCAGTGTTACTTTCTATAGGGGTTACAGGCTGGCAGCAGTTTCCTCCTCTCCTCCTGCACACGCAGGCAAGGACAGGAGGCTGTGCCCTGGTGTGGCCAAGTCCCGAGGGACCTTCTCCCAGCAGCACCAGAAGTCATACTAAGATGCCATTTATGTCCTACTCCCTACCATCACCCCCGCTTTTGTTTTAATTTCCTCTTTTATCACCTTCACAGCAACACTTGTGCAGTGTGAGTCCAACCCCTCAAAATGTTTCATAAAGAACATCCAGGCTGAAACTGCTCCTGTTCCTGTTTATGTGCAGCCATGGAGTTGAGAGGGGCAGTGTCCTTACCAAAGTGCCCTGCAGTCTTTGTCTCCTTGGGGGTGGCTGGAAGACAGCAGTGACCAACAGTGGGGATCCTGCTCTGCGCAGCTGCAGAGACACCGGGTGTGACCTGGGGTGTCTGCCACAGGACCTGCCCCTGACCCCAGGCAGAACCAGCACCTGGGTTTTAACAAAGAAAGGCAATGCCCTTGCAGGTTACAGGGCTGCTGTGATTCCACTCACAACCCATCCATCGCTGCCTTTGCCATGAGCTAGAAGCTGTCAGCATAGTCTGGCCAGAGCCACAGAGCTCCTCAACTCTTGTCTTGCTTGGGAAGTGGTGGGATCAGACCATCATTTCTGTTTACAGAGGTTGCTTCCCCTTACTGCCTGTGTCTAGACTCTCTGAACAGAGTTTTCTCTGAAGGGCTGTAGTAGTACCAGTAGTCCTGGTGACTCCTGAGCTGACTCCAAATGTATGGACCAGTATTTGACTGAGGGGAAGGTGCTGGAAGCTGGCTGGTCTTCCTCACATTTAAGGATAAGATGCATTCTTGGCTTGCCAACCAGTCTGACCACGCAGTTCCTTGGAAGAAAGTGTGTGTCAGCACCGGTAATTACATGGTCCTCTTTTACCTCAGAGACACTGTTGTACCAATGCAAGGTGTGCACCAAACCTAACTCTGCTGTGAGCCAGGTCTTCACTTCTATTGTGCATGGGTTGACTCTTCTTCTTCGTCTGGCTAGTTGACTTGATGCAATTGTCTTTTCACTGTGGCAGGCACCTCACTGCAGAACACCTTTCCAACCTGGGAAGGCTTCCCAATAAGTATGTTCCAGCTTTTGGGTTTAGGGCCACTTTTTCAGGAGCAGTCTGCAGCAGTGAGCTGGTTCTTAAAGCTATTTTAGTTGCACAAGGGTAAGCCACACCATGCTCCAGCAGAAGCAGGTGGCATCCTCAGAGCATCACACCAACCTGCGTAAAGGAGTGTTAAGGCAGGGACCACCCCAGGGTAGGCCCGTGGCCACCAGCATCCCCTGCACACCTGTAGCTCTACCTGGGGCACTGTCACATCCTTTTGGTGCTCACTGTGACCAGCTCCACTAAGGTCTTATCACACAGGGCACAACCTGCCCCATGCAGCCAGCACTGAGCCTAGAACTGCCCGGCCACCATGGCAAGACTAGGAGCACCCTGCAAGGCACACCAGACTGCAGCAGCTGCTGCTCCTCCAGCCAGTGCCCGGCTCCCAGCCAAGAGCTGCCTCCTCCAGCTGTGCCGTCTCAAGCACCCGGCACTAGGCTGCGGCACCCATCTGCTAGGCAAGGGAAAGCAGCGCAGACCTACATACGCCAAGACGCAGCAGTGAAGAAGGTCTCCTCCAGCGAAGGCAAGCCAGGGCTCAGGTCACACACACACCCCCCCTCCACCTGACCCTGACCTGGTGCATGTGCCCAAGGGGAGAGCCTGGGCTGGGGAGTGGGGCCGGGGGAGGGTGAAAGGCATTGGTGTAACGACTGTCTTTGTTTCATACTGGGTGAATTAGTGATTGCATTTTTATTTTAATTGGGAATAAGTTAATCTTCCCCAGGTTGAAGCTGGTTTGCCCACGATGGATGCTGCCTGCAGGAAACCAGGTACCAGGCTGAGCTGGAGCAAGAGCAAGACCGGAGCAGCACTCGGGGCCTGACTCTCCATCGCTGAAGCCCCCTTCACACTTGCTGAAGGCCGCGTCCCACCCAATGCTGAGGCCAGAGGATGTCTGAGGTAGGTCCTGACCACATGGGTGGCTTCGTCCTGGCCCCGTGGGCAGGTGAAACCGTGATCCACTGCTGCCCCTCTGCCTTGCCAGACTCTACCCCAGCATGGGCTCCTCGCTGGGGAGGTGACTGCGGGCAGAGCCGAAGGGGCTGGTGCTTGGCACTGGGCCATGGCTTGGCCGCTGGCAGGAGCAAGAGCCGGAGGGACTCGCAGCTGTGCCAGAGCCGCGCCAGGGCCCAACCCCTTGGGAATGAGCCCACGGCTGCTCCCACCCCCCTTGAGGCCACCCCCTGCCCGATGCCGAGGGGGAAGGGTCTGTGCAGGCGACTACCAGGGTGCTGCCTGGTCCTGCCTGGTCCTGCCACCTTCGGTGGGGGGGTGGGAGTGTGGCTTCTGCTCACCGCGGCACCAGGGGGGCTCTTGACTTGCTTGTAAATAAATTGCTGCCATCACTTGATTATAAGTCTCATAGTTATACTGAGTACCTGTTGAATAATCAATTTACAAGTATTTAAATAATAATGAATTATTAGTTTACAAATATTGTTTCATTATTAAACATTTAATAGTTAGTTAATAAATACAGAAACTGTGTAACGTGAAATCGAAGATTCTGTTTGGCTGTTTTGTTGCTAAAAAGTGCCTTTCTCCCCAGGGATGGAGGAGCTGGTCCAGTCCTGGGTCCATCAGTGGCAAGTGAGGGCGACCAGGCCAGTACTACTGCCCCCACAAATTGCTGAGCAGGAACCAGGCATGTACTGGGACTTATCGCTTCTGCCCTGGAAAGGAGATGGGGAGAGGCCTGCCCAGGGTTTACTGAATCCCTGAGGAAGAAGCCAGGCTGCTTGTGCTGAGGATGCTGCTGCTGCCTGCCCTGGTCCTGGCTGGGGACAGCCCTGCCCATCCTTAAGCTAATTACAGCTTCTGCTCATTAGAGCAGCATGGGCTTTGATGAGGTTGTAAATCAATCACTGTCATAAGAGTATGAACTGTCATAATTGTACATTCTCTAAATATGGACTAATGAGTTAATGACTATTGCAGCTGTTGTACACACCTTGAATAAAGAGTTGGACACATGAAGACAGTGTGAAAAGTGCCTTTTCCCCCAGAGACCATCTCAGATGTTGTGTTCAGCCTGATGCATGCCAGCCTCCCAAGCTTTGAGGACTGATGCGACCTGACCTCCACCTCTGGCTTGCCTGGAACCCAATGCCTTCCCAACTCCCTGCACAGAAACAGCCAGCTTGGTCTCTTGTTTCTGAGCCCAAACACCAGGGATTCAGCCCCTGCTCCAACCCTCCAGCCCAGCCCCAGGAGCCCATTTTCCAGCCCCAAAAATGCAGGGCTTGGGCTCCATTTTCAAGCCCCAAAACAGCCCATGAGCCTGTTTTCAAGTCTGGAAAACACAGGACTCGGTGTCTGTTTCTGAACCCCAAAAGCAGCTGCATGGGCTAGGTTTTGACTCCAAAGGACATGTGTCTGCCTTTGAGGCCCAAAGCCCATGACTTGCTCTCCCCTCCTGAAGTTAAATAAGCTTGGGTGTTGCATCCCAAAAACAGCCCCCCCGAGTCCATGTCCAATTGTGGAAAAGGCAGGACTTAGTCTCTGTTTTCAAGTACTTGAAAATGAAGAACTTAAGCCTGTATTTCTGACTCTAAAACTAGCCAAACAATCCCCATTTTGAGCCCCCAAAACAGCCCCAGAGCCTCCTTTCAGGGCCTGAAAAACACAGGACACCACCTCTGCTTCTGGCCCTTGATACTGGACATTTTAGACTGGATGTTAGGAAATACTACTTCACTGAAAGGGTTGTCAGGGATTGGAACAGGCTGCCTGGGGAAGTGGGTGAGTCACCATACCTGGAGGTATTTAAAAGGCTTTTGGATGTGGTGCTTAGGGACGTGGTTCAGTGGTAAACTGCCAGTGTAGGTTTATGGTTGGACTCAATGATCTTAAAGGTCTTTTCCAACCTATATGATTCTGTGTTTGTGTCTGAAACCAGCCAATGGAGCTCATTTTTGAGTCCCAAAACCACACACCCCAGTCTGTGCTTGAGACCCAAACCCACCAAATGGCCCTGGTTTTGAACACCAAAAACATGACTCAGTCTCTGCTCCTGAGCCCCAAAACCAGCTGTACATGCCTGGTCTTGAGCCCCCAAACCCCTCGCTAGTGCTGGACCACGTGGGGTGTTGGGGTCCGTCCTGGGAGCCCCAGGTGATGCTTGGGAATGGCTGGGGGACCTGCGGGGTGGGCCTGGCCCTGCCCCATGCAGGTGTCCTGAGGCCCTGCCCCACCTGGCCACACCCTCACACCCCTCCCCGCCCAACATGGGCCTGGGCACCACAACCCCAATTGGGCAGGGCCTTGTTCCACCTGACGGGGAGGAGGCAGCTACGACCCATGGGCGTAGGGTTGTCAAGTATGAGTATTGAATCGTTGTTTCACAAGTATTGACTGATTATTTAATAATTATTGAAAGTTTTGTATAAATATGGAATAAAGAGTTGAACCGAAGGGTGGCGTTTGAGCACAGACAGTTGCCTTTAACCCCAGAGACTACCATCTCCTGTGTGACATCTGGCCTGGGGCACGCTGGCCTCCCGCACGTTGGGGACTAGTCTGAAAGTCCTGTTTGTGCACCCAAACCCACAGGATTTAGCTCCATTTCTGCCCGATCCCAGGTCCTGTGTGTAATGTTTGGAGAAAAGTGGGGGGGGGACGACCCACAGCCCCCTGTCCTACCCACCCCACTCCAGAGCTGGGGTGGGGGCACCCTCCCTACAGAAAGGTCCTGCCCCCTGACACTGACCCCCCAGTCCCTGCCAGGCTGTGGCAAGGGTGGCTCTTCCCCTTCCCTGAGGAGCCCTGGAAACGCAGGTTGGTTGGGGGCAACGCATGCCCCTGTCCCTGCACCCTGGGCAGGCAGCCCCCCCCCCCCACCCCCTGAGAAATGCCCCTGCCCTGGGTGCCCCATGGCGGGACCGGGCAGTTCTGACACGTGGGTCTGGGTTTCCCCAGGAGGGGAAGGGGCAGGCACGCAGCAGTCCAGCAGGGACCTGCTGTTTGACACCAGGGTAGCATGGCACATGCGCAGCACCTGCCAGGGACAGGCTGCTGCAGGCTGCTGAGATGGGCTTGAAACAGACCTTTTTTTCCCCCTGGGTGCTGTTTGCGTGGTCACAGAAGTGACCTCGGCTGGGGTGATGTGCGCACATCACACGTGGGCTGCCTGCAGCTTTTTTTCTGCAAAGCAGTCACAAACGGCCGTGAGCAGAACGCTGATGGAAAATGGCAGCAGTGACCAGTTCGCACCGGTGGGCAAATCCAATAGGCTTTTTATGGGGGCAGCTAAAAGATTGCTAGAATCAACCACAGCGCTGCACTTCATCAAAGCTCGGTCTGCCTCAGCCTACAGAGGCCCTTGAGCTCTTTCAATACAAAGTCCCACTCCCATCACACTAATGATAATAGTGTCCTCTCAGACTAAAACGTGGAAGAGAAAAGTGGAAGGTCTTTTGGAGTCAGGCCCAACCTACCTCACCCCCACCCCCCCACCCCCCCGCCCCTTGCAATGAGTGCCTGGTTCTGTGGGGCCGAATACTGCTGCTACTACAGTCTGAAGGACGATGCTGTAAGCAACTTAGTAAAGCTTTTCATCTGCTGGTTGTTTGTGTGCAGCAGCTGAAGGACCATGAATAACCTCAGTCACTTGAAAGCCACTGAGTTGCATATAGAAAAACACTTTTTTCATTAGTTCAAGCACTTTCTTTCCTGGGACGGCTACTTCCAGCCTGTGGCAATAAGGACTGGTTTGAGGCTCATTTTCCAGCATTCTCAAGTCGGGGCCCATTGGCGCAGGAAGATGCAGTGAGCACATATGGACACACAGGTTCAGAAATTGCTGTCAGCATCTGCACGGCCATCAGGACGTTGTGTCACTTGGCCTGGGCGGATGCAGCCCCACTCCTGTGCAGCCCTTTGTGCTTAGTACAGCACTGTTTTCTAACAGGCCTGCTTTGCTTAGCCACTTTCCTGAAATAAAGTTGGGGTTTTTTGTTCTCATCTGCCTTTCTTTAGCACACACAGCTGCAGAATTTAGTATTTGTATGGGCCACGTAGGCTGCAGTCACGCCATGAAGTCCCACTCTAGACCCAGACCCTGAGCATCTGTTAATCCTCTTACCAAAGTTAATATCCCCTGTGCTTCCATGATAAGCAAGAGTGAATAGAAATTCTCAGTCTGCTCTGTATCTTAAAGTTCAGGAGAGAAATTAACATACATGTATAACAAACTACATTTAAATAATAACAGCATTGTTTTTAACTAGAAAAATGTTCATGCTATTTTTCTTTCTATAGTGGTATCCCCATTTACCTCTGCTTTTCAAGCATCCTAAGAAGTAAGACATCTTTGATGCCAAGTCACAAATGCTCAGTGAATTCCCATCACTCCTAATCCCTCAGCCTCTCATTCTTTATAAAATGCCTTAATGCCTTCAACTAGGCCCATTAGCACTGGAAACACGGGTCTCCTTGGGCCCTGGCCGTATTGAAAGAAAGGAAAAGTGAGGGCCTGTTTATAGGATAACCTTGCCTGCCACCTAATCCTTTTCCATTTGGGTTTATTTCTTGTTGGCTTTGTTTTACCTCTTAAAGCAGGGCATTCTGGCACTAGCCAGCTCTGAATGGGCACATTTGGCTGACTTGCCCTGACACCTCACACAGCTCAGGCTTCCTGACCCAGGGCCCACCGCTACGGCTGTCCCTGCCACGGGTGAGTAGAAGCAGCCCCTTTCCCTTAAGGGAGGGAAAGCTGCTCGTCTGCCGAGCTGAGTTTACCTCCGACACAAACACAGCCTTTCTTTCCATTTCATCCTGTACTTTCTGATTGGTTTAGACGTGTACAAGGGATTTTTAATTGTCAAGGGTTAGGTACAATTGATAAGCAGCTCTTGTGTTACAAGTAGGAATAAAACGATGCAGCGTTAACGTTTTTCAGTTGAATAAAAGAAAAATCAGCCTTGATGCCAATTTAGACGACACCAGTTGAAAACGAGTGGTTTCAAATTAACTTTAAAAGTCAGAGCTGGTGTGTAAAAATCAGCCTTCCCTTCCAGAGGTAAAACAAACAAAACCCAGCCAGACAATCATGCTATGTACTAAGTACACAGGTTTTATTTTGCAAAACATCGCTATGCTCAGTGATGACAGCAATTCATAAGTGCTTACAGGTTGCAGTTGTGGCCCCTCTTAAATGTCTGGTGCTGATTAGCCAACACTGACTGCTTTTACTTTTAAGAAAAAACAAAACCCTTTCTCATGCCTGCTGAGACTTTGGGTAACTCATTGATTTCAGGGGCAGAAGGGACAATTGACTTACTTTTCCTATTCCATTAATCACGGACTCTTGTATTTTTCTAATTTTCTACTTCTCTTCATGGTTTTGCCAAGTGGTTAGTTATCCTTAATCAAAAAAACCCCCCATAACCCCCAAAACAAAACAAAAAATTCCTGTTTTCTAAATAGATATTCTCTGGCTTTGGCACCCAGGTGTCGTGTCTTATTACATCTTTCTTTACTCATACCCAGTCCTCCTGGTGGAGATTCTTATGAAATAGTGTCATGAGCCCATTCCTATTCTGTGTCAGAATGTGTACAGCAGCCCTTGTACTGTAACGTGACAGTCATTACACAGCTGGAATAATGTAATTTTGATTGGGTTTCTCCTTTTTTAGAAAACCTTTGCTTTAGTAGCAGGTGGTCAGATACAGATCCTCCATGCTGCAAGATGGAATTATGTGCCTCCAAAGTGGATTATCCAGCACCGGGAGTCACCCTGCTGAGACAGTGTTCTCTCTCCAAGTCCTTCGTCAAAAACCTTGGCCTCTAAACCTGGTCTTGGGGCTGTGTCTTTTGGCAGAGGGATCCATCTGGGTCTTTAAACCATGCATCAAATTATGGGGTTTTTAGCTAATCACACAGTCTGAAGGTTACCAGGCTTGCTGAAGTGGCAGTAATGCTCCGTTTTGATGCATTTGGATGGAATGCAGAGAGGTTTGGGATTGAAATTCTTCCTAAATTTCAACGGGTTTGTGTACTGAGCTCTCTGTGGGTCATTTGGAACACAACAGCTTCTTGCAAATGACTATATGTGCACGATATACATATTTCAGTTAGGGAATTAACAATTCCTGTGATGGGAGTGTTCAAAACGTCTGCTAAATCAGGTGAGCTCCAAACTTCAAAACAGCACTTTTCTAGATTGACGTTCATTAGCAAATGCACGTTGCCAGTGGTTAGCTCTTAGTCACCATCAATCATTAACACTACTTATTCAAACAATTAGTTTTTAACAATCTTACTCTAAATTAGCCACGAGTGTGAATGCGCTGATGCTGTGTGGCTAACGCTGACAGCTCTTGATGGTTTCAGTGGTTGAGGTTTTCATGATCAGATGCACGAGCTCTTCCAGGAAGGAAGCTGGAACACAATTGCATGGCGTTTTTCCTTCCCTGTCTTGCCTCATTCCCCCTTCCTGGTTTTTATGCTACTCAGCTCTCCCCGGAAAGAGAAGTGATGGGAATCTCCTCTCCCAGAACTGTTCGTTGTACTTTTAGGATCCAAGTCTCCCTTTCCCCTTTTGCAGTTCCATGCAGTTTAGACACTTCTGTTCAACTGCATTGCAAAGTCTTACCATGTTCCTGGTTGTTACTGGCAGTATCGCTGTGGTACGAAACGCTTGTACACTGCGGAGGTCAAACTGTTTTAGTGTGTTCTTGTTCGGATTGAAGGCAAACAAATCTTCATCGCTCTTTGCTTTGTATTCTTGTGCTTTATCCAGCAAACAGGCCCTGTATATGCTACAAGATCTTTTGGTGGAATTTGGATGACCAAGTTTTAGTTATTTAAAATGTCGGAGTGCATGCTGGAATGCATGTCTCTCGTCCCTCGATAACCAAGGACGGGGAGGTTGACACCCCCAGAATTTAGCCCATTCATGTAAGATGGATGGATTAGGGCGGGATGTATCTTACACTGCATTCCTTTGAAAATGTAGAGATCCTGTTGATAGTGGCAGGTTTCGTATGTGAACATGGCTCAGCAAGATTGGGATTCTGCACCGCTGTTTCCAGAGCTCATGCTGCCTGAAGGCTGAAATTAAGCTGTCACTGAAGGAGCCCACCAGGTTAGGTGACTGCATATCCTCTCTCCTGAAGTATGACACAATTTAAAATCAAAGCTGATACTTTTGAAGGGCCCAGGATTTTGCCAACTCTGTGTCAGGCTGCAAACAGCTAACATTTTCACCTTTGTCAAACTAAATTTAATGTATCTGGGAAAATAGGCAATCTGATAATGTATTGCTACTATTGACTTAAAGGAAGGAGCAGGAGGCGTGCTCTCCTCACATAGATCTCCCAGGGAACTCAATATTTGACTACAAAAGCCTTGAGTTCTTTTATTGAGGCACGCTTGATTTTAGAGGTGATATGCAGAGCACCAGCCTTGCTGTACAGCTCAACTTCAGTGAGTTTTACATGGCTGCTCTTCCGTGCTTCACTCGGCCAAGTGAGACTGGTCGCTGCCTGAAGTAAGGCATCAGTAGCTGTGGACTAAATCACCAATTTCTGTACCCTCTGTGGAATTGTCCCCTCTGCAGCATCACAAAGGTGCACATATTCCTGCCTGGGCCTTGGACAGCAGCTCTCAGAAGCCTGGGACTTCCTTGGTGTTATAGCCACTTAGATACCAAGTGGATCGCAACGTCTCTTGCCTCTGCCGTAGCTCAGATTTCGCCCCAAATATTCAGAAAATAAATAATGGCCCAACATGAAATTTAATGACAAAAGGTATTAGAGTAAAACTGAAGCAATCTGAGCCTCCATGCATTCTCTGAGATGTGGTTGGTTTTTTTTTTTCTTAAACGGAATACAATGCTGTTACTCCCAGTCATGAAGCAGTAACATGCGGCAAGGGCTCTGTCAGTATGGAAGGCCTTTGTAAGTGTTTCCCTGAGAGCTGATATCTGAGGAAAAACTCTGAGCCAGCATGAATAAATAATGTGCTGATAAGTTTGTCCAGCAATACCTACTTTGCAGTAAAGCAACCTTAGGTGATCAGCTGGAAACCCATGGACCCTCAAGAGTCTGTTGATGCCCAGAGCAGTCTCGTAATTGTTTCTTCCACTCTGCTACTGGAAGAACACAATGTTAAAAGCAACAATAATAAATGAGAATGAAACATGGCATAGACAGCACAGAAACCTCAGATAGGTGCGTGCATCCCTCTTTCTGGTGCTAAAACCACCTGTACTGTGGTGCTGCTCCAGTGAAAAGCAATAGTGGAGAAACGAGGCCAGCTCTAAGGGGGAGCACCGCACTGGTGCTAATGGCAGCCAGCGCAGAGCTGTGAGCTGTAACGTATCCTCTGGGTGCCAAAGCTGAATTTTTCCTAAAAACTGCTAGTAAGCTCTTCAAACAGCCTTCTTGCCTTTTGTGGCACGTGGGCATTTTTAGGCAGAGTTCTGAAAAGCCTTGTGCTAGGATCTCTACCTGCTAAGGGGAAATACTGGGAGAAAATGGTGTTCTGGGGTTGTTAGGAATTTTTATTAGCACATGCACTAGCTGGTGACAGCCTGGTTCTCTGGATGAGGCCACTCTGGCTGTTGAGGGATATTGCCAGCTTTGCCAGTGCCTGAGCCGGTGATAGTGGGTGAGCAAGTCGGATCCCCGCTCTGTGTTCTTCTTGCTGCTTAAGCTTTTTGTCCATCACATCGTTTCAGAACTATTCAGTGCTGACTCCCAGGAGCCAGCAGTCACTCGCCATCTGTTTGTGTCTAGCATAGTGAGAGGTTGTAGTTGCTTGGACCTTAAGGCTCATAGCAAAGCTACTAATAAAACCCGAGCTCATCAGACTGCTTTGGACATCAGCTTTGTCACTATCATTTCTGAACTAGCAGTCAGGGGATCCCATTGGCTGATTCTTCCAAATTACTTGCTAATGCAGTCTAGTAGTTGAGCACATTCCAATTAAACACAGCTACTTTATAAAACAATGTTTAAGTTGCTGGCCTAAATTACTCCTTAATTGGGTCATTTTTTCCTAATTGATTAAAAATAGGATTTCAAATTAAAACAGAGAGATTGAGTAACATCACACAAATGATATTATTCAAATCTGAGAGGAAAAAAAAATCATCTGAAAGGGAAGGACCATTATATTGAATTGTAGATCAGCTGTAGATATGACATTTGGGATTGTTCTCTAGAAAATCTATTATTTTCCACCTTTGAAATTAGGGCAAGGATGCAATCAAATATAAAAGTTTAAAGCCCAGATGAAAAAAAGCCATTACAAGGCAGCTGATCAAATACAAAATGATTATTACATATCGTTTGTAGTATGGTAGTACCTAGAGGCCCAGACTAAGACTACAGACACTGTACAGAGGTAAATGAGCCCTGCCCCAGAGCACCTGCAATTGAAGTTAACGAGCCACATGATCGGACAAAAAATTAGAGAGCAAGAGTTTATCTTCCAAAACCTGCAAGAAAAGTTGAAGGTAGCTCAAGAAATAGGGCCAGGTGTTCATTGACCTCTTCTGTCTCTGAAAGGCCACAGCTTCATGCTGCCATGGCTACCAGAGAACTCCACAAGAGAAATTTGGTGATGGAAACACTCTAAAACACTCACTCTAAATTATGCTCTGTATAAATAAATATGAAAAATAAAACACTGTAGCCTGAACTTTAGTTCCTGTCAATGTCATAAACAACTAGAGCAACAAAGCTCAAATTTCTGATGAGACTATTTAGAGACAATCTGCGGGGTAGCTGGTTGGATTCTTTTTTGTGAAAGAAAACAAACCTAGGCAGACTGACTGGGATAGGTAGAACCTAACACAGCTACACTCATTTCTGTAACACTAGGCAATTTAGGTGTATCAGTGTTAAAGGTCATTGACTTTGGTGAAGATCTGTCAGACAGCTGATTCTCTGGCTTTGCTAATGCCCCCCTGACTTATGTGAGATGAGAAACTAGTCCCAGATTTAAGTTCAGTTCTATTGGTTTAGACAGTGTTTCACTTCATCACTTCCACAGCAGAGCAGAAATGCAAACTGTGTGCTCCTGTTGTTCTCCTCCTCCAAACAGGTCTCTCTTGGCTCTGTCTTCAGCTAGTATCCAACACAGCACCTACGTAGGCTGGCTGTTTTCATGTCTGAATTAACACTCAATCTCTGCTGTACTTGTGATATGGCTGCAGTCTCAAATTGTGTGTCAAAAATGGGTGTCCATCTGTTCCTGGCCCCTTAAACTTACTCTCTTCTGCTAGACCTGGCTTCTTAATCTCCTTTTTCAACATGAATGGGGTATGGCATCACTCTGGACAACTTTCTGCCATCATTTTCAGCTGGTTGCGCTATGACCATGAATGCAGACAGTAATGCTCTAAGAGCTGTAGTATTAAACGTGTACTGCAGAAGCACTTCTGCTTATCTTGGGTGAACATACCAGAGTACCTTGTCTGCCAAGACAACAGCTGCATTGGGTCAGGCCAAGGCTCCCTTGCACATATGTACTCAACACCCAGGCAAAGAAGAGAGTAAGGGAAGGGTGACCGTACAGCAATATCCTTACAGCTTCTAGTGATCCACATCTTGGCCATTTCCTGAACTAGCTGCAGTGTCTTTCTTTCGTCACCCTTGATCTATTGTCCTGTTTGTACAATTGCACCTCGCATCCAGGTGAATTTTTGGTGTACTGTGGAACACACTGGTTTTTTGAATATCCTGTGGCAAGTAGTTCTTTGGTTTAATTATGCAGTGTGTGTAGAAGTACTGGTCTGTTTGGTTCAAATATGCATGCTGAACATTTAATGTGATTGATAGCCTTTTGTATGCTTCTGAGAGATGCCAACTAGTAACCATTTTATTCCCCTACTCTGCCAGCTAAGATGTTTTTCCTCAGAACTCCCTCAGTCATCTCTTTAGTACAGTACCAAAGCCTAGTTTACCATCTCTCCTGGACATGAAGCTGCCCAAGCCATTTGATTGTTATTATAATCCATCTCTGAACCTTTTCCAGTTATTCTTGGATCCTTGCTGAGATCAGGACCAGCACTGCAGCTGGTCTTTAGAGTGTAGGCACGTATCAGACTTATGCAGCGGCACAGTGATGGCTCCTGTTCTGTTCTTTTTTCTTTCCTCTGATTTATTAACTTCTTCGACCAACACTGACGTGTCTCTCCCTTAAGGAAGTTTAACTGATTTAGAGCATAACACTGAGCGTGTATGATCACTACTGTTCTTCTTCAGTATGCTTTACTCTGCATTTATTGACCCTAACATTCATCTGTGATTTTATCTGGCGGTTTCTGACAGACCTTTCTGCAACTATTTACAGTTAATTTTTTGTTAAAAAACCTTGAATAATTTAGGAACATGAGCAAACTCTGTTACCTTGTTGTGCACAACCTTTTACCAATAAGCTGAACCGGTTCGCCCCAAATCATCTCTGGAGGCATTCTAGCTCTAACCTGCCTCTATTCATTCCTGTTTCTTTTCTCTATTACTTTAATCAGTGATCTATGAGAGGACAGTTTGTTTATTACAACCAAAGCTGGATCAGAAAGAGGGAGTACAATGTCCTTGAGGCTTTTTAAGTTGTTCCATAGTCCTTAAACAATAACATTACCATCTTAATGAGATCTTTGATTGTTGTAGGTGTCTGTGTCAATTTAGATATTCTTGTGAATTTAACTCTGGGCACACAGTCAGTGCAGCTTGAATTAATGTACAGAAAGCTGGCAATTTCCCATGCAGAAATTTGCTAAGAATATAACTCAGTGAATGTGGGTATCTGGGAAGGAGAAAAGCACACCTCTCAGGCTGCAGTTTTGAAGAACTCCCATGTGCTGAGCATTTTTCTGCAGACTTTGTTATGTATTTACAGTGCTATCTTCCAGGTTTGCTGTCGAGCTGTTGTGAAAGATGTTTTATAGCAGGACAATACCCTCTTCATAGTCATTAATGTACAGTACGGATCACACTCTCGTACCAGCAATGGCTTCTTGTTTTTTCCTGTTGCTGCCCAGGCTGTTCTTTCATTGACACCTTTTATTTGCAACCCTCCATCCTATCATAAATATGTATCATTGCATTCTCTAGCATATATGGGCTTTCTGTTTTGGTAGGTGAATATCGTGCACAACGGCATCGACCATTTCCCCAGCAAGATCACCTCTGCTATCTTGCCCCACGTGGCTAATCCCACAATAGACTGAAAAAATCTGAGCCTATTTGTTGGAATGGATCTTCTCTGCCTTTTTTCAGAGATAAAATTAATTCCACAGAACATTTTGAGTGGTCAAAAATCATGCAGTTTAGAAAAGTGTTTGAATAAGACTGTCTGTCATGATTTAATTTTTTAAGCCACTCCAAAAATAATTGATTTATATTTGTACAGTTCCTTCCATCATAAAGGATTTCATGTGCTTTCCAGAAAAATATTTCCATTCAAGCCACTGCTGAAAAGCAATGTCTGCTTAACAGCAATATTAGTTTACGGTATGAGGCAGGTGAAAAGAGACAAACTTATGTAAAATACAGCTGTTTTCATTCGAAATTATCCCTTTTAGGAATAAAGAACCCCATAAAAAATCTGCATGATTTTGGTGCATGAAATTGGGCCAGTTATATGACATTTAGGAGGAATATTAACATTTCTCATCCTGCGAGCTATAAGTACTTTTCAAATGTTTCCTGCGGTGTCTTTAATTCACCCTCACATCCTGCGATTTCTGTCATCTGAAATGTACTGTATTTGTTGTAGCTATTCAGGAAGTTTCACGGTGAGTTATGTGGAAGCTTGTTATTTTATAGCATCAGAAGCCTGGGCTGTGGATAAATGTGAACTTGGTAGTATAGATTAGGCTTTGTTAAATTCTGTAGTGCTGATTATTGTACCTGTGTGATCCACCTATGTACACTTAAAAAACAGCAGTATTAGGTGAAGTATTCTTATTGGTATGTCATTCTTTTAGGTGCAGGTTAGGAATATATCAGTAATTGTTAGAATTTCTCATTGTATTTATAGCTATTTATGCATAGTTATGCTTGAAGCAAGCTCTATGCATGCACAACTGTTGCTGCCAGTGGGAAATATTGTCATGGAATCATCTATGATAGTGAATTCTGAAGGTGCTGACTGGCACGATGTCCTCATTTCTACTGTAGCAAACTGATGGCACTGCAAATGAAGGCAGAATCCGGCCTACTGAATCAGGCACATTTGATTTTATTTAGCCCTGGCTATCCCTTCAAATCTTTTCCTACCTGCCTGATAATTGGATTTAAATGATCTTTAATTACATTGTCTGGGGCTTTGTTAATATCAGCCCCTAAGTACTTGTACTATATTTTTGGGTGCCCACTTAAGATTCCATGAGGTGAGCAGGGCTGAAGGGCAAACTCCAGAAAGCTGCATCACTGCAGTCTCAAAGTCATTAATTTTGTGCAATGATAACTTTGTACTCAGAGAGCAATATTCATTATAAGCAGGAGGGGAAGCATGCGAGTCCTTAATTAACAGTAGGATATCATCAGCATAAAGTAATAGTTTAATGTTCTACAGAATCAGCATTATAGCCTTTTAGAATGTTGGTTTTTCCATTTTAGACAATGCCAACGTAAGACTGTAATTGTCTGGATCCCATTACCTAGCTCTCATTACTCTCCAGGCACTACCCACAGCACCCCGTTTCCTATGCATGACACACAGCTTCCATTCAACGACCCAGACAAATGCCCTGGTTTCCAAGAGGCCTCCCATTCCATTGTGCACATGGCTTCTGATTTGGCACATGGTGGGGACAGATTTCCACACCAAGGGACAGGTTTGCAAAATGAACGTGTGTGTTTTGTTTTGTTTTACTTGTAGGACATACTGTACAAACATTAACAGAAAGTCATCGAGAGGGCCTGGACTTGCACCCAGCCCCAGCCTTATCCCCCAGGGACCTGAGCACATGGCGGCTGGAGAAGAGGCACCGCCTCTCCACTGCCTGGGTGAGAAGCTGAACTTCTGTTGCCTTGCCAGTACCACGGTGAAAATAGCTAAAAGAGTCGCTTTCAGGGACCAGCGACTGTTCGTAAACTCGGTTCCAGCACAAAGGTACTTGTAAGAATCACAAGCCTTAGACCCCGGGTGAGCCTTAAAGTCTCTAAGACATTGCCTTTAAGAGCAGCAGTGTGCCTCGGGGGCAGGCCCTGCCCTGAGTTTCTCCCTCAGGGGTCATTGGGCCAGCCCAGCCAGTCAGAGCAGCCCAGGCCTGCTCACTCTGTAGGCTGTGAACTCTCTGGGGACAAAAATCTCTGTGGATTTTTTGCCCCCACACAATACACTTTTTGTCTACAAAGTGTGTCTGGGCTGCTCTGATAGGGGAGGCTGGGCAGGCCTAGCCAGAGGGAGCCAGTCAGGGCCAGGCCTGCCCCTAAGGCCTCCTGCTGCTCTTAAAGGAAATGGCTTAGAGACTTTAAGAGCCTTTAAGAAGCTGCCCCTCCCCTGACAGTACCGGATACCTGCTCTGCCATAATTTACCTGTGCTGCTTCATCACTTATCTTTATTCATCCTCTCTTGCATCCTTTTGCTTTAGTGTTTGTTTTCTGGAGACCAGAACTGAGGCATCTAGAAATCTTCATGTGGCTGACACAGCATGAAGAGGTGTTGTTCCAGTGGCACGTGTCTGTGAAGAGAGACAAGTGTCAATAAACTTTTACTATTTAAAAAAACCACCACCTTACACAATAGGGTCCATTTAAACCTGTATCACTTCTCAGGGGAGACTGACCACACTGTTCCTGTACATCCAGGGCTGTGAGTCAGTCAGGCTGTGTGGAATTACTCTGTGGAAGCAGACTACATAACTACTACCTCTTCAGCCTCACAGATGAGAGCTCAGACTCCTAGGCTTATTTTCAGTGAGGCTTAGGAAAGATAGAAGGGTGTTTCAAGGTTAAAATATTTGTTGTGTGTGCGGGGGAGCAAGGGAAGAAATTAATTCCCAGAAGACTAATTCTGTGTGAAGGGAAGCGCTAATTTTGGAAATGCCATACCTCTGCTCTGTGGGTGTAACTAATACTCACAGGTTCTTCAGGTGAGCTCCACGCTGTGCTTCGGCAGAGAACTGACATTGAATCTGTATTTTTCCCTTCATTCCTGCAAAGGTAGTGCCTTCAAATGCAGCTTTTCATCTTCACTAACACAAAAGTTCCTGTGAACAGAAGTTATCAGTATTAAACTGTTGTGTTTTCAGAAAATTCAGAGTAACCAGAGTGAATGTGTCTCAGACGAGGCTATACATGCCTTTTCTGCTTTTATGCATGCCTCTTCATGGTAAACTGAGTCTATTTTTACCACACTGAGAGGTCTCTTAAGGAATCAGCTCCTACGTATTTGGCCAACATGTAGCATTTAGTTGTTCTCTGAAGCACACTTAAGGTATGACTTGTTCCGTAAATGTATTCTCTTTGATAACAAAGGCCAGATACTAAAGGAAGTAGAGTAGGTAAGCTCTCCAAGTCATTTAGTAGACTAGGTCATAGGTAGTTCCTTAATATAGAGCTTTTGATCCTCTTTTAAATCAAGTTAGTCTATTATCAATCTATTGTAGTTCTAACACACATTTGTGAATACTTTGCTTCAGCTAATTTTGTGTTTTAATTTTTTTCCTAAGACTTCTCTGTCTTAAGTAAATCCTGTCTGTTTTTTTTCCTGAAAAAAAAACCACTAAAGCATATTAGAATAACACAGTATTGCTTTCAGTTCTTCATGAGCTCTACCTGTAGAAAAGACATATTATTATTGGAAAGCATATTTATACTTAACTCTGCCCAACTAGTTTCCTCGCACACTTACTGTGTAATGAGAGGAGGACAGAAAAACTACAAATCCGAGCTAGAATTAAAATTCTGTGGAGTATTTATCCCAGCTCTTACAAAGGACTGAACAACTTCAAATGTGCTGACAGTTAAACAAACAAATGCTGGTGTCACCTGTAGTGACTTACGCTTCATATCCCTGACTGAGAACAGGTTTACTCTTGTGGGGGTGGCTCTTTTGAAAATTTAGCTACCTGAGTAGAGAACCAAATATGAGTAAAAAGCAGAACCACATAATTTATCTGTATCAGGTGTCCTAGAGATCTATGAGGACCACTGGATGTAGTCCCAGTGACAACCATTTTACATCCAGCAGACAACAGTCATTCATTTTCTGTTTAGTGATGTGTTCCAGGTCAATGGCTTTGCCCTGCAAGAAAAAGGTAAGAGCTAATTTATGCAGAAAAGGCCTAATCCAAAACTGACTGAAATGGGTAAATAACTTTTAATTTTCTCTAGTGGAGTCTGGCTAGGTCTGGGATGAACTCACGTCTCACACAGAGCTCACACTGGAGGGCAGTTCGCTTTCTCCAAGACTTCACTGAACCTCTCCTGCCAGCTTGGCTTGCCTTTTATCTTTTTTTTTTTTTTTTTAGAAAAAAAAGCAGACCAGAATTTTTATAATGCACTGACTGCGGTACCACTTCTTCATTTCTTCCACCAACTTGTTCTAAATCCCATTCTGGTACTTTTTGTTGTTTGTTGTTGTTTTTTTTTTAACGTTTCAACTGCCTAACCTAACATAGCTGGTCAGTATTTCACCTGAGTTAACTTAACTTAGTTAACCTGAGGAGTTTATGACAATCAATTGACTTGTCATTTAAACTGTGCCTACTGAAGTTGTGCGTTGACATTGAAAACAGCGACAATATCCCTGAATTGTGGCATGTTTTATATTTTTTTAAAATTTCTTTTTAAACCTACCTTACATCAATCCAAATTGCAGACCAGCTTCATCACCAAAAAGGCTGTGCTTTTTTCATATGCTGGACACTTTATGAATACACCTGTTTGTTTTAGAATTCAGGCGTTGGCAGAGAGGGGAGCTGAATTTACATCTGCAAAAGAGAACCTGTTTTAGAAAACATTGAAACTGCCTTGTGTCATTCTTGCAGTTTGTATGCACCCAAACACACACCACTTACTTGAACAATGGCAATATCCAAATGCAAATTGAACGAATTGTACTACCTCTCTTTACAAAAAGAATGTATCGTTATTCTTTATATGAAATGGAGTTTTCTGTCTGTCTATTCACAAAACATCAATTTATACTAGTAGAATACATTCTGACATTCAAATATTTACATAGAATGCTTTACAGGTCTTTCAAATACCTGTATTGTTTGAATAAAAATATCTGCTTGCTGACATGACTATTTGTGGGCTCCAGTGCGGGCCAGAAGATTCAGGTTAAAAATACTGCTGAAGAAAAGCAGTAGACGCAGCAGAAGCTTCAGTGCTGGGCAACTGCAATCCCAAACTGGGAATCTGACAACTCTTGTAAACAAAGCTCAGGCTGAGTCGCTTGAGGGATGACAGACTGCTTATGCCATCCCAGGTGTTTGTCAGCCTAGAGGAACTGTCATTCTTCCAAAAATTAACTGGGAATCAAAGACCCCCAACTTTGAGACCCCCTCTTACAGACCTGGATAACAGCAGCATCCAGTCATCAAAACATGGGCTTTACAACATGCTTCCTCACACGTGTGCCAGGCCAGTGCTCAGCCCTTGCTGCTAAAACATGATGAATACATGCAGTGGGTAGTAACTGAAGAAGTTATTCTGCAAAGGACTACATCCCTGCTTCACAGCTATCTAGCTCCTTAGATCGCTAGCACAACACTTTTATGTTTAGAAAACACTAGCAAATAATGAACCAAAAGATAATCTGAGGAAAAGCAGTGAGTACACTTGCATAGCTGCAATGGAAACTTGATCTTGCCCAGTACAGCAGGGTATCTGAATCAAGGGGGAGACATTTTCTTTTTGAAAGGCCTCAATTTTTTAATGAAGCAACATCATCTCAGGTGTTTTGTGAATATTCTTAGAACAGCCATGATTAATATGTACTGCTGGATCCTGGTAGGGCACTAGACTAGAAATCAGGAGAAGTGGGCTCTTACCTGGCTTCCTCTGACAAGGTCGAGGATTTTCCAGAGCAACTCATTCTGATAAGCCAGCTTGCAAAATAGTCCAAGATCCTGAGTTCTGATAGGAGCAGAGAACAGCTCTGTGTAAGATGAGATACCAAACCGCAAGTGCCCAAAACCACCAGTCAGATTTATCATACTTTCTCTTTACTGGCTTACATCCTTGTTTCCTGAATTGTAACAATGTTTCCTTGTAAAGCACTCCGAGACTGAAACGTGTAAATAGCTATTAAAGAGACCAGGATTACTATTTTTGTTTTGACTGTCATTTTGTATTTCTCCTGCTCTGGTATTTGATTACATTTGAGTCATGGGAATATAGAAAAGCATGCCCTTATAGCTGTTCATTGTTTACAAGGTTATTCTCATGCGTGCTCGCTCACTCCCACGTACAGCCACACTCCCATTACTGTTAACATTTCTAAGGCAAGGAGATGTGCTGGTTTATGGACCATCTGTCAGGCAGCACTGGGGCACTGTATATTGATGCCGTGTTTGTTGCTATCTTTATTTGAAACAAAGTTCAGTTCAAAGTACTTCCAAGCAGAGAAAGGGGAGAAAAAAAGATGTTAATGTGTTTAGATTACATTAAAGTTTTAGAATTAACTAAAAGAAAGGGAGGAAAAAGTCGGCTAATAGGTAGAGCTCAGTGGAGAGGCATTATTATATTACTTCTAATGCACATAAAGCATCTCCTGTTAAAAAGGAGTGGCAGTTTTACATCCTATTAAATATATCAAAGCTGTACTTCAATTACAAATCCTTTCATATGCATGTTTTAACAAATATGTCTTTGATAAGAGTTTAGCGGTAGCTTTTTAAATGCTAAACAAGATTCCTACAATACAGCACAAAGATAGAAAAGGAAAAGTACCAGAAGAAGGGAGGTCTATTTGGCGGGGCGGGAGGGATTTATTTCAATATTTTCATTGCCTTTGTAGCGCAGAAGGCAGAATTTACAAACCATTCCAGTGTGCATAGGACACTGATAAAATAGCACAACCTGCAAAGACTATTTCAAAGGAGTTTGGCAAGATGTTACTGGTTTTCCACATCGTTATCTTTGAAAACAAGCTGTGTTCTGATAATGCTAGGAACAATAAAAACAAAAGCAAGCCATGCTTGGCTGAGACCTGCTTTGGAAAACATAAAATCTCAGCCAGGCCTGAAAAAAGCATCTTCCCCAAAGAAAGAAGAATTTTCCTGCCCAGAAGAGGCGATGAGGTGATGACACACATGGTCCTGACCCCATGGACTTACCCAGCAGACATCACTTCCACGAGCCACCAAAGTCCTGATGCTGCCCTAGACGTACATGAAATAGTGCTTTGCAGTGGACAGCCTGGCACTGTCTGACCCAGGGGGAACAACAGCATTGGAAGGATCAAAGAAACCAAAGAGGGGTGTAATGGGATCCTGAGTTCTAGTTACCGAGCTCCTTCTGCCTCTCCAAACAGTTGCTAGGGCTGGGCAGTACACTGCAGATTCTCCTGAGCCCTTTTCTGCTTTCCTATATCTGGGCCCCTGGGAATGGAGGGTTGGCATTTCCGATTTCATCCTTCGAGACACTGGAGTTCAGATCCCCATTTCTAATGGTGCCCAGCCCTAGCCTTACAATTATGCAAAAACCAAACTCTGTTCCTACTCAGGGTGGACTGGAGTCCCAACGTTAACTAGATCAGGCAGCAGGCTGCCACAAACCCAGCTCCATTTACAAGGATCGGGTATTATTGACATCTGGTATAGGAATGAGCCCATGCCTATGGAAGTATATGAAGGCACAATTAGCTTTTTCAGGCAACTGATGAATTAATTGAAAAGACATTCATAAATCTTAAAAAGCAGGCAAAAGATGTGATAATAATAAAGAGCAATAATAAATTCTGCTTAGCCTTTTGTCCCTCTGGTTTCTTGATTATGGAAATAGGGAAAGCTGTAGAGATTTAGTGGAATGAAGTTACTTAGCTAGAAAATAATGGTGAGCAACAGCACTGTAGCATCATTACTCTAATGTCCACCATACTGAGCACCAGGGCTGTCACGGTACTCACAGAGCTAGGTCGTGCCTTGCCTGTCCTCTGCTGCTGTTCATGCCTACATGTTGTACTGCTTGGATCTTCTGGGCCTCTCTGCAGAGCAAGAGAGACGTTATGCCTGGTCCATCTCCTCCTTAGCAAGGTGGAAGGGAAAACCAGAGCCAGGTTAAACCCCCTCCCTTCCATCAGAATAATGCTACACAGCAGCAAAAGCACCTGCAGAAATCTGCACGATGGGAATCAGTACACTCAGAGCATCAGTCCCAGAACTGCTGTAAGATGATACCAGCTGTGAAGTATAGGGATAGAGCCAGGAGAAAGGGGCTGTTGTCCCTGATTGCCACCCGCTGTCCGAACGACCCACAGTATGGCAAAACTTTGTGGTACTGCATGAGCAATACACACCACTTTTAGGACAACCAGGCTGGGTAAGACAGATGCTGTCTGCCTTGGCTTGCAGAAAAGATGTCACCCAAAGGAAACACTACCCCACTTTGTCTCTGGGCCATATCCTTTGGGTGATATAGATCAGTATCACACCATTGAAGTCAATATTACAGAGTCCAGCTGGTTAAATTGGCTTCAATCCACTCAGTCAATGAATCAGATACTCAGCAGGTGATATACAGTGTTTGACTTGCCTAAGCCATCATTACGTCCAGAGACTCAGAGATCTATTCTGGAGACTAAGCAAACAAGACAAAATGTGTTCCTCTTTTGGCCTCATATATATCATTTCACATTAAAAAGATTTCTTGGGTTGGAGGCATAAGCGTTACTTCCAGCAGCTCCTGGTGCTGAAAACTGACAGTACTTATGGTTGTGTTTATTTGTGCTGATTTTTTTTCTTTTTCCAGCTGCCTCTATTAGCACAATGGCTAAATGCAAATTCAAATCACTGTGGTGATTAGCTGCAAATATTGCTTTTTGCAATGGGTTTGGTGTCCCAAGCAAACAAAGGACCGTTCTCCAGTGTGCTGCAGACGGCACGATTGTGTACTTCACAGGTGTCTTCATGCAATCAGTTTTTCATTACTGGCCTAAACATAACTTTTGATAGAGCTGAGAGAAAAGAGTGGCCTGCAGTGGGAAGAAAAAGTTCCCTTACCTGACACACAGTATTTCCTCCCCTGCAGACATATTGATTACTGAGGGGCTGCTGACTGAATGAGGTGCTACTCAGCATGAGCGTGGCTGGAACAAGTCCTATATAATTAAAGAAAGGAACAAATGACCTGTCCAAAAACTTATGGTGACTATTCCATAACATTGTAATTCATAGCCAGGTACTCTTGCTTCAGTTTTTCTCTGCTATAGGGAAAAAACCCACAGCTGAAGGCTAACAAATTATACATGAAAGGAAGGAGTTGTTTCTAGAACTAAAGAGATACTGCAAAAAAACTTCTGTCTCCTGAAGCAGGAGCTAAGGCATCTTTCTTCAAAGATGTGGAACCTGCCTCTAAGAGCATTACAGCTGGGCTAAGCACAGGCTCCTCAAGAACTGAAACAAATCTGCAGAAGAGAAGACAGAGAACTGACCAAATAACAATTTGCAAGTTTGCAAAAGGCAGAAACGAAAGGCAGAGTCTATTCCCTATATGCATAGTGAACAGATCAAGCAGTCATGGCTGAGGGAGATTTAGATTAGACATGTTTTGGAAGTCAGAGAATAAAAGCTGCACTTCTATTCTGGCTCATTTTTCAGGCCTAGACAAACACGTCGGACAAAAAAAGGTAGAGCTGATCCTGCCTTGAGGAGCAAGAAGACAGTAGATGATCCCTTAAAGTACCTTTCCATCTTTTTTCCTATGATTATAATCTAGTATGGCATTGCTAAATCCTTGGCCCCAGGAAATCGCAAATATCACATCCAGAGAGAATGGGAATCACTATGTTGAGAAAGAAGCAGTGGGTGTGCTTCTGCACCACTGCTCTGTTGGTTTTCTCATGAAGAAAGGTGTTTGCTCAAAATAGGAAGAAAGGTTTCTTCCTATGCAAAGAGCAAGCATGTAAAAGCATGCTTAATCACATCAAGTGAAATGTCTGGTGCTTAAGTGTTTCCTTATGTTTTTTGCTGGAGACGCAATTTTTAAAGCATGAAGTTGGAATACTGGAAGAGGAGAGGCAGCCCTGCACAGAGAACAGGAACATTGCAGGGTGTCAAGACAACCTGATGTGAATGACTGAGCAAATTAAAAGCAAGGGAGTATTTTTAAAAGCCGATGTAATATTAAGGTGATTTTTAAATGCACAGCCCTGGACTGCAGCACTATAGGAGAGGAAATAAGGCTGAAGATAAATTTCTGCTCTAACATGCCATTGTTCTGCTAAGTCAGCCTTTTTTTCAGCAAGAGGTGATGGGTAGACAGAGAATAAGGTGGTAGAAAGGAAAGGGGGTATGGCAAGAAAAACACACCTAGCCACACAACAGCACCTTCTAGTAATACTCTGTGCCACTAAAAGCGTAAACAAAATACATGGAAGCAGGAAAGATAAAAAAACTTTTCAAAGGGATTCCCAGCTGCTCCCAAGGAAAGGACTTGGAGCAGGTCTCTGCTCCCAGGGAAATAATCAAGAAAGTCTATTCCTGATTTTGTCAGTAGGCTTGCTTTGTGGCTGTGCAAATCATTGCCTCTTTTTTTTTTTTTGCTTCAGTTTCCTCACTTTCTATCTATATTCACTGTGTAAAGAACATCACAAGCAAATCAATAAACGGAGTATCTGAACTACCTGAGAGGGCACAGTATGCAGGAGCAGGCCAGTATCTGCCTACGACTTGCTCAAGAGGAGTGCTATGAGGGTTCCACCCTTAATATTAATAACATTTCTTAATATGGATAAAGTTCTGGCAATAAAATTGATTCTTCATTATCAGAGAGAAAACTGTGGCTACAGTAAAGACCTTTGCAGTGCTTCAAGGTCTAAGCAGCCTCCTAAATACCATTTTTTAACTCCCTCCTTTGCCTCATAGCCCAAAACAGTAAGAAAGAGAAAAGGAAAAGACACGATCAATAATTAAAGGGCTGGAAATGAACAAATGGAATTAATTGTTCCAAGAAGGGTGAGGAAAGGAACCTGAGAAATATCATCTATCTTTATCTCTCAATCTGGCAGAAAATTTACAAAGCATATTTAAAAAGAGAGATTCTGAGGTTATATATTCACTGGTTCAGGTTTCTGAGTGATGCAAATGTAGGGTTTTTTTTCAAGTTTTTTTCTTTTTACATTATGCTTTCTCATTTTATGACACTTCTCAGACTTGAATCATTCACAGCAGATGGCTCCATGAATACTGGATATTTCCATAAATAATGACAGATTTCCCTCCAGTCTCCCCACCCTCCTCCACTCCACATGCCCAAGTCTTTTGTGTGCTATCTGCAGATACACATTCAAATTCTGGTCAGCAAACAAGCCTATCTAGTACCATTGTCATTCCTGCAAGCCCAGTAGAATCAGTAAAACAATGAACTCATCATCCCATCTGATTCAAGAGCATTTTTTCCAAGCAGTTCTGAGACAGAAGGGAGAATCTACAAGGCATTTAATGGAATTGAATACCTCCACGAGTAACAGTAGGGAACCACTGCAGAAAGCATCCTAATGCTCTGCAGCACTGGCACAACAGAGTTCCTGCGTGTTGACTTTTAGTTCAGTGGTAGTGAGGCAACACGTGTGGGTCCTCTGAATACCTTGGCCACCAAGGGAGTTCCAAGCCTTATAGCAGGTGAGGAATTGGCCCTGAATTTAGTTATGGAAACTCTGTTTGCACAGGGGGAATTTCTAACAAAACAAGGAACTTCAAGAGCCAAAAGGAGTGCGAAAATCCTTGATGTTGGGGCATAGTATTTCTGTTTGATCTACCTACAATAAATGATGTGTGATGCTACTGTCTTACAGAGATAAAAGCAAGGTGGCTTTTAATTCAGGACATTAAGAGGAAAATATTAAAAGATTCTTATCAGAGCAATAATTTATAGTTAACTTATTGCTTCAAGTGCTCATAATCTGCCATCTATATACATTTCTATCAAATGACCCTGTAAATAATTAATAGATCTAATTCTGTCAGTGTTGCCAGGGCAGATTTTCCTGTAGAAGGTTAATGCTATGATTTAATTCTTTATTTATGTGATTAGCAGCCCCAATCAGGCTGTTTTAATGAGGTTGCAGGCAGTGGATTACCACAACCGACTCACCTGGCAGGAACCCTTCAGCACTTGGTGTCTGAATGATACTCAGTTCTGCCGCACTGTCCAGGTGCCCATGGGAAAACGTCAGCAGGTGCTGGGAGCAAAGCCGGGTCCCTAGCCAGGCGCCAAGGACTATTTAACCCTTTCCAGGTAGTCTGACCCATATTAGATAGCCACAGTAGTCCAGGTAAAACATAGAAACATAGGAATTGCTGAAGCACATCAGCCCCAAGGTTCATCTATTCCCCTTTCTTGTTTCAGAGTATCCAGAAAAGGAAAGCAGGAATACCACTGTAAGGAGACACAGGATAATTTGCCACTAGAGCAATGTCTTAGGCTCATCTGCAATAGTTAGTGTTTGGATTAAATTGAAATTATGATCTTCCCCATGTCAACAAGAGTACCTGGCCATTATTAGATTCTTTAAACTCAACACTAGGGAAGGAATTGATAGAAATACAGCAATTTTAAGATCTCATAAACCTGCATTTCTATATACACAAAAGCTTTAAGCACACAAAGAAAGCAGAAACAGTGTGCCTTTCTTTCATTTCCTTGCTCTTTCCTTTTCATTTTTTCCCCAACACACTCCAGCTCTCTAGACCTCTCTCCAGGCTGCTTAAGGTATTAAGGGCCAAATGCCAATATTAATTTTCATAAGGACACCTGAGACCAGAGCATTCACCTCGCACTCTAACCTCCCACCTCATCGGTGTCCTCACTCCTCGTGAGAAGGCCTATCAAGGGACCTTCTGCTGTCAACCATTCTGATTTTAACAGTATTGATAGTAATAAGGGAGCACTGAAAAAGCATGGCCTGCCTGAGTAGGAAATAGTGAGATCTCTGTATTTTATTATTCACAACCCTCATTCAGACTGGTTGAGAAGAGCAGGAGAAACAGTTCAGGTGTTTCTTTTCCTTCTTCTACTTTCCCTCTTTCTCTGTCAAAAAAGGTGTCTTTCTACCTCTTTACTGACCAGCTTTTTTGTTTGTTTTCTGTGGGGTTGGTTTTTTTTTTTTAATTATTGAATCTTGTTTCCCCAGCCAAACTGCCTTCAGCTCCTGTTCTGTTTATTATACTCGGCACAGAAAGGGATGAAAAGGAACGAAACTTGGAAGAGAAACAAAAGCCTGCAATAAGCTGTATTCTCAATTACCCTGTAGCACACTGACTGGGAACAAGAAGACTTGTCACCCTGACATATACAGCTGAAAATTGGGTTTGCCATGTACAGTGGTGTTAAAGAAAGCCTTTCACTGCATCCCTTGCAGACTGCCGCTGTGCTATGCCCTTCGTGAGCATTCCACCACTTATTGGCACAGGTATAAAAATGTCCTTTGGACAACAGACAGCTCAGGTAAGCTCTAGAGAGATCAAAGCAGGAAAGTAGATAAAAGGCTAGCAATATTTCTATTGCTAACTCATGGACAGGTTTTTTTCTCTCTAACAATTTCCACCTTGGCAAGCTCCGGGTCACTAAAACAACACCCAGAACAATGAATTAAAGATATTGAAAAAGGTGACACAAAATTCAGTGTTCTCACAGAAATAAAGAAACTCCTTCCGCTTCTGTGTGTTGGTTAACCCCAGGTCTCCATCAGGCCGAGCACTTTTCAGCCTCACTCGCACACTTGCTCGGTTTCCTGTGCTAAATCCCACCGAAAATAACGGAAACTCAGTGTATAAAATAAAGTGCATTAATTTTATCACCAGATGGGACCATCCCAATCAGATTTTCAAGCGGCTACAGACCTAAAATGCTCACTTAGGAATTTCTGTGCTAAACATAGGGGGAAAGACCCAGACTCCTGTGTTCTGCCTCTGGGCACCCTCTGGGCTTGACATCATAATCCCCCCAGGTTTAATTTACCATTTAAGTTATCATTAAGGCCGCAAGTCCAATGCCTGAGACATCACCATCCAAATCCCTCTACACAAACGCCAGCAGAGGGGCAGGGATGACAGCTGTGGTCATGGAGTGTTTTAAACTCTCCCACCAGGAACTGAGAGTGCGTAGGGATCACTGCCTAATGAGCTGGCTGCTGGGCTAGCAATATTCCCTCCAGGAATCCTCTGCCGGGCACAATCCAGTGATGTACCTTGGGTTTTTTATAGCTAAACAGGACTGGGTGACGTAGAGCTACTCTCTCTCTGCATAACTGCCCCCCGACCCCATCCTGGCAGGGAATGTTAGCTGCTTGTTTCAGTAAGTTATTGCTTTCCGTCATTTTAAAAGGAACCATGGAGGTAACGGCAATACTTTCCCTCAACAGGCAAATAAAAGAGAGGAAAGTGCTGAGCCCACCAGCACTGCCTGTTCAGGCTGCAGATTATTGCAGGACTCAGGAGAATAGCTGTAGAGAGCTTTCCTAAAGACCCTACTGAGGCAGTGTCACATACAGAGCAATATCCTCGTTATTCTCATGCAGCAGCAAGCAGCTGCAGGGGACCCTGGGGGACGGGGAGGGAGGGAGCAGAGCATCCAGGCAGCCTCTCATACATCTTCACCTGCAGCAGCTCCAGCAGCAGGCAGCAAGCCAGCCTGCACTTGCAGAGGGGAGGCAAATGCTACCCGTTCGGTTTGTGCCGGATGGTTTCCTGGGGGTTGGTTTACTTTTCTTTTTTAAGGAATTGTTTGCCCCCTGACAGTTTTCTATTTGTTTTATTTACAAACAAAACCTCTGCTGAAGATCTCTTACTCCCACAGATCTCCTCAGGGTTTTTTTGCTAGGGGAAGAATTAATCCAGAAAGCGGAGACTGATGAGACTTCCTTTCCCATATCTGCCACTAGTTCAGAGGGCAGATTCCCCTTGTTCCCTCACATCTTTACAAGCATTGTTTGCAAAGTGCAGTTCCCTCTGATAATATGTTTTGTAACATCTGGTTTTATCCCCTGAAATTTCCCTCTTCTACTTCACATCCTGATTCTCTTAAAAACACATCCTAATCTCCAGGCAGCTCCAGCTACTGATTATTTACATTTCTGGGTCTTTTTTTTTCAGTAAGGTGCTCACTTCTGTGCCTGTCTTCAGACTGGGAGACATTTCTATGCAGTGCAGGACAGTTTGGAGATCAAAGCAAGAACAACTCCTGGATTTGTGCCCAGGCTAACCTGAGGAAAAGAGTAGGAAAGCTACCCCATCCACAAGCTGACTCCCCTAGTGCCACCTAACAGATTAGTAAATCATTATTTTCATCACAAAATCCTGGCTGGCTTTTTGCCACTATGATATTTATTGATACTCCCACTCATTCTGTTATTATTCTGTGTTTATTATAGCTATATCATTGTATTTATTGTAGATAATCAGGTTTACTACTGTGGAGCTCTGGCATTCTCTCAGGAAACAGTTAAAAAAACCTGGTGGTGCACTGGTCCTTGTCCTTTGGTACTGGAACACAAGCTAGGGGATGTTATACTTGACCTATTTCATCCCTACTCTGCCAGGAGAGGCATTCCACTGTGGGAACCTTCCCATGTTCCTCCACAGCCAAATCACAAAAAATCTCTTTTTTCTGAACACTCCTTCTGCGTATTTATTGTTTACTGGTCCTACAGGCTCCAGCAAGCTTCTTGCTTCATGTGTTTGGCACACAGGGAGTTTTTTTTTTGCTTTATCTAAGTTTCTCCAACTGTTCTGGCCTTCCTTATCACATTTTTTCCCTTAACATGCCTGGGTTTGTGAGCCTTTCTACTTTTCTCATTTGTCAGGCCCAAGCTATTTGAAGGATGCCTTCTTGCTTTTAGTAATATGCTTTACCTGCTGTTTAGCCGTCTCAGCTTCCTTCTGTTTTTTTCTCAAGGTGATTTCTTTTGATAAATGGGATGCATTCACTCTGGGATTCCATCACAGTGTCTTTAAATAGTCTTTATGTTACTCGCTATGATTTAACTCTTTTAGCCTCGTCTAGCTTCTCCTTTTTGAAATTAAGTATGACAGCAGCGGATGTTTTAGCTTTTGTTGCTTCTGCAGGAATGCTCAAACTAAATGCATCGTACCCCCCACAGCACAGTGGGATTTTGACAATAAAATTATGAACCACGCGCAGTCCACTGGCCTGGCTTCCAGGAGCTGCTTCTGCTCTTGTGGGTTCCTTGACTGGCTACTCTATGAAGCGGTCGCTGATGGCTTCTCAAAGAGCAGACTAAACATTATACCCTGATATGATATTTAACCAAGCTACAAAGGAGTCACAGAAATTGTCCATCTTTATTGAGTTTGCTGCCTTCAAGGGAAGTCTGTTCTCTTGCAGAATGTGACAGTCACTGTCACCTTCCTGGCCAGTCAATGGATAATTTGGTCCTAATGTAGGAATTTTCCCAGTGAGGCCTAAAATTTGTATTTGAATTGCCGACATGACTATTTGATTGATCTGATTTGATTCCAAGCCTACGCTAACACAAAGCACCACTCCTCCACCAGTATTTGACTGTACCTTTCATGTATGCTGTGGTCCTCATTCTTACAGTGCTTCTTGGCCCTCCCTCTTCCCTCTCTGAAGCTTGCAGTAGGCCTGATACATCAATACTGTGCCTTATAGCTATTTCTTAGGCATTTATACAGAAACACATGACCTATTGCTCTCGTTTCCTACTTCTCTGCAGCCTACTTAAATGACACTCTCTTGGCACCAACTGTTGATTATCTTTCTTGATTGATTGCTGCTTATTTCTGCCCTGACCTTTAATTTAAGGACACAGAATTGTTATGATTTCACCTCTCAGAGAACACATCATCTCAGAGCACACCTGGTTTCTAGAAGGAACTTGTTTTGACTTAGATCCTTAGGATACCATGATGTTTTTCTGTCTCCTGTAGGCTCGGTCCAGTTTTAACAAAGTTCGTGTCATAACTCCTGGGGACATCAGGGATAGCCACACCTTGTCCTGCACGCGTTGCTTGTACAGATCACATCTTAAAATCTTCCCTCGTCTCCTCTTTAAATGGGAAAGGGGCAAAGAGCAGAGCCCTTGCCAAACTGCTTTGTTCTTATCAAAGACCATTACATACACTTATATTCTCATGTGCCCACTGATAATAAACTTGTATCACACAGCCAGATCTAAAAGAGCACTATGAAGTGACATTTAGGCTGTGAAGCCTTAATTTAGGCACCACAATGATTAGAGTGTTTTAATATCATAATAACTGATAAATAGACTATGTGTCAGACATTTCATTCCCTTTTAATCAAAACTCCTAGTCTGCTAAATTAATCACCCCCTTGGGGTACAGTAGCAGATTTCCAATTTAGTCATAGAGCATCATTAATAATGAAAAGATCTGGAGGCAAATTCTTCTATTCATGTTCCTTTGTACGATCCACCAGGTTTAAAGAGACAAGGCAGAGAAGGTAGAAGACCTCAACACCTTCCAGCAATCCAAATAAACAAACATCGGTTTTGATGTCAATCTTCTAATGACTCTCCTCCTTGAATATTAAGGATATCATAAAACACAGAAAGCCAGCCAGAAGAGTTTTGATTTTACCCAAAAGATATTAACAAAATCAAACTAAAATGCATGAGAAATGGAGAGCAATGCTGCATTTTGAACAGCTCTTTTATTGTGGCACCGTAAATTTGGTCTCTTTAAATTGACTAATTTCAGAATAAAACTGTTTCTGAGAAGCATTCTTTATCTGGTATGTCTTAATTTTTCTCACTAAAAAAACCCACTAAACATTTTTTTACTCTTCTGCTGAACCTTGAACAAATTTCTGCACAGAGAAGAAATTTATGCCCCATCCACTAATGGATGTGCTTCATTTTCTGTTCAAGTGTTGTCTAAACTACATATATAAATTTTTGACATATTTGATGATAATGGTATCTGGGCAGAATGAGTGGCATTGACTATATGCAGAGCTAATGGAAACACTAATTTTCCTGGGTTTTAGGGAGGCGTTTTCCTTTGTCATCCACTCTTGAATCCTCTAATCCACACAGAATGGCAGGCTGACTCTGAGCTGGTGAAGCCTTCTCAGGACACAGCTCAAGCTATGCTTTTAAGTGTCCATTCATTTCTTCCCATCTGCTCTGTTTTGTGCAGCAGTAGCCCAGGTAACTTGGGAGTAAGTCCATGTAGCCATCCTTCACCGTTCCCACAGTGCCATACCTTTATCTTTCAGCACTTCTGCCAGAATCAACACAGGGAGAGCAGAGCTTTAGGTAGCCACCAGCCACCCTGGATTTACAAGTCAATGGTCTCCAAACACGTTGTTGTTTGCAGCATAATCTGGGCTATGACATTTAGTACCCAAAAAGGAAAGCAAATTCACCTTGCTTGTGCTTGGATGTCAACCAATGTAAATATATTGTTCATTCAAAGAGACACAGCTACAACTGTTAACACAGCAAGTATCTCCATTATCTATATCTGTATCTCAGTAGTCTGTGTTGAGAGATCATCTAATCCTGATGCACTGCTTAACTTTATACCCCACGAGTAATGGGCAAGCCTATGCTTTGTAAGCAGGAGAGCTCTAGCTATAGGAACAAAGAGCTGATTAGAAGATTTCTTTCTGTTCCTGGGGCTTGGAGGAGTTTCTCTAGGTGCATGAAGCTTTCAAATAAAACCCTTCTGCAAATCATTCTGGTGCGCTGACAGCCCATACCACTCCTGTCCCTCCTCCAGTGGGAGAGCCATAAAAGTCCAAGGCCAGAGACTGCTGCTGAACGAAGAAGCAGGAAGGATTTACGGCCGACAGTAACACCTGACCTCATCAAACTCTACTCTGGGCCATTTATCACTCCTCAGCAAGAAAGCAAAAGCATCAGGACTGGGGAATGATCAGGGGAGAAGGAAGGAAGGGAGAGGGAATCACAGTCACTTTAGGTCCACTAAAAGGTACAGAAAAAACCACAGACAAGTGCCTAAATGCCCTTGAAAGCCAGTGTCTCAGGAAAAAAACCCTAGGCATTAAGTGAAATGGATTTAAAACAAATGCTGAAATTTATCAAACAGCTGAGTAACCCCTTGTCTCTAAAGCTATACGGCAAAGAAGAAGGATCTGCCTAGGATAAAAAGTGAGAACATCTGCCACAGCGGCAAGAACATGCATAAGAGATGGTCAAAAAACCTTTCCGTTGAGTGGCAGTCACAGAGAAGTTGCCTAATGTGCCTTTGTCCTGGGGGACGGAGCAGGGAGAACCTTGCAGGTGGCCTCAGTACAGGAAAGCCTGTCTGCACCCTGGCTTAGCCTTTTTGCCATCGTGGTGGTAAGAACCCAGCAGACATGTAAGTGAGGAGATATCTTCAACAATGGTGTTTCAGCATCTGACGTGCTAGCAAATAACACATTCAGACAATGTATGAATGAGCCAGCCAGGGTGGCTGGCTCAGGGTGGGTGAGAAATAAGTAACTGAGTGCCTGGACTGGACTGACCACAGACTCTCTTACTGGTGTAAGAAATAAATTACAATGGACAACTGGTGGGAGAGTTGGACCATGTCTTGCAAGAGGCATAGAACAGAAAGGTCTTGAAGCAACAGCTTGGAGGAGGTAAAGCGGTCTGATCACCCGAGCCTTTTACCCAAATAAATGTTGTCCTACAGGAACATTTCCTAACATTTTTCCCACCAGTGATGCACATGCCCTGGCTTCTCTTCCTTTGCTCTTCCTTTTTGAAAAGCATATGCAAAGAGAGCTAATGAAAGGTTCTTCAAGGGCAGAAGCAGAAAATCTCTGTGAACAGGAAGCAATGAAGGAGAATGAAGACTTAATTAAAAAAACCATTCACAATTTCTTTTTTTGGTCTCTCCTTCCAAATGTCAAGCCCTCCCAATGATGCATTTAGACAGGTGCCTAAGAAGAGAGGCACTCCAAACCACTACCGGCTTCTAAAAATCCCAGCTTCATGTTTTCTCAGAACAATCTGAAGCTGAGGATGCACCTTCATTTTGCCTGAAGGTAAAAGCCGAGAAAAGGATCACATGAGTACTCACCAGCCCTCCAAACCACACATATCAGCTTAAGATAGCTGGGACTCCAGGGGCCATTTATACTATCAAGAGATAGAGCTGTTCGGCATCATAGCCACCCTGTTTTCTTCATATCAGCAGTTTCTGGTGAACCAATGTCTAACGTTAATGTGTAAACCCCCTGACATTAACAATGAAATCACAAGTTCTCAAACAATCCCAAAGGGCCAAGGACAGACAACACACTTTCTATTTCACAGCTAATTCACTCAGTATTGTAAATAAATAAAGACAAACATAATACAGCAAATTCATGTGTGGTAGTAATAGGCAGGAAATGTGTGAAGATTATAGTTTAACAGATACAGCATGGAAATTAAAAAAAATGTAAAAGAAAGGCAAATATAAGCAATCCAGAACAAGGAGTCTTCCCAAAAACCTCTCACAGAAAGTTACTGATTAGGGGAGAAACATACGTTATGTAAGCACAATAATTAAATGTCAAAGAGAATCTCAACATCTGCAGATGGAAATCTCTGCTAAACACAGGCTCAAGGATGAAGGATTGCACTCAAGCTACCAGTTACCTCTTTTATTGTCTTAAATTTTGCAGTTAGCAGATTTTTTTATAAAGAAAAATCTTGTTTTATCTTAATAACGTACAATATATATGGGAAACCGAGGCAATGAAAATATTTCTGCTGACTTCCTGCGCACAGAAAACCTAACACGTTTCTTGCATCCCCAGTATTTTCTGTGTCTGTTACTTCTGTGTAACCCAAAAAACTCCGTTGACTTAAGCTTTGGCTACTCATATTCACCAATCAACTATTTATGTTTTTTACATATCCTGTCACTGGCCTACATAAGCCAATGCTTTTCATCAGATTCTTTAAAGTCAAAAAGCATTTAAGAGTGAAAAAGGATTTTATTTTTCTGTGAGAAAAGTTTATTTGGAGTACACAAAGCAAATATATAAAAAAATCATCCCTAAAACTGAAAGCTGTCCAGCTGGAAACAGCAGATTGAGAGAGGCAGTTCTCATTACTCATATGCTGATTCTCCCCCATGGACCTGGAGAGGCCACGTCCTCAGGGACCCACCACAGCCCACGTCCTCAGGGACCCACCACAGCCCTGTCTCTGAGGGAGGGAAGCCCATCACAATGCAGGGTCTGAGGAGGGTGCAGCACAGCAAACACAGCCTGGCTTCCTGAGACCAGTTTAGATTATAAAGAAGAGTGAGACTGAGGCTTCAGAGCTGCAACTTCCAGAAGGCACTACCAATAAAAATAGAAAAAAGATGACCAAAATTTCTGAAAACAGCACTCTTTCCCTGAAATATATTATTTATTTTTTAAAAAAAGAAATTTTCCATCAAAAGTCAGCATTGACTGACTTTTCAGTAATCCTAGCACCAGATAAATTGCGACGTTCCTCACTACGGCTTTCCTACCCAGTAATCCTACAAAGAACTGTGCAATCAGAATTTTAAATGCCCTGGGAACTGAGTTAATACCAGATGGTATCCAGCTATATTCATCATTATAATTTCCTAATATTATATTAACATTTACTAGTTTAGCACTTGAATCATCCAGCATGACACTGCTAAAATGTATGTCCTCAACTCAGTACCGTGCAGAATAGTCTTGCCTCTCTTTCCTTGCTGTCATTTCTTCAGGTTTTTAATAATCTTGATCTTTTAACATTTTATGGCCTTATGAAAAGTGCAGGCTTCCACATATAATATTATTTTGTCTTTTCACTTACAATCCCAGAATTAGATCAATCTATAGGCGCTTGCCTTTTGAATAGTTACCAGGTGTTTAGTAGTATCAAGATTAAAGTGTTACTTTCTTTCAGATTAAGTAAAATATGCTGCATGAATGGAGTGTGCATTTTCTACATGGGAGAATGATCAGAGATGCCAGTTTGCTCATGCTGTTCTCCTTCCCAATCTTCCTTTAGAAAACATGCTGGAAATCTCCAATGGTACCATTCTTTCTCTCCTCCATGTGCAAGTTTATGGCACTTAAGGTAGATACTTTTTATCCAACTTCACATCAAGGGTAATGCGTTAAATTGTACTTGAATGCAGAGAGTTACAATAAATTATTTTTACAGTGCATTTTTTTATCATATCACATATGTTTTCAAACTTCTTTGGTGCATATTTTCTTTGGAAGAGTTCTACATTTTGTTTGGTGTTTGGCTCTGGCAATAAAAAGCAGTTTCGTCTCCTACCCTTCCCACCTTGTGCCTCCAGTGTATGGCTATAATCAATTCAAAGCGTGAAGAGCTGACCTAATCCCTGCTCTCCCAAGAAATGAACCCCTTTCCAAAGGAGAAGAAGAATCAGCTCACCAAGCAGCATTTTCTTGGCTTTCAAACGACTAGCACAGTATTTTGAACAGTCAAACTGTTTCCTTTTCACTGCAGCATGAAATAAATAGCTTGTGAATAAACACTAAGGCATATGTTAATTTAAACCATAAGAGAGTACCCAACATCTATAGTGCAAGGCATACCCATTTTCCTAAATTTGCCGTATATTCTCTTCCAACAATATCCATTCATTGTCACTAGCAAAGCAGCAATATTTAGCACTCCCTTCTTGAAAGGATGCTCTTTAGGATGGGGCCCTGTGAACACACAATACTTGTTGGTCCACCCTTGCCTTCCCACTTCATTTATTCCAGGCATGCTACTCTTATACACCAGCCTCCCCAGTCACTGGAATTAAACTTAATGTATACCATGTTAAGCCTCTTCTTCATGTGATTCCTCATAAGATTAGGTATTTATCTGCATACCAAGACTATTCAAAACTAATATCAGCAACAGAAAACACTTTGAAACAACTATTAAAACTTGTGCTCCAGGACATATTTTGCTCCAATTACAGCTCAGCAGAAGACTTATGTGGGAGTAGATGATCATCATTAGCATCTGTTTACAGCACAGGTCCCAGCCCTTCCATTCGTATTGCTGTTTCTGCCCACTGCTGGGCTTTGGCTTTGATCCAGTCCAGCAGTTCCTGGGAATCTGTGTATTTGGATAAACTGTGAGCCAGCCCAGTCAGCCCAGTTAGAGCATAACGGGATTTGTATTCTCATCAGAAACTCCATTGTTCCTCCTTCAATTATCCTTCTGTCCTTCTTTGCCTTTCTTCATTCCCAGCATGAAACTAAGAGGTGCATAAATGGCACCACCATGCACAGGACTGACACATGAAGAAACTGTGGTCTCTGCCAGCCTCATAACCCACAGATCAGAACCTTTGCTGGACTACATTGCTCTTCTGCTTGGGATGTCAGATTACTTGCTGGATGATGTGCCTCCATAATGCTATCTCTAAATAAGATGCATAATTTAGCCCCACAAAGATGACATCAAGGCTGAAAGACACTTCTGTGATCACCCAGTCTGATATCTTACAGGTTATTTCACTCGGTGAATGTTAGATCATGGGGAAGCAATGTACAGAAGATGGCTTTGAAAGCATGCAGTAGTTTCTAAAATACCATTCTCAAAATCACCATTAATTAAAAAGAAAATTGACAAAAGAGCATGGCATCGTTTGTTTGTTTTGTTTTTGGTTTTTTTTTTTTTCTGAAATGGGGTTATCAATAATGCATCGTTTGTTTTAAGGGAATGGATGCAAAAGTACACAGGTAAATGGCTACAGTAATTTACTGTGCTTCCTTATTGCAAGGCAGGCTAAATATACTTTTTGAGATCTTATTTTTTCCTGCAAGTAAGCGTCTTTGCTATTGTGCCTACTATGCATTAACTTGGGGAGTTTTGGCTCAATCTCCCATGACACAAGGAAGTGACCAGCCTGCAGTTCATACACCTACATATTAAGGAGAACTTTTGCCAGTTCTGCATTTGCATAATAATATGTGAATGGAGGCATTTGCAGCAAGCCCATGCAACTTAGGAGCCTAATTACCATTTTCAAAATTGAAGTAGGTAGATAGGTGCTTCAAGATCAAAAGAATTAAATTGCAATAGTGCCACCTAGCTCAACTCTCACTGAAAAGAGCAGAACACCTGGCATTCAATGAATTCCACAGGAACCTACGGCCTCAGTGTGCCCTGAGATCACTGCAAGTAAGATGTCTATGAGAATCTAAACCCATGATAGCTCTTAGACTTTTGGACTTAGGGTCCAAAATTCCTTAGTAATTGCAGAAAATATGTTCCAGAAACCACTGGAATACAGAACTTAAGATAGTTCAGTCTGTAGCCTCCTTACCATGGATAGCAGCGGCAACAGCTGGGGTCTGATGTCATATCAGTATGTTACTGCCCTTTTGCATGCAATATATTTTTGCTCTGGTAAAATGAACAAAGAATTTGTAAGAGCAAAAGGCAGCATTGTGAAGACAGGACATTTATTTTAACAGTGTTCCAAGTTTGCATAGTCAATGTCTTGTGCATCTTCAGTTTCACCTCCAAAAGACTCCTGAGATTCTCTACCTCTGTATTGGGCATCCTGTGTATCGCAGTGAAAGGTGACCAGCATCCTCATTCAAACCCACCCAGGCTCTGTCTTGGACAGCATTTAGCCCTGCTCACCGTTATTCTAGGTCCCCAAATTCTAACTGGTCGACATAAAATGCTACAGTTTGCTAAAACCAGAAGAAGAAAAGAAAAATTGGTGGAAGCTGGTGGCAGACTTGCCCTGACAAGGGTAACAAATTCCGAATTAAGTTCCTGCGCTGTGAGCCTGTCCTGGTCTTCCCCTCTGTGGCAGGTACCTGCTTCTACAGAGCAAGTTTCTTTCTATTTCTCTTGAATTACAGAATCACAGAATCCCAGGTTGGAAGGGACCTTAGGGATCATCTAGGCCAACCTTTCTAGGAGAGCAGAGTCTAAACAAGATGGCCCAGCACCCTGTCCAGATGACTCTTGAAGGTGTCCAACGTGGCCGAGTCAACCACTTCCCTGGGGAGATTATTCCAATGGTGACTGTCCTCACTGTGAAAATTTCCCTCTCGTGTCCAATCAGAATCTCCCCAAGAGCAACCTGTGTCCATTCCCCCTTGTCCCCTCCATGTGACTCCGTGTAAAAAGGGAGTCTCCACCTTCTTTGTAGCTGCCCCTTAAGTCCTGGTACATGGTGATGAGATCCCCTCTGAGCCTCCTTTTCTCAAGGCTGAACAAACCCAGCTCTCCCAGCCTATCCTCATATGGCAGCCTTCCCTGTCCTTTGATCATCTTGGTGGCCCTTCTCTGGGCCCCTTCCAGCCTGTCCACATCCTTTTTGTACAGCGGGGACCAGAACTGTACACAGTAATCCAGGTGTGGCCTGACAAGTGCTGAGCAGAGTGGGATAATGACTTCTTTCTCTCTGCTGGCGATGCCCTTTTTGATGCAACCCAGCATCCTGTTGGCCTTCTTGGCCGCAGCAGCCACTGTTCGCTCATGTTGAGCTTCCTGCTCACCAGGACCCCCAGGTCCCTTTCCACAGAGCTGCTCTCCAGCCAGGTGGATCCCAGTCTGTGCTGCACTCCTGGATTATGTTTTCCCAGGTGCATGACCTTACACTTTTCCTTGTTGAACTTCATAAGGTTCTTGCTGGCCCACTCCTCCAGCCTATCTAGATCTCCCTGCAGAGCAGCTCTCCCTTCTGGAGCATCTACTTCCCCACTCAACTTGGTGTCATCAGCGAACTTCATCAGGCTACACTTGATGCCAGTATCCAGATCACTTATAAAGATGTTGAACAACATTGGGACCAATATCGATCCCTGGGGGACTCCACTAGTGACAGGTTGCCAGTTTGAGAAAGAGCTATTTACCACCCCCCCTGTGGGTGCGGCCTGTCAGCCAGTTCCCCACCCACTGCACAGACCACTCGTCTAGGCCATAACACTTCAATTCCTCCAGGAGGAGGCTGTGGGGGACCATATCAAAGGCCTTGGAGAAGTCCAGGCAGACAATGTCCACCACCACCCCCATGTCAACCAGGCAAGTCACTTTGTCATAGAAGGTCACCAGGTTTGTCAAGCACGATCTGCCTTTAGTGAAGCCATGTTGGCTTTTCCCAATCACGCGCTTCATTTGACTTGTGATGGCCCCCAGGAGGATTCGTTCCATAACTTTCCCAGGGATTGAAGTAAGGCTGGTGGGCCTATAGTTTCCCGGATCCTCCCTCGAGCCCTTCTTGTAGATAGGGGTAACATTTGCCTTCCTCCAGTCCTCTGGGACATCCCCTGTTCTCCATGATTTCTCAAAGATTATGGAAAGCGGCCTAGCAATGATGTTAGCAAGCTCTCTCAACACCCTCGGGTGGATGGCGTCAGGGCCCATTGATTTGTGGGGGTCAAGCTCCTGTAGTAGTTCATATACTAACTCTTCCTTCACCGATGGTGGGTCGGTGCTTGGTTCAATTGGCAATTTTGTTCCCAAAGCCTGGGACCCTACAGTGCTGGTAAAGACTGAGGTGAAGAAGGTGTTGAGGACCTCTGCCTTTTCTGCATCATTCGCGATTGATTCTCCTTTTCCATTTAACAATGATCCTACATTTTCCTTCTTTTTCTGCTTGTGGTCTACATGTCTGAAGAACCCTTTCTTGTTATTTTTTATGTCTACAGCCAGTTTCAATTCAAATTGGGATTTGGATTTTCTGACTGCGTCTCTGCACTCTCTGGCTATGCCTTTGTAGTTCTCGGTGGACAATCCTCCACTTCTCCACTTCTGGTGTGCTTCCCTTTTGGATTTGAGTAGACCCAGGAGGTCATGGTTGAGCCATGGGGGCCTCTTGCTCCGCTTACTTCCTTTTCCTTTGTAGGGGATAAATTGGCTTTGTGCTTCCAGTAGAGAGTTCTTGAAGAATTCCCAGCTCTCACTAGCTCCTTTGTATTACATGGAAGCATCCCATCTAATCCCTCCCAACAGAGCCCTGAGTGCACTGAAGTTTGCTCTTCTAAAATCCAGAACCTTTGTCTTAGAGCTGACCTTCAGCACACTCAGCAGGATCCCGAACTCCACAATATCGTGGTCACTGCAGCCAAGGCTATCACTAACCGAGATATTACAAAGCAGGCTTTCTCGGTTTGTGAATAGCAAGTCCAGCAGCGCCTCCTTCCTGGTTGGCACGTCTATCATTTGTATCAGGATTCTTCCACTAGCATAAAAAAAAACTCCACCAAGCACCCATTTGGCTGGAGGGCAACAGAAAAACCGGCTGGATAACACACTCTTGATGACATTCATTGATACACAAGACCAGGGTTTCAGTTCCTAGTCTCCCACACACCTGGTGAGTCACTTGAAGAGATCAGATATGAGTAGAGGGGTTAATTAAGAAGCAGCAATGTGTATTATATGCCAGCATGATCCACAGTCCACTGAAATCAATGGAAAGGATCCCTGTAGTTAATTCAAATTAATTAACCCAACTATGATTGACTCTTGAGTGCACTATGCAGCAAGCTGAAAATCAGAAACAGAGTTATATAACTGTACGTAAGATATTAAAAGCCAATATGGTCCGGGCACATGAAATAGTTTTTTCGACATGTTTTTAGAGTCACGTGTCCCTTTGCATGCTAAATTTCAGCCGAAATACCCCAATCAATTAATATAAGCCACGATGTTTTGCAAATCAATTAAAAAATAAACATGCCTCCTTCCTTTTAGACATGAAGAACAGCACAGATCTCTGAAAAAAAATTCTCATCAGAGGAGATCTGTAGCAACGGGAATGGGGAAGCAGAACTTAAACTTGCCATTTTGAAAAAAAACAGTTTTCAATGCACAATTTAAAATAGCACAGCAGTGTCGAAACATAAAGCAGCCACAAGCATGAATAGCATGGCTTTAAAAGTGCCTTTCCTGCTAACCTAAGAACCCTGATCTGCACACTAAATTGTTGGAATGACGCTTGTAATTCATAATCGAGTGATGAGAACTAATAGCATCATGCTGAGCCTTGTTCTCAGCAAGAGCTCTCAGGCTGCTCCCATCCCACAGCACAGTTGCTTCTGATCAGTTACTCCCACTGCCCATCCTTTCCCCTTAAAACCTCCAGGTCCTTCCACCCTAGGCAATCAAAACTTTATTCTCCACCAAAAAATCACTGCTGAAGAGAACAAAAACTATACTGTTGCATCCTATGAAATGGCATATGGAATAAAAATTTCTAGTTCAGAACACTGGAGAAGACTTCCTTAAGCACGGGCACTGTTCAGGATTATCCACCAGATTTCCCAGCTGGCCGGAGGCATGATATGTACTAGGCTGGGGACAAGCCATGCATGCCCTGACTGTCAAAGCCAGCAGTCCTGCATCCCCCTTTTAACTTTATGTTAATATTTGTAAATTGGTAAATAGATTTTCCAAAGCGTCAAGAAACCGTCAACTTAAAGAGGTTTATCTTTAAGCATCCAGAACTTGCATCTGAAATTAACTCTAAAGAGTTGCTAAAAACAAACTGTTTTTTTTTTGAAAAGACATAGTTTTCATGAACTCACCCTAGTAAATAAAATTCCATCAAAACCAGCGCAGCACTTTGTCAGGCTGGTTACTACAGAAACCAGGATTTTCTGGGTACAGAGCCCTTGAGTGGATCTCTCCCATGGAGTTCCCAGGAGCAGAAAATTCAAAGCCTCTGGAAGTTTCCAGGGGGCCGTGCTGCTAATAAACATCCTGCATCTCTATAAACTCACCATCTATGTCTTTTAAAGGGGATTGTGGAAACAAGCTTCATTTTGGTGGTTTTTTTTTTTTTCCTTCAACAAATATCACACAGTGGCAAAAACACCATGGAAGCTTTAAATCCAAATCAATGAGCAGTTATTACCTCTCCAAGGTCACTCCGACAGTTTTATTATCAGTGACACAGGAGCAAATGTTGCAAAAGCAATGTGGCAAAAGCACCTATGTGTTCTGCTTCTGTGCATGGTCTGAAGCTAAATTACTTTGGATATTGTGCCAGTGATAGTTCTGATAATATGTTTTAAGACCAGATGCAGGTCATGTCATACCCATGGATTATGTATGGAACTGTCAAAATTTCCAGAAAACCTTCTGCTGCTTTGTGCGCGCATCTGTGCGCTGGTAGCCAAGTCTGTGGTATTATTTATAATTATAAAGTGCCAACAAATATAAATGTAGGAAAGTATTTAGGATTTAGTCTTGCACATATTGGATAACAACATGCATTGACTTTTAGCTGATTGTGCCAGACCTTAAAAATATATACACTTTACATCTTGAAAAGCATAAAAAATGTAAGGCAAAAATAGAATAAACTGGATATAATCCTATACACAGAGAAATGTTGCAGGGTTCCTCCGACCAACACTATATTTCCAGTGAACAACATCATGAGGGCTTGAGAAAATTTTCTCACTGCAGATCACAAAATGTCGGAGGGAGACAGCCAGCCTTTTCAGCCACAGCCTGGTATTCCTTCTGTGGATGACATGTGTTTCACTGTCTCACTTGTACATATACACACATATAGGCATGCACACACACAGCACCTGGGCTTGCAAACTCACCAACCCCAAGCAAAAAATGCTTTACACCTTTGAGAGGTGTGCCCAAACCAGATGGAAATATATCCAAGAGCACTAGAAGCAGCTTTTTGGAAACATGCTGCTGGAGTTGAGCTGGGTGTATGTGTGCTGTTAAAGGCATCAGGGGCTGTTTTTCTCCTCTCAGCAAGTACCAGAGAGGCCCGAGTCACAGAGGGGAAATCCTGCTCTGGGAACAACTGAAAACACTGCGACTTTCCCCCAGCTCTTGCCTCCGTAAAACTTTCTCTGCTAGCCACTTTCTCCAAAGAACTTCGTTATGTTTCTCCAGCTGTTCTCTAACACCAATATGGGCAGTAAGCAACTAGGAAGGTGCTTTAAGCACACAGGAAAACATAAGCTTTGACAACTCTTGTCTTGAAAAACAATAGCGCCCTTCCTTTGCAAATTAATTTTAATATCTGTGGCTAGTTTTCTGCGAGTTGAGTAGTTTTGCATGAACACACACAATTAAATTAATATGCAAATGTTCCCATTCCTCTGAGAATACCAAGAGGCATTCTTTACAGCGTGTGAGACAAGGAGAAGGAAAAGAAAAAAAAAATAGCAGCCCCCAAAAGAGTTTTGTTTAGGAGGGTGGGACGCCTTTTCTTTGGCTAAGCCACTGAAAGGGTATTCAAGCCTGACTGAAACAATGCTTGTTGATGAAGCAGAAATAAAGGAGGAAGAGGGGCCTTTGGAGATAAAGGAAAGAGGAAAAGACTGGAGCATCCCAAGTTGTTAAAAACTGACCTCAACAAGTCTAAATCTTCACAAAGGTGGCATTTACTGTGTCAGGCCTCACAAAGGTTCCAATTCTTCCCTTGCCTGCGGGGACCCCCTCTTTCTCCAGCCATGTTTGAGCAAGGGCCTCAGACAATTAGCACAGGCTCTGGCCCTTCACCCTTTGGCTGTCAATCACCTTCCCAAGCAGATGGGCAGCAGAACAAGAAAAGATGGTTTCCAAGTGGCTTTGCCCTTCGGCTCATATCTATGCGCCAGAGGCCCCTGGGAATGGCGGCCTGGCTGGGAGGGTGTCAGACTCCCTGACAGCAGACACCTCTGCCACCCAGGGCATCGCTGAATGCAGGCAGGGCTTTGTACAGCTGGAGCATGAGAGCTGGAGCATGGATGAGCTTCCCAGGAGCCTCCGTCCTCAGCCACAAAAGACCCTCTGGAAGCCGAGAGGCCAGAATGACTCAACAGTCACTAAAAGTTATTATGGAAAAAGCAAGCCTTTCACTTAAGCCCTTGCTTGCTGGCTTTGTAGACTTGGACAAAAACAACCACTACACAGACAGCAGATATATCACAGGAGCGAGTGTGTGTGTGACAGAAAGATAGATTAGACTGGAAACATGGAGGTAAATAGATATAGATGTGGATCTCCAGGGAGGGCAGGGAAAGACATGGGACACAAAGGCGCTCCTGTACTGCTGCTGTTCTCAGCACAGTGCCTTTCTCTGATCTCCCATACCAGATTTAAGGGAACCAAGACCACTGGTAACACTGCAGTGGGAAAGGGTATGAAGCAAGGCTGGGGACCGGGAGGGAGGGCAACTTCCGATTCCTCTCCTGCCAGCCTGCCCCAGCCTGGGAGCAAAAGAGAGGGGAGGACTGTGGGATGAGCAAAAATGCATGGGCAGCAGTGCAAATACAGCCTGGTAGGCAGGAAAGCACTCACCCCTCATCTGAACAGCAAAGGAAAAGCAAGTGGAAAAGGAAGAAAAACCTGTTTTGACCCAGGATGAGCCAGTACAAGACTGAGATCAACTGGTAAGGGTATGGCTCTGATCTGAAACAGTAAATGCTCTGCAGATAACTGGTCAGTGGGTCCCAAAGGGTAATTAGGAGAATTCTGCTCACCCTCCTTGGCCAGGAAGGGAAACAAAGAGTCTGTAAAGCACTCATCTTCAGTGCTCTGGCATATTCTTCTTACATCCTCAGTTTGCACAAGTTCTGGAAGATCAGTGGTTTGCAACAAGCACAAGCATGTGACAAGAGAGAGAAAGTGGGGCTACATGCCCTTCACCCACCCAGTACCACTCGGGCAGCGTGACACATCAAGGATATCATGCACAGGTAACCAGGACTGCTGAGGAGATGTGACACCTACCATGTTGTCACTCTCTCTATTTACTTTTTACACTGTCCTTCTTTCAGGCGTGAGAGTGCTGTGAAGGAAAGGAGCTAAAATTCATCCAGAAGAATCCGACAGTCTAGATTATTAGTTACACAAGCAAGTGTATTCCTAGAAGCTGTACCCATTTCTTAAAATCTCATAAACATCTGCAGGGAGAGTATGCAAAAAAAGCCCTCTTCTTTTGTTGGTGGGAGCCTGCCATCCCTCATTCTGAGAAGTCCATCGAATCTGAGAATGAAAATTAACAGCCTCTCTCTCCCCCGAAAATCCTATGACTGGTTAAAACCTACAAGAGATTTTAATAAAAAGAATCCAATTTGGTTTTTATTTACCTTCTGGTTTAAAGTCTTTAAGCAACAAATTGCTATGCAGCTTTGGCGGCTAAAATAAATAAATCATTACATAAATCAATCAACAAAAAGTGAACAAAAATAAACAAATAAATCATTTAAAAAAAAAACAAAACCCTGACACTTCCATAGTCCCCAGCTCCCAGGAGCTGGCATAATAAGCAGTGTACTAGGTTGTGCCATGCTCTGAGAAACAATAGCAAAATTTATTAAGACTTTATGCATTTTTGTCACCTTTCTGCTGTTATTATGGAGCCTATGTTGCCTTTCTCCTTCCTTGCCCTGCACACACCATCTGCTAGTAAGCACCAGGAAAACAGAAAAAGGGTATTATTATCTGTAGCTGCAGACTAAGGCTGTGGCATGTGAGCCACTGTACAAATTGAAAAGGTAAAGACAATCTATGTACTAGAAGGATCAGATATCAAAAAAAAGGTGAGTGAGCCCGCAGAAGCATCAAAACCATCGCTTGGCCTCGGGGGTCTAGGCCTCAATGGCAGAGGTGATGCCCTTAATTTTAATCTCCTTGAGGAGCACAAAGGGAAGAAGGATTTATGACACAAATAAAGAAATTACTATGAATAAAATGTCTATCTGAGCTACAGTGAAAAATGCCTGGCCCAGAGTTTTATTGTGTTTTTGTTTAACCTCCTCACACAGGCAACGGGAAGGAACAGGGGAAGCCTCAGCCAACACCTCTGTACAGACAGCAGCAGGCAAACACAAGCCACAAACATGAGCTCAGTTCTCATTTTGAGTGGGCTCTGGAGTCCCAAAGGGATCTGCAGACACAGGCATAAGTTTTTTAATATGAATGTGCAGGTACTAACAATATTACCTCACGGGCACTGAGGTCCCTTCTGCCCAAGACCAAATATTCCACCAAACCGCTGAGACTGAAGTAAATTGCTAGGAAATATGCTATTTTCTTCCTCTTTTCAAAGCCTAGTCTCTGGGAAGCTTTCAGCCAAGAATCTAATTTAAGTATAACTCCCCTTTTCTGATGAGTAACTGCCTGGAGATGCAACAGAGGTGCAAACCCAGAGGTACTCCATCTTTTCACACAAATAGGTAAAACACAAGCTGTGGTCTAGGCTCTACTCCCCAGTTGTATACCAGAGACAGTATTTCTCTACTTCATGTGTTTACAGCTAGCCACAAGCTTAAGTGCTCAATAAACTAAGGCAGGAGCTCCTGCAATTATTTAAATATTTTTAAAATACATTTCAGCCTGTTTCCTTCCTTTTATGATCATCGCCTTTTTTTTCACTGGATACCCTCTAATTTTAGATGGCTGTGTCTATATATCAATCACCTGCTGAGGAGCAGTTAATGAATTCTGAGAAACTTCAGACCTTTACAGTTCAGCCTGTTACTGAGCAGAATTTATTTTTCTGCTCTAAAAGTGTTAATATCTTAGGAATTAAAAGCTGTGACCTGAGCCAGGTGAACTGACAGAGAAATAAAACCCATAACAGACAAACTCAGATATTCCTCAAATGGCTTTCTGAAAGCAAATGCTTCCTCTGAGGGCACTGGTAACAGTTTTTAGTGGATAAAAGCACATTATTATTATTACGCAAAGCTGTGGCCACTTATGACAAATCACGAAGAGCAGGTGAGGATGAAGTCAATTGATTCAGAACTGTTTGCATCTGTACAACCTCCAGGTACTGAAATCCTGACTTCACACTGGTCTAGGGAGGCTGCTCATTCACCTTTATGAATGAAATGAACAGTTAGACACTGATACAATGAGAGAGGACAGGCGGGTAAAGCACCATGTGGCATAGCAAAGAATGTAATAAAAATACAACACAGGGAATAACCAAGGTAAGTTAATTCAGCAACATGGGGGATTTAGACTTGAATTTTCAGCTGCTTGGGGGATTTAAACACGAAGCTTCCACTGTGCCTGAAGGGGAAGCAGGATCTTCTTGAAATCTCAGTCTTCTGGGTTTCTTACAATATCATGTCCTTTCACAACAGGTAGAGTTACCAAAAAGACAGCTACATTCCGGATCTGTCAGGAACTCTATATTTTCATTGCCTGACACTCAGAAGATGGAGAACACCAAAAACCTCATAATACTTGAGCCAGCAACCTCTGTGAGAAGCGACGGAGTCACTGTGCTTGGAAGCTTGCATGGCAAGGCATCCAAATACAAGAGGGTAAAGAAATGTGGTAAGCATTGTACAGTCTTGGCCAATGCACATGAAACAGGTGACTGGAAAGATGAAGAAAAATTTGTTCTTCCTTTTCCTTGCCAGTGCTGACCACAACTGCACCAAAGCAGGTATTCACCAGCTTCCAGGCCTCTCATTCTCACCCCAATGGCTTGGCCAGCCCTCTACCTGCATGGTTTCTTGCCCAAGCAGCAATGACGTCTGGGCAGAGCACAAACCGGGGCCAGGAAAGAAAGCAGCAGGACTGCAGCCAGCATAGCAAACATGGCTCAGTGTCAGTTCCTCAAGCAGCAGCATCAGTGAGGGTGATGCTGGAGACCTGCACTCCCACAGCTTCACCTCGCTTATGTAGATGAAGATGCGGATCCTCATGCAAGCCCCAAGATACATGTTACTGTCCAAAGTTTCAAGGCTGAGGCAATATTGACTGTGTTAGCTCTCCTGCCATGTGCCTCTTGCTTCATTTGTCTTTTCCCCAGCTCTCTATCATCATCTCCAACAATCACTCCTAAAATAAACTGCACTGAGAGCCTTCCTTGAGATGAAGACACACGGTGTAGGTCCTGAACAAACAGTCATGAGGAACCTGATTTCACACCAGGAGGAAAGACAAAAGGCAGTCTTGGTCTGCATCCACAGTGACCGACTGGGAACAGTGCATCTGTGGCAAAGGATTTCAGCCATATTTGAAGAGCAATGATGTTCTAATGCATGAAAGTAAAGTTCGGTTGGCCCCAAGGTCAGCACAGGGAAGATAAGAGCAGTTATATCACTGTGACTTGGCTAAGAAAGACATATTTGGATTTTTATAACAAGGGAATCTTGTTCTTGTCTTAACTAGACATCAAGAACAACCAAACACTAACATTTCAGGTTTTTTTTTCCCCAAAATATACAAAGTTAAAAACAATTGTTGGCATTAACAATTATCTCTGTCAACTGTGTAGAAATCATGCAAATCTTTAGTGAGCAGCAGGGAGCAGAAACATGGGAAGTCCTTTTTGAACAAGTTGTTTTGGCAACCTTTTATGAAACAAAGACAGCTCTGTTGCTCTACAGAACAGACTGGCTTGTTACAGAGAGACTGCATTTTTTCAAGGCAATTTTGAACTTCCCATCTCAGTCAGGAAAAGCAAGTCAACTTGACTTGTACCTTAAAATATATCTGACTGCAACTCCAGCCAGTGCTGCCTATAGCAATAACATCATGGCCCTCAGAAAACACTTTTCCAATGTGCTCGAAAAATATCCAGGCCAGGTTCTGCTTTCCAACCTCTCCCTGAGGGATCCACTGATGTCCATCTGTGTTACCACATACCTCCAGGGCTGCCCTCCTAAAGAGAAACCCAGGTCTTGTCATTTCTGCCCTTCCCTCAACCAGTCACTCCAGCAGCATCCATGAGGAGGAGACAGCGGGGACAGCCCTGCTGCCTAAGCACTCACGGTACCTTGTACTCTTCCAAGCAAAAGCAAACCCTGCCCAGTACAGCTGAGACTATGACAGGTGAGTAAAAGACAGAAATACTGCTTTCTCCAAAACAGAGCAAGTCCCAGATGAGATCCTCATGAAACACATTCTTCCAAAAAAACATTTGATCATCTCTGCCAAATCTCAATGGCCCTGGTTGCAATCTTAAGCTTCGAGAGTGATCAAAGCTGGAGAAGCTCTCAGTTCCTTCCTACAGTCTGAGACCAGCAGAACCCCTCAATGCTCTCCCAACACACCCAGCCAAGGCTATGGCATATGACTGCTTCCAGAGAAGCACAGGTGCTGTAGAAGACCAGGGAATTTTGATGGGAGCTTAAGTCCTTGGTGTGTTATTACCACAGGATATCACACATATCAGAGTAAAAGAGAACACAAGCCAAAAGGAGGACAACTGATTTATAATCTAAGCAAAAACACCCTGCCTGTTTTCACCAAGTCAATATTCCCAACAGTTCTCTTCATGGTGGAGGTCAGAGAACATCTATAGCAGGAAACTGCTGGGGAGTTGCTCAACCAGATGGAGACAAGCATCGAATAAACTAGACCTCCTGAAAGAACCATGAGCCTTAGATGATCACAAGACACTATAAACACATCTCTGTGATTGTCCATTCTCCCTCATTTGGGAATAAAATGCGATCTTTAATCCTATGATAAGACCCGGCAGTGCAGAAACCCTTAAAGCAGAAAATGCTTCAACTCCTCCCTGGGCAGAGATCCATAGCAACGTTTGAAAGGAACACACCCTCGCTCTTGCTAGGTGAATGCCATGCCCAATACAATCTTAAACTCACTCTGTTTCAGACAGTCCAGCTGCTACATGAGCGAGGCTCCATTTCAACACAGGAACAGCTCTCCTGGAAATGACAGATTGCCTTGTTTTAAACACCCCTGTTTCCAGATGCGATAAGCTTTACGTTGAAAGCATTCAATGCTAAAATTAGTCTGTTCAGGGCAATACTGTTAATTATGCAAAATAATATTTGATACATCATAAAAATAAATCTACGCATGCATGCTTTCCTTCTAAACCTTAAAATAAGTTTAGGATTTTACATGCTTAAAATATTACATATATAATCTATGTGCATACTCTAAACAATACTTTTCTGGATAGGGTCATATACATATGTACATATATAAACTGCACATGTGTAAAGGCATATAGGGCTACATATTTACTTATGTTAATGCATCAGATGTGGCATTTATATCTGGATGGAATATCTACCTTAATTCAGCTAAATTCACATGCCTAATCTTGTTGCCCTATATTTGTACAGAAGCAAATGGAAAGAAGAGGCAGAAACAGTGGCTGTAAATAAAACTCTTTGTCCATGTGGTAAAGGGCTAACATTGCTGAAGCAGGAATAGGTACCTTTCAAGCAATATAAACAGGGCAGGTCTAAAAAGAGGTGTTTATATAATAGCAAAATAATGTTTTTCCAAAGCTAGTTTCAATTCCAAGTACCTCTTATTAGGTTTGATTGGCTGCTACATAAGAAATCACCGTGATCAATCTTCTAGTTAATCTCCATCGTCCTTCAAGCATCACAGTGACATGGCTGGGACATGCCAGCAGTTGCAGATGCTTCATTAAGTAGTTAATCGGCAATAGCTGTAGGGGTAATTCAACATTTTCCAAAGAGTTCAAATAGCACTTTAGGGTAAAATGTGCCCCTCTACTGATATCTTTCCGGATTGTTGTGATTAAGCATAATTAGTTTTCACCATCTCTCTTCCAAATAATAATAATATCACCACATCAGAGGCTTGTGACTGCCAGGGGGTACATGGCACATTAAAGCCATATTTTTAACAGTAGATGTATAGGTTTTATAGCCTGGACTGGTGGAATTTAGCAAGAGTGCACTGGTTGTGTATTAGAAAGAAATTTCTGTACTGAAAGCCCCACAGTGAATACGATCTGTGTAAATAGTTCAGTGGTAGGATGTAAAAGCAAACACTGATTTACTGAGCAAACTAAAAGTAGCCATGCCGTAATGTTCTTGGCTCAGATCAAATGCTTGTCTAGGGGAGAATCCCTTTATTAACAGCAGCATAAACTTCTAGCAGCTGGGGAACATTCGGATGGTTATGCCTGCAAAAAGCATAGCTAACAGCTACCAGAGACAGTGCAATTTTCCAGCAAGCCACATACGTACAATGGCCTGAGTAGCACTAAGAGCTCCGCTGGTTAACCATCTATCACATGGTCAGCCATGAAACAGCACATAATTGGCAAAACAACTCTGATTTCTTGGAACATATTCATGTGAGTGCAAGCCCGTATTTCAGAAATAAGTTTCAGACCATAAGACGTGTATTCCACTATTTGCTGTCCACTGGACTCAGATAGTCCCTGGAGTACTTAATGACATGATTAACATTAGAGGAATGGTGTCTAAGAGGTCTGTTCCTGGACCACCCTGCGGTCAGTGCACAGGATGACCTGAGTCCCCACAATACATCAGTCTCACACAGTTGTTGTCAAAACTTACATAGATTGCTGGAAAGACTCAGCGAAGGGAACACTGAATTTCTTCAAATATCTTAGTGTTAAGGATAGGAGCAATACTTTGTACTCGAAATCCAAGCAGCTTTTGGCCTTGACAAGTGTTTTCATTAAATTGGCACCCATGTGACTCTCAGAACATTCAAAAATGCGAGATCTCTGAAAAGACACCCAAACAAATCCAGTGTTTCTATTTGTCAAAGCTTTCAGTCAAAATTAATTACATGCCAAAGATGTCATGCTGGCCAAGTTGAGTGGCACTTAAGGGCTGCCAGAGATACCAGCACTGGTATATGCAGTAGCAGCCACAGAGAAACAGGACAGCGTTCAGCCCTCTTGGAACATTCAGCTGGTGGAAAATACAGTCCTATTCCATCACTCCTGTGCTTTCCTGTTAAATCAACCTGCTGCCATCACTAGCAATACTCTCTTTGCCCCTCTCCCTCCACAGAAAGAACAGTATGATAGAGAGATTCATTAAGTAAATAACAAATGCTGGTCAGGGCACTGGGGTGCATTGATGAGAAAAGGAGGAAGAGTTCACCCTAATGTACTGATCAATGAGGCTGGAGGCTGGCGAGAGAAATGCATGCACAGTAAAATAATTATGACCAAAGCATGAAGGAGAGTAGGATGGTGTGCTGTAAATCTTCCAAGAAGGTAAACTGTAAAAAAAAAAAAAAAGCTATAAAGTCGAAACTTCTGGCTTTGACATATATGCTCTTCTTCAAAATGAAGATTTACTTCATGATTCTTATAGTCATGTTCACATTACAAATACACACCAGAATCCTCTTTCAAGTGGGTATTTTACAAGTGTACTGCAAAAAAATGCTCACCTCTAACAATTTTTAGATGTATTAGGGCCTCGTACCTGCTATAGGACTGAGATACACACATAAACGTATACTGGGACCATGGATTTTGTTAATCCATGCAAGGGTTAGCAAGGACAGTACAGCACAGGGGCTACAGAGGGCTGAATACTTATATATGAGCAACGTAGTATCACTTAGAAAAGTTTGTGTGTAGAACTGTTTGTATACAGACCATCCTCCTTTCTACAAGGCTTTTTTTTCTCATTACTGTCATCAGAGTTCGCACAGATTACTTTTCCAAAGGAAGAGGGAGCACCCACATCTTTTTGTGTTGTAGCAACTTGGGTACAAGCACAGATTTGCCATCAGCAATGTAACGTGCATGATTTTTCACCAGCACTTCCATTTCTAGCATAAAGTAGAGGTGCATATAAGACAGCTTGCAATAAGGAAGGATCAGACCTGCTACACTTTTGCTCCAGAATGAGCTGCTCACATTGTGCAATGGGATTCTCCTGCAAAATTTCCTCCTGTAGTTACAAAGCACCTATGCAGGGATGGGCAACCTATGCTTTTGAAAAGTGACTGTATGCAGGGAAATGTTTTGTGAGTCTTTCAGAAAAGTAATCTAGAATGGTTGGCCTGGACTTGGTCCAGACTCCAAAAGCACCCTCTCATGTAACTAGCCATTTGAAAGTATAACTTCAAAACAATAAATGAAACTTAGTAAGTGATGCAAAAAAACCCAACCAACCAAACAAACCCACCAACCAACAGACTTAACAGAAGAGAACAAAACCAACTTGAAGATGGTGAGGTTTTATGGGAAAGGCCTTTAGGAGAACTTGCACCACTTTCACCAGCACCGTGGAAGAACACATCCCCATTCTCAGCCTATTTGCATTTTCTTAGGTGGCTTTTCCAGCCCAGTTACAAAACTGTGGGACATAATAATATGACACTGCTCACAAAAGAGCTGACTTCTCTTCATGTATACTGCTCTATCCACTTTGAAAGTACAGGCCATCAATTTCAGTGGGACTCTGTGGCTGCTCAAAACTAAGCATGCACTTAAGTGTTCGGAGATTCAGATCCTTAACATACAACTACCTGCTCTCTGCATGTAAAAAGAACATAAATCTGTTACTAGCGGTCTGAAAACACCACTCCTGCGCAGTAACTGAATATGATAAACATCTTGACCATAACAAAGTTTGTTCATTTGAGTGATCTTTGAACAGACACATGACCTGGCTTGCTGACCTAACCAGATCCTTCCAACCTCATGTGCTGTTTTTGGAGTACAGACCCCTCTTTCTTCCAAGATATTTGACAGGCCTTTAAATTCAGCACTGAACACATTCTTTACACCTAATTAAAGCCTGAAGGACCCTCTATTATCCAGAAACTAGATTGTGAAAGAGTTTTCTTGTTTTCTCTTTGCTCGCCCTTTAAGCTGTCTTTAAAGCTTCCCATATTTTTTCCCAAGCACAGATGCTCTCCCTTTTGACAGAATTATGGAGAATATATTTTACCTTATCTTCTTTTACAACTTTTCCCCTCCTACCATTTTGAGAAGATACTCCAAGCTTGCTGATGTATAACTCTCATTTCACTTCACATGAACATTATTTTCTACATTACAGAAAACATACACAACTTTATTTACAGTGAACTGCCAGTGGAATCTAATTAAATTAAGACTGGATGGAAATTGCAGTGAAATGATCTTGCCCATTCGAAGTATTATAAAAGAATTACCTCTGGGAAGATCATGCTGTCTTCACAAGAAGTAACATCTTATTCCATAAGCAACTCCACCATCAGCTCCATCTTCACCATTATATTTTGATCTAACATAAGATGCATTTTATGACACTCAAGTGCAGAAAAGGCCTTAGAACTTGATTCAGATGTTTTAACTAATGCCTAAGTATTTTGTACCACACAAGGTAGAGAAAGACATTACTCAGAAAAAGGAAGGCTGTCACCCTCTAAAATTTGGGAACAGCTGCATTGCAGTTGATGCATTCTTGCAGATGTGGGCCCTTCCCACTCTCTGTCACTGAGACACCCAAAAGGATGAAGTAAATTAAGTATATCCCAACCGCACACCCATTAAATACTACTAGAGACATGCAAATGGCCTTAAATGATTGTAAGACAGGTAGGTTTCAATGAGGTTTATTACTCAGAGCTGCACTATAATATTCTTCCCCATGGCAAATGGTTTATTGCTCCTTATACAGTCATGTCCAGAGTGATCGGGCAGATCACCATCTTGCTCACCTTGAGGGGTGCTGGCAGTATCAGAACGACAAAACAGGTACAGAAAGTGAGGCTTTCATGTGCTGGCTTTGCAACCAGACAGACCTGCTCAGACCTACTGCAACTGGAAGGTCTTCCCTAAGCAGATAGACTGCAAAATTAATAAAACTGTACTGAGAAAAGTTAAAATCACATTGTCTGTGCTGTAAACCTGCTGTAATCACGCTGGTACATCCACACACTCCGGTGCAGTGTAGGTGCAGTTTTACTGGTGTCTTATACTGGCAAAACGTGCTCTCTGTCTGTCCAGTTAACAGGTTTGCATTGATCAAACCATCTTCAGCTACTGTTTCACTCTCCCCAGCCTCTGATTTTGTCCCTAACACACTGTCTTGCCTGCATAAAGCCCACAGAGAGAAAAGCAATACAGGAGATGGTTCAAAGGGGACCGGTGAACTGAACATGTTGCCTCTAAGCAGAGGCTTTGAAAACAAGTTTACTTCTGAAGCTAGGAGAGAAGAGCATAAAACTTGATGCAATAATCACAGGGTAAAATTCAATCGTCTGTACCACCTGAGAGGTCAGGCCCAATGATTGCAACGCCTTAAAACTATGAAAATTGAGAGCTGCTTTAAGATTCGTGGACAGGTCAATAAAATTTACACTGCTTATGAAGTGCTCCTGGTAGACATAAAATTAACTCTCTGTAGCTTCTTGCTCATTTCTGCTCTTTGTCATTCCTTTTCCAATCCACTATCCTTCTGCTTGTGGGTTTGTTGCTATGTCTGCTGATCACAATTCCATCTGTGTTCGAGATGTCCTTCACCCTGCTCTGCTCCCTTACCCATTTGTTTACTCCCTCATCACCCTACGTAACAGCAGACATATATCTTGCTCTGCTGTTCAGCTGTTCCATACATATACGCTCTCTACATTTCATCACTGTCAGCCTCCGCTTTATTTTCTGCCTCGAGGGAGACACATCTGAGCAAAGATCTCCAGAGGACTGGCAGCGAGGGATTGACAGGGACTCTGGCATAAAGCCACTGGATGCCAGAACCTTCAAAACTTAGGTTAAATAGCTTCTGAATCCTTGCTCTCATGACTGATCTCTTGGCTCTTTCTACATTGGCAAAGATAGGCAAAAACCTGGTGTATCCTTATCAGATCTTGAAGGTCAAATGACTCAGCTGAGTAGCCTTCATTTGAATTGCAGCTTCTGAAATTAATTTGACAAAAAGAGTTTGATATATTGGCAATTTTGGAAGGAAACCAGAATTTTTGGATCGCTAACCTAGAGGGACTTCCAAGGTCATCAAACTGCCATCCCGCAAGTGGAAGAAACTATGAAAAGACACCAAATCCAAAATGCTCCATGCTACCTTTGCCACCTGTACATGCCAGTGGCCACAAAACACTTTGTTAATGTACAGCAACTCAAAAACTTACAGCACAGGAGACCAACATCTGCAATATTACAAAGAAAATGAAAGTGAGCACAGCACTATAGTTTCTTATTCCAGCTAATGAATACATCAGGTGAAAACTTGTCACACAGACTGTCCTCAGACACGTGTTATTTCAACGTGAAAAAGAATGCTGTTATTTTAATGAGTCAGAGGGTTCAAGATGTGTATTTCACAGCCACATGATTATATCGAAGGAACAGTCAGGATTCCTACAGTCTCACAAAGCCACAGAGGAGAGGCACTCCCATGGGGAACATGTTGGCAGGCCCACAGTTCTGAGCCTTCTGGTGGGTAAAGCCAGGACCGCTCAGGATCTGGCCAATTAGACGAAAGACCACCTTGCCATGCTACTCTGATGACTGGAAAAGAGCTAGGTCAAGAGGAGCTTAGTTTCAAGGGGGATCAGATCAGTGCCCACGCTCCCATTTGCCATGGGTGTGAACTGGATACTCCACTGTCCCCTGTGACATTGAAAATTTCCCCCAGTGTATTTTAGCTCAGAGAGGACCTGAAGGGGAACTGGAGCAAGCCAGCAGGCCGCTCTGATCAGTCCCGAGTGACAGATTTGAGTTGGAAGCCATCACTTACTTATTTTTTAACTGCTTGCTTGTGATAAGATTTTTCAAGGTTACAGACAGAAACTGTATCAAATTACTGTATAATTTAGTGTTTCAAATACTTTTTCCGTGGCTATATATGTCTGGTCCACTCCTGCAGTAAGTTTTGAAGTGAGAGAATTAGTTCTCTGGCTGACAAAACAAAACTGTAACATTTGTCTTCAGCAGAAACCAATTCCCCTTTCCTCTGGTTCCCCTCCCCTCAGTTTGGGAGAAAGTATAACACACTCTTGATTTGTCAAAATATTTCACTTAGTTGAAAATAGAAACATCTCCTTTATGGGATAAGGTCTTTTTTTCCCTTTAAAAGTTAGAAATGAACTTAAGTGAAATGTCATTCAGATAAGAGAACGTGAAATGTTTCAAGGTTTTCCCAAATTCTTATCAACCTTATCCTCCCTCAGCTGAAACTATTTGACCCAAATTCATAAATGCTTTTGGCTAACATGAACAAGGTATTACTGTCAGGGAAAAAAAAGACATAAAGAAAAGAAGTTTTGTTTGAATGTTTCCTTATTTCTAACCAGAGGCAAAACTGCCACCGTGTTCTCTGGGAGGAAAGCTGCGTTCCTGTGTCCTCTAACTCTCATCCAAGGTTAGTAATTCGCACTCATTTTTCCTCTTATGTTGGGGAACAAAGTGCTTAATTTCACTGGGGTTTTTTAGTGTTTTTTTTTTTTCCTCACTAATTGTGGTGGACAATTTAAAATGTGCATGCTTAAAACCCATGTAAAGCTTTCCTAATATAAGTATATTTGGTAGGGACGCTGAGAATTCACAGACTAGCAAACAGATAAATACACGGACAGCACCATGCACTTTCACACGTTGTGTTACGACTAAGAAAAGAGTTGCAGAGAAAAAAGAAGGGAATAAACCTGCTGAAGGTAGCACTTGCAATAGTGGCATTTAAGGACTAAGCTTCTGTAAGGAATTTCAGAGTGCTCAAAGCAGCAAAGACATTAAAAGAAGGTCGTAAAAACAGACAGAAGCTTCTTCAACATTTCACTTGGAAAAAGCAAGGAATTATGTTTTTTGGATGACTCTACTTTTCGTACCACTGTTTTGTGTAACTTGAGCAAGGAAAGACAGGGACCTAAATCACAGACATACATTTCCAGGGGACAATATAAATGGGGTAAGAAAGGCCTACTGCAAGGGATCAATCAACCTCCAACTGATGAGGGCAACTGCTTTACCTTCAAGTTCAATAGGCAGAGGAGGGCCAGAAAGAACAGTAATCCTGCTCTGGATAAGAACCCCTGCTAGAAATGGCTGGTAAGCTTCTGCAAGCTAGTACCTTTGGGAAATGCTGGAAGGAGGGATCAGTTGCTAGAAACTATACATGTCCAAACATATATGTCCTGGTTCCTCCAAGTGTCATTTGCCTCTAATAAGAATATAAGGGGTTGTGGTTTCCCTCCATCAGACCTTGACTGCATGAAACTCCTACATGTTCTGTGACTACAAATCTGAAAGTGATTAAAATTCCCTGTGGGAAATTACAAATGCCTTTCATTTAAGGAAATTCATAACTTTTGTTTAGAAATTATAATTTTGATTTGTACCTTTAATAGAATGGAATACTGTAAATGGATTTACATATTAGTTTATAATTATGAAAGTAAAATGAATTACATTTAATAGCATCTGTGCAGGCACTTAATGAAGGAACTAGAAATTCAAATTTGTCAGTTAGAATTCAGGTTTTTTTAATTTAAATATGAGCTGTACCTGGAAGGGTTGAGTTGGGTACAAGTGTATTTCGATCACCTGGCTGTTTGATTTCTGAAGGACTGTATTTTTGAAAGTTAGGGGATCCTAACTCTGCTACGACCATCTTCCTCCTCTATTTAGCTGCCGCTCACTCTATGTACTGCCAGATTTTCCTGCACCCAAAAAGCTAGTCCTAATAACCTCAGATACATAATACTTTATATATTTCTGACCAAAGGAAAGTATATTCACAGCACAAAGGAATTTGAAATCTATCTCCAGCTGAAGAAGGAAAGGGAGCTCAATTCCATTAACAATTCAGCCATATAAATCTTGGCTAGCGCACATAGTGGATTTAGCTTTTGTTTTACTATTGTAACTTAAAAACTGCAATACAATTCCATATGGGATGTTAAAACCCAGGGAGTAGAGGTCCTTCAGAATATCCAAATGCCTAATTCTCACCCAGGAGCAAACTTTTATGAGAGTTTTTAAAGCTTCTGAAAAAAATCATTGGTTGCAGTGATTGAAGCTGAAGTGAGATTCGCATCCATTTTCTAATGCCTTAAAAATAACAACAGGAATAATGGCCCTTACACAATAGAGTTCTAAAAAATTAGAGGTTTCACCAAAAGAGTTATTTAGATGAGAAAATTATAGCTGCACGTTTGCACATCTGCACCTTGACAATCATATCCATGAGAACGTTGTAATTGCCATGAATTATGCAAAATGCTAATTAAGAACTCTAATTCACTAATCATCTCACAGGGTCATAACTAGAGCTGAATTTTATTAAGGACATACAATTCTGTGAAATGAATTTCTGCACTATACATCTCTTTCCAGAGGAAAGAAGGGAGGGCATGCAATCTTTGTGATTTAGTTGGAAGGAAGGGATTCAAGAGGAAGATATCTGGGCAGCCCAGCTACTGCCATCCTTTAAGACTTCTGATGAACATCTTTGTTCCTCAGTTTCCCCCTGTATAAGATCAGGAGACTACCTTCCTACCCTCCGCAGGGATGTGTAAGGCTTAGTATGTTCACGTTTATAACTTGTCGCCTATGTAATGTTGCATAACTCTTCAAAAAGCTGCCTAGAATTTTCTGACCTTGCTGATGTCTTTGCTAAAACACAATAAAGAAGAACTTGCTGCTAATATGCAACTAGTATCTCTTATGAAAGTTTGAGGCAGGATAAAAAAACAAACAAACAATGACTACCCTGCAGCCAGGAAAGAACAAATAAACACACTGTAGTTCAGGTTACTATTTTGCTGACGAACAGGGATCACCGCATGGAAAGACTACTTTAATTTGATATGGTATATTTGCAAAATGTTACTGACCCAGAGATGACAGAGCTAACCTTCAGAGATTCTCCTGAGGCAATGTTTAACAATATAAAACTACAAGACTGCATCAGCTTAAGGAAATTGCACCCATGTGGATGGACACAGTCAGGCGAATCCTCAGTGGAAAATGCAGCAATTCTAAAAAAGATCTCAATGTCCCACTTCCATTAAAGTTGCTGGGGGTGGAAGCTTTTGTATCCATTAGCCGGTGCTAAAGATCTCAGTTAGAGGTTGGATGTTACATGTTGGAAATACTGCAGGCAGGCTTGCAGGTGATAGATACAAACACAGACAATAAAATCAACTACCCTTTCCAGTCCTTGTGCTATCGAGTTTCTCAGCTGTCCTGCAGTTACACATTGTGCACACGTGCTGAGAAGTATGGGGCTGCTAATACAATTACACCAATGTCTGTCTACACCAATCTTTCTAGCAGAGACAGATCTTTCTCTGCAGCACTGATCAAGGCTTCCAAACATACATTTGACCTAACAAGAAATTCACACTGAAGTGTTTTGGCAGACTACAGAAATTCATTTCAGATTAAAGATGGCATAAAGTATTCACTGTAAAGCAAGCCGCTTTATGTCATCCATCTAGTGGATAAAGCAGATGTGGAGATCTACGTTTGCCGAGAGAACACATCAGCCCTGTTATACCAATAACAGAAACTGACACCAACTTCACAGCTACCAGGGGAGATTTCCAAATTGGTGACAGTCAAACATTCATTTCCCTCTTTTTGAGGTCTGTCTGCTTCCATACCTTATGTTCTAAATTAAGGCAAATTTACAGCCAGAATGCAAGAGGAGGAAAAAGTCTCAGGACCGGTCACAGTTTTATCATCCAAGAGTACGCTGGCCCCAAGGGAGACCCAGATGGATGGAGCGCCTCTCATACTGGGGCTAGGCAGGGCCCCAGGAGACAAGAAGGTAAGCTCAGCACCTAGGGTTGCCTCTCACCTGCTCAGCACCCTCTTCCCAGTAACCAGAGGAAAGCAAGAGGAGGAGATCTCGGAAGGAAAATCAGGACACCAGGCGAAAATGTAAATGCCTATCAGCCACCCTTGTCATTTTCTATGTGTAGCCAGAAGTGGGAGCAGAAATCTGGAAGAAAGGTTGAGGTAACATGAGGGGGTTTCCTGTCATGCATCCCTCCCGAGCACTTCAACCCTACACACAGAATGCCTGCTGGGGAACTGTCAGGGCAAGAGCCAGAAGTGCTTTCAGGGAAACGTTTCCTCACCAGGACTCAGCTACCAGTGAGTACCAGTACTCACCAACAATGGTACCAGTGCCAAGCTACAGCCTGACACACCATTCCTCAGAATTAGAGGCTCACAGAAAGACGCTGCTATTTGCTAACACAAAGTGGGTTATGTGGTTATAGGTGAAATCCCGACCTGGTGTAAAGCAAACTCCACTAATAAGAGGGGTTCTAGCTTGATATTTTCTGGGATGAATGCATCTACTTTTCAGCAGTGGGCAAATAGGAAGGAAATACATGATTAAGCACCAAAATAAATCCAATTAGAAAAAAATAGCTAATGTTTTATTTTCATCTTTTCCAATTTATATCTCTTCATTAAATAAATTAAATTAAATAAAGCTAATTTCAAAATATAATCAAATCCAAAGAGCAGTCTAGCAGCATCTACTGACAAAATAGATAGAGGATGCTCCACAAAGAGAGAAGAACGAGTAATTTTTCCTTGAACTGACTGTTCTGGTATTACTGTCAATTAACAAGAAGATGGCCACGGAACTAAATGCTGGCAGCGTTGCAAATGCAACCCATAACATTTTGTGATTCTGCTGGCTTGGCTAAAATTGTTAGCCTTCATTCCAACTCCTGTGCTGACAGGAGTGGCCAGGTGAACTTGTGGGTCATAATATTGGACTGATGACCAAGAAATGTAGATTCATTGTATGAATCTGCTGCGGGAGCCAAGGGAAAGCCATTTAATCAGGCTGTGAATCTAGGATATCATCTGTGGGTTTTTTCCACCCCTGCTTTCTAGTTTGTTGAGCTTCAGTGACAGACAAGCTCCCCCTGTGTGTCTGTATTCCACCTAACACAAAGAGTTTCCAACCTAGGAAAAAGCCTCTAGGACAGCAGGAGCCCTCAGATGATAAAAACTCATTATCCTCTTGGTTTTACATCCAAAACATGAGCATTTGGCATTCTTGGAAAGGTGTCATGACTGTCAATTGCTACATACTTCCACTGTGTTTCCAGTTTAGTATTATGATTATTGGCAGTCATAGGAGGAGTGTGGATATATGATAACACATAACAGAGGTAAACTACACAGATGCAAACTGGAAAATGAGCGGCTCAGGTTAGAGAAAAGGCGCAACCTAAAACACTTTTCAAGATACGTCGACAACATTGGTATGGCAATAGCAGAAAAGGGCTCTCCAGCTGCTGGAAGATGGGGCTGGATTATATGTCTTGCTTAAAGCAAATACCTACTTGGACTTTCCTCCCCTCTGGCAGGATTTCCCTAGGGATCCCTAGACCAGTGTCCTGCACATATCAACAATTCAGTGATAAGAAGGTAGAGCACAAGACCTACCAGGTAAAGCACCAGGGATTCTCCTCATTCTAACCAAAGCAACAGGGAATGGCTTAATTTGTTAGAAGTGGTGAACAGCAGAAGAAAAATAGGGCTGGGAAAAGGGGCTCTGTCTGGGGAGTAGGCATGCCTGCTAACCCTTAGGGTGACCACAAATATCTTCAGGTCCCTGTCTGTTAGAGAAACAGTGCCCTGATATTGAAAGGGTGGGAAAGGCAATGATGAGCCAAGTCTTCCCCTGGTGGGAAAATGCAATATTAAAAGCGTTCCATTCCTACAGCATTTGCAGTGGAGCTGAATGAAGGAAGCAATCAGTTTGTTCTTTAGGAGGAATAATCACAAAGCAGCAAATGGCTAGAAGTCAATATTTATTAAACTGCAAGCCAGTTGCATTTTATGAGCGCCAAAAGTGAGAACATTATTATAAGATCTGATAAATCAAAGCACTGAGAGTAAACACACTGTGTAAGCTACAATTATATGCCTCTGCAAGATCAATAATTCAAGAGGTTTCATCCTCATTATGCATGATGGCCTATGGGAAGTTGGCCTCTTGAGAGTGCTTGCTTGGACTGAGAACAGATGCAGGGGCTTTTGAAGAATTCCTGTCTCGCAATTTCAAGCAGTCTACTATCATACTTTCAGAGATGCAGGAGCAATACAATTATCTATAGTGGGTGGGAGAGCAGCTACTTCTCCTATGCTGATACCAGGTGCAGAAGGCTCTATGGGAGCTGCTCACACGCACCCACCCACAAGCTTTGCAGGGAGTGCTTACCTTCCCAGGGAATGCTGCGCAGTTAGGATATGCTTGGTGCTAATTAAAAGCCAACACGGTGTGTTAAGGACCACCATTCTGTTATGAAGTACCCACTCCAGCAAAAGGAGCTTAGGAGAAGTGCTCCCTTCAGTCTTCCTATGGACTACTCTCAGCATAGCATCCGATCAATGTAAACTTTAAGCAAACGAGCACGCTGGTTTCTCTGTTACTGAATACATGCAGACTCAGTGTATTAGCACGGAGCAGAGGGGGAAGGGGAAGAACTGCCCCGCTTTCTTTTCTGGGTAACACCACCTGCAGAGAGATAGTGGCACTCCAGGACATCTCTAGAAAGCCAGCCCCGCAAAGGACCACAGTGAAATGTAGGAGAGAACCGATATTGTGATGAACCCTCAGAAAGACTGCTCTCCAGTTCTCCCACTGTTCAATGAAACTGTCTCCCTTCTCATGTCAGAAGCAAAACTCCCAGGATTTTGGTATTAAGTAGGTTATTCTGCTGTCCATTTGTTGATGTAAATTTCCCTAAAAATCCCTACAAATTGCTCATCTTCTTGCCCTCCCAGAGATAGCACTTGTATCTTTCTGAAGAATGCTCTCAAACACAAACACTGCTTGACCTTTACTGCATATCCAGGGCCTGTTTATTTCTTAGCCTTCTTGTTTAGGAGGTTACCTGCCTTGCTGTGACTCACTCACAGTCTGCTGGAGTAGCCTCCATGCTGAGTTTACTGATTAGCCGAAGATTCATTTATCAGCAGATGAGGTTATGAGGTTGTCTTAGCTACACTCCCCAGCAACCTGCTTGATACCGATTTCATTTGCAGTAATAGTACCATAAAGTAAACAGCCTTGCCTTTGTTATTTGCTTTAAAGTAATCAATGCAGTGCGCAACTCATTCACTCTGAGGCTTAATCAAATTAACTATATTTGTTCCCCACTTATTGCTATGGATTTCAGTCCTAATTAAGCTCCTAATCCATGAAGTTGTTTTCTTCCTGGGATACTATGGGAAAGGCTGTTCCCACCTCCTCCCTCCTCTCTCTCACACAGGGTTATGTCAATTGGAAAGCTGTTTCCTTAAAGAAGATGCAGTTACTTCTGCTATCAAGTTGCCAAAACTCAATTCCATCGAGCTTCTAATTAAAAATCTAAATAATTTGAAAAGGGCTAAATAAATAACTCCAGAAGGGTCGTCAGTTAGCCGAGCTCATCAGAAATATGTTGGCATATGCCAACACAGAATCTCATTTTCTAAGGATGGCTTAGTTTTTAGGCAAGCTTCAGCAATGTGTTTATAAAACCAGATTGCTTTAAGAGGCACTAATTCTCGCTAGTTGGGAATACTCTGCTTTCCTAAAGAAACCGGAGACATTCTCTTTTTGTTTCTGTCTACTAATCCTCCACCCAAATTTCTGAACTTCTTGATCCAACTTAATTACATTTGGCAGAAGGGTGGACATCACAAAGATACTGTTTTCCTGCAGTTGTTGGAAGCAGCTGGACAGGGAGGCGAGAGACCCAAGTTAGTGCTCAAAGAGGAAGAATCTGTATACGTATGAGTTTAACCGCATGCTTAGCACACAACAGAAAAGCTACAGGGGGCAGAGCTGTAAAAGGTCACTCCTCACAAGGATCCCACCACTCTCTGCCATACTTGTTTCTGCTACTAGCACAAAAGCAGTCTGCTTCTGGCAAACCCCTCCGAATCCAGTCTCACAGTGGTACGACCTGCAGCCTCAGCCCTGCAAGAAACTGGGCTCCTCTGCCAAGGGCTGAAAGCTTTCAATTCTTGCTGAAGTTACACTTTACATTTTATTCCAAAACAGTAAAAACAGAGTTCCAAATATTAAAAACTTGGTTTTCTTTCCTGTGGTTTCATTCGATCAAATTATTTGATTCACCATGACTTAATGGATAATTTTGATCATCTGATATAAGACTATTTTATGCAGGAAGGGTTTTCTCTGAAAGAAACTGGCTGTAGTAGGTAAATTTAAGCTTGTGCTTAAGAGCACTAATTAATATTTGAAACAATGACAACTCCTATTAATACAGTCATGAAACAACCCAGGGAGATCAACCTTGACTACAATTTGTTGTGAACTCCTTCATTCAAGAAGCCCTAGCCCTCAACACCTCACAAAACTGCATCATTCCAAACCTGCCCAGGTAAAAGTCCATATTTTTCAGGTTAATTTCTCAGGATTGTTCAGTTAAGTGTAACCATTATTAACCACGTCTTGGCATTTAGCCTAAGAAGACTATATTAAAAAGCTTTAAACAAAATCCTGCAAACTTAAGAGGAATGCCAACAGGGGATTTTTTTTATCATAGACTTTTTTTTTTTTTTTTCTAGTTTTTGCCTGTGTTTTTGAAAGGCAGGATAACAGCACTGCAGGGACATTATTCACTGTCACTTGTGAAAATTCCTCTTGGAAATATTTAGATATTATGCCTCCTACTCAGGAAGCCCCAGTTAACACATATTACATGTTTCTATATTAGTCAAAATTTTATATACCGATTCTAGCCAATTGCAAATGCTCCAGAAGGAGGTCTGAAGTGACTGAAGCATCAAAAGTGCAAGTAAGAACTTGGGTAGACATGCTGCTTGGAGGCTTTTCTGCTCACAGTTTAAGTAGGATTAAATATAATGGAGTGTTGCTCTCAAAACTCAAGCATACAAATACATATCTGCATGCTTTCACTTTTATGAGAACTGTGGAGTTGATAAAAGAAACTCCACTGTGCACTCACTGAAGACGCCTGGTTAAGCATACACATAAAAGCTTTCCTATATAGTGATCACAATGCACAAATCTGGCCAAGTGGAGAAGATTAGGATGAGGATTCTTTGATTCAACAACCTCATTCACCACAAACGTAACTGCAGTTGTGTTTCCCCAGAGGTAGCAGCACTTCAGAGAGGCACCCATGATTTCCATATAAAAACCTACTTGTCAAAAGCATCAGTCAGAACTATATTGCTGTCATAGCTCAGCTACCATTATTACTTTTTATTCTGATTACAGGCAAATACCATATGCAGTATTTGCATGCATAGGGACAATGCTGTGTTCTAGATAGCAACTACCGTCCTGCCTGCAGAATGAAGGGACGGATCCTGATTGATTTGTAAGCACTTCTGGGTATTCGTACGAAACGTTACTACCCCAAGTCTAACGTTTTAAAACTTGGATGCTTTAAATTAAGCCATTAAATCCATACTTACTCAGTGCATAAGTGTCCTGAATTCCTGAATAGCTCTCTAAATCAAATCTTACCCAGATCAAATCAATCATATTAAGACATTTATTTAAAGTCACAGCAGGTGACTTTCCAGGGAAACCTGTAGAGCCAGAGTTTGAATTTCCATTGGAAGGCCTGATTTGCTCTCAAAGCTGCCAGGTTTAAGGGCAATCCCTCCACAGTGAGTCTAAGGTAAATGGTGCTTTTGCAACCCTGCTGCAGAGCCACTCTACCCCAGACAGCAGGGCACACCTCAGATACCCCATACAGCCTTCACTTCACGGCACTTACAGAATCTCTGTTACTTTGCAATGAACTTCCTGCAGAAAGAGTTAGGATATTTTCCTTGTCTTTGCCCTAATCATCACACACAGCCTGACAGTATTTCACAGTGGTGCAAGAATGAAATGGAGCATATTCTGTGAAGTGCTCCATTAAGCAACAGCAGAAAATTAACAGGTGCCACAAAGTGAACAGAAGTGACTCACTGTCTCCTCTTGGCTAGAAAAAACAAGGCTTGGAGGGAAAAAGAGGAAAGGAATCACAAAGCAAGAACAATAACTGTGGAAGGCACCAGACAAAGAAGACACTATCTCCCCAAAGGCCTGAATTTGGCTTCTTACACCTCGCTACCTCTGTTCTCTTTCTCTGCCTCATTGGCAGAGGTGACACTTTGACCCCAGTGAAGCCGTCTTCAGTTAACAGAGATCCCCAGACTCCCAGTTGGAAACATCTATGATTACATTCCCTCAGATGAAGGCATTCAGAAGCTTACTGACAGAGTAGGGCTGGCATCAGTGTAGACAGATTTTCACTTAGAAATGGACAGCTCTGGACATACTACACATGCCACAAACATTAATACACAGAATAACATAATCGGAATAATAAAAAAACCCCACCTCCCCAAACCACTGCAGTGCTTCCTGAACCTGACCAAGGTAAATATGGCTCAGAAGCTATCTCCCATGCCAAGGAGAGAGACAAACATGGACTCTGTAAAACCAAGCCAGAAAAGAGCTTTCAGACACAGGCGACCCTTAAAGCCAGCCCTACTCTACCATACTTCTGCTAACACTGGACTGCTCGGACAGTCCCAACACCACTATGCAGACAACACACCAACACACCGGCTGAGCACAGCAGTCAAAGCTGTTGACTAAACTGGCAATCAGTTTATCTGCAAGGCACAGCCAAAGCACCTGATCTGTGTCAACATTGCCCAAAACACTTTGTCTGCATAAAGATTTGATAGCACCTGTCTCAGAAATATTAATTTCTACCCAGGAAATCTTCTCAGTAATACCAGGTCAGTGCATTTTTGGGCACTGCAGGCATAAATACTAGAAGTCGCATTTTTAGACAACTGCAAGTACTAACAAACACCACTGTAAAAATGTAGCACAGTAGCTTTCCTGCACAGGACTTGGAGCTCCTTTCTGTGGCAAGATCATAGAATCATAGAACGGTTTGGGTTGGAAGGGACCTTTAGAGGCCATCTAGTCCAACCCCCTGCAATGAGCAGGGACATCTTCAACTAGATCAGGTTGCTCAGAGCCCCGCCCAGCCTGACCTTGAATGTTTCCAGGGATGGGGCATCTACCACCTGTCTGGGAAACCTGTGCCAGTGTTTCACCACCCTCATCATAAAAAATTTCTTCCTTATATCTAGTCTGTATCTACCCTCTTTTAGTTTAAAACCATTACACTTTGTCCTGTCGCCACAGGCCCTGCTAAAATGTTTGTACCCATCTTTCTCATAGTTCCCCTTTAAGTACTGAAAGGCTACAATAAGGTCACCTGCAGAGCCTTCTCTTCTCCAGGCTGAACAACCCAAACTCTCTCAGCCTGTCCTTGTAGGAGAGGTTCTCCATCCCTCTGATCATTGTTGTGACCTCCTCTGGACCCAATCCAACATGTCCTTGTCTTTCCTGTGCTGAGGGCTCCAGAGCAGGGCGCAGCACTGCAGGTGGGGTCTCACCAGAGCAGAGCAGAGGGGCAGAATCACCTCCCTCGACCTGCTGGCCACGCTTCTTTTGATGCAGCCCGGGATACGGTTGGCCGTCTGGGCTGTGAGCACACATTGTTGGCTCATGTACAGCTTTTTGTCCACCAGTAAACCCAAGTCCTTCTCTGCAGGGCTGCTCTCAATCCCTTCATCCCCCAGCTTGTACTGATACTGGGGGTTTCCCCGACCCAGATGCAGGACCTTGCACTTGGCCTTGTTGAACCTCACGAGATTCAATGGGCCCACTTCTCAAGCTTGTCCAGGTCCCTCTGGATGGCATCCTGATGCATAAAGATCCATAAAGCCACTTCATTAACCTACTCCAGCACAACAGAGACTTGTCATGCCAACACTCACCTACTGCAATGGGCCTACTATCCTTAAAGGCATGCCAATCTCTGTCAGCTTCTGAAGCTCACCCTTGTCCCTCATGGTTGTTATGGTATCAGAATGGGAAGCAGGAGCATGATGAATTGAAATTGATGCTATCACTGCTCAGCATCTGTACACATTCAGTCACATGGACTCTCTGCCTTCCTGTACTTTTTTCTTCCTTTTTCATATCTGTTAGCTAAATTAAAGATCCAAATGCAAAATGTAGCACTTGGGAAAATTATGTGGGTTTGTGGCACTCCCTGGAGGGCTCTGGGTCTGTGAAGCAATGAATGGATTATAATGAGTCATAAATATAGTACTTTCATCTGTGAAAGGATTCTATTCTGCTATTCATATAATGTAAAGGCAAACTGCCCATTTTCTCCAGACCAGTAATCTGAAATCTCAAAGAGGGAAAGAAAAATAAAGAGAAAGCATCTCTAGGCACAAATTAAGCAGATAAATATGCAAGACAACATATTTAGCAGCAGCTTTGGGAACTTTGAATAAGAAAAATAGGTGCAATTGTCTTTTAATTATTCTGAAACATAATACCGGACAGCTAGACAAGAACAGAAGACCATATTCAGAAAAGGAAATGAGGCTGCAGTTGTACTTATGATTACTCTTCATTTCTGCAACCCCTTTGAACCTCTTTTGCTGTAAGACACATCCTCAAACTCTACTGCAGGTTTTACAAATTAAAGTTATTTACAAAAATCACTGTCCATCCAGAAGAGGTGAGCCTTTCTTCTTCCATGTATGTGAGTCACCTCACATTACAGTTTGCTGAGCTCTGGCTCACCTGCTCAGCCACAATGTTCCCACTGCCTACTTACCTGCTTCTGCTAATACTACCAGCTGCTATTACTTTGACAGCATGCTTAATATAGAGATCTTTTGTATCCAAGCTGGTAAGTAACCAGCTTCCAGGCAGTCTGCTGCACTCTGGGTCTGAAAAAAAACCTGTCAGTCATCCTCCTTTAAAGAAGCATTTGGATAAACCAGATGGACTATTCCTTCTCTGAAATCACACCCACTGAGTGGATCCATTGCACATGGCAAGTGTGCATGGGTTAAATTGAATGACAGCAGACAGATTGCTGATTTCCAGTAATTACAAGGGCCATCTTCCTGCTTTTTTCTGCTCAAAAGAGGAACACGCTTTTCATATTTCAGGCTGAAAAAAATCCTGCCATGGTTGTCCTCATTGCAGCCTGATCTTAGTGATAACCCCTCTCAACATCCCGGCACCATGCTGGTGTTAACAGCAAATAAAGAACAGAATACAGCATGCCTTCATGTCACTCCACTTGCCAAACTATTGTTTGCAACAGTTCCCCAAAAAAGCCACAGGACTTCTTCCCTGCCCAGACCACACACAGGTAACAAGCATTTGAAATGTAAGCAGGAAGACATTCTGGATCACTTCAATGTCTGTATAAGGAGGACACAGCACAGGGATTTAGGGACTTTGAGGGAAGAGTGTGTAAGTAAAGACATGCAGACGTCAGCAAGGACTAGCTTTCCTGAGCTTTGGATCAGGACAGTAGCATACACCAATGGAGATTTTTGTCTTAAAATAACAACGAAGCGTGTGGGACAAGCATATATATTGAATCAATGCAGTTTGTCTGCACTCTAAGAGCACTAATAAGTACACAGCTCAAGCAGAGCACTGAGCAAAGATATGAATGCGAACATGTTTCCAAGGCTGAGAAAAAAAGATCCCTTCTTGATGTTCTTCCCAGCTGTTGCTAAGAAGTTTTGCTGGGTTTTTTCTCCCCGCATTTGCCAAGAGACCTTTCTAGAAAATTTGCATATAGATATTACCCACTTAAAATGGAAAAGAAATCATGGCTCAAGTGAGATGATTCTCTGGTACTGACATAACTAAGAGAAAGCAAGTGGCATCAATGAAAAGTAGTGGCTGAGGTTTTCAAAAGTAGATGGCTACAGTCCCTTGTTTTCTCTTCAATGGAGACTGCTCAGAGCAGTGCTGAAAAATCAGGCTACTTATTTTGGTATTTCAGTCCATCCAAATAGGAATTTAAGACAGATCCAATCAAGAAAAAAAGAACGATGAGTTTTCCCATGCGCTTTGTACTTCAGAATTCTCCCCACACCCAGCAGTGTCCATTTTCCTATAAAATGTTTACACTCACATTAGAATAGCAAAACCAGAATTTCTTTTCATCCGTCAGTGGTTTTTTCAATTTTCATTTTCATTTCCCAGTAAAGTTTCCCTTTCCAAACTAACTTAAGACCCTTCCCCCCCTCCTTCTATAATTTCTGCCTTTTTTTTTTTGAACGTGCTTGTTTGTAATTTTAGACTGCAATTCCAAAAGCAAACCCCTGCTTTCTTGCGAGGACTTTCAGAAGAGCCCAAAGGAGTTGGGCATCCAACTCTCAGGCATATAACTTGTTAAAGCATGACTGAAGGTCCCAGTCCATATGGAAAGCAAAAACAGGTCTCCAGAAGAAAGCTTATGATCCATCAGAAAGCCAGTTTTCCATGATTTGCAGCCATCAGTGGCTCCCGGTACTGTAATTAACCCCACATGTGAGCAGTCCCATCGACTCCAAGGGAATTGCTCATAGCTTGAAGTTAACAATAATTATACAGGTCTTACAGAGCATTTGCTCTCTCTCTGTCTCACAGATATGTTAGTAAGAAGGTCAATACTTTTATTCCCTTTGTACAGATGAGGAAATGAAGGTGATGCGACTGGGCCAACCTGAATGGCAGAGCCAGGATAACTACCATGATGAATAAAGGCTACTGGTTATTACCCCGCTTGCAAAGTGTTTAATTACTAGAGTCTCATAAGAAAAATTTATGAAATAGAATCCATTTCCCTGTTCTCCTTCTTTCCCAAGCACTGATTCCAGCTAATCATCATTCATCCTTCGTGCCATCACAGGAAAGATAACTACAGAGAGAATAAAAAGAGTATTTATACAGCTAAGAAAGGATTTACATAGCTGGTTCCTTAGGAGCTTTTACCATGTACTGGATCAAAAATCAATTTTTTAAAAATTGCCTAAATAAATACGTATTTGCCTTATAGACTGTAATAGCTCATTCAGAGCCCTGATGGTGCAGTGAGAAAACAAACTTCACTCTTGGGTATTACTACAAGAAGTTCCTACTCATCTGCAGGCCTGCAGGACCACTCACCTAAACCACCATTACACTACAGTTCCCACTGCAGAGACCTTGCTGATTATACCAGACTGACCACTGGCAGGAGATGCCACATCTTATAGCAATCTCAGACGTACCTGGCATACCCCATTGTTTGCTGTGGCTTCCCAAGCCCTTGGCAAGCCAAAAATCACGTGCTGGTTTTCAGTTTAAATAACTGGTGTGCATTGCAGCTTTAGCACTGGTACACACAGCTTGCTCCTTACTTCATCTATTTTTATCTGGGACAACTAAGCACTTAAACTGCTAGGAATATGCAAAGGGTCAGTCTTTTTATCAGCAGCACGGGTTTCTTGCTGCCTGCCCTGCAAGTGTGCCTGATCTTTAAAATCCAGCTTTCTTTTCTGTAGCAGAGGGGTTATATTTGTGTTAGATCTAGCTCATCTTCCACTTCCACATGACAAGAGTTAGTTTAATGTTAAAAATGGTGTTGTTTCAGGCCTTCATGCTTCTGGGCACTCAGAACAGAGTAGGCAGAGCTGTGAATATGTAATCTTGGCATGACTTTCGCTTTCTATTTCCTTTACTGGCCACTAGTGGGATATTACAACAAATATATTTCTGGCAGAGCCAATTCTGTAAGAGATTTCTATCTCATTTTGCTTAATTATTTTTTTTGCTTGGACTTTTTCCTGATTATCTTTAAATTAATTGTGAGAGGAGGGGGAGATTTCTTTGGGTCTTTTGGTCTCCGAAGTATTGAAAATACTTCTTTCATTTCTGTCCACTGCAGACACATCCAGAGGGTCCATGAGACAATTTACAAAATTTCCCAACAAAAATTCTTAGTGGTGTGACACCTTGGGAACCTCCAAGTCTTCATTCTCCTCTCAATTCCATGCCAGAGTCGAGACTTTTTGTCACTTTAAATGAAACACTGGCTTTCTTTTAAAGCCCACATCAGGCACGGATACCAGATCAGAAAGACAATAACCTGTGCTCACCTTCTGCTGGTTCAGGCACCAACACGGCATTCAGCACTCTGCAGTAATACTTGTCAGTGTTATTCATTCATGTAACTCAGTTTTTGGGTTTTAAGTAGACTACCCACGACCCTGGGCTGCTCTGTACAGCATCTGCCCCATGATTTTCATTTAAAACAAACAATAAATAGAGTCTCTTTCAACTTCTAGCCTTTATTTTCTTGCCTGCGGAAGTGAGAGTGTTTCTTGCTGTTGGTTTGTTTTGTTCAATAGTTTTTTCGATGGACAACTTTCTGATACCTGATAGCCCCCAATGGTCCACGACCACCTATTGGTAAATGCTGCTGGCAGAGAATCTGGCACCTAATTTTGTGCACCTATATAATGTGTGTGTAAAAGTTACACCAAAAAATTGATTCTGCTATTCAAACAGCCAGAGCATTACTTATCTTCTTTTTGTAGTCTGTTGACTACAGATAGTGCTGGATAACCCAAATTAAGGGTTTATGCAATCTGAAACAAGAAGCATGCATTAAACATTTACCGCAGGAAATGCAAACAACAAATGCAAATAAATAGGGTTTCCCACAGGTCCCTTCTCTTTTGTTGCCCAGTGAGTATTTTCTAACTAAAATGTTATTTTTAGTATTGTATCTGTGCAATACAATAAGCCTTATATGGATTGCCACAGAAAGTCTGTGGAAACACACATTCAGGTTATGTGCAGTTACAAAACTGGTGTTTGGGGAACCATCTCATAATAATATAGTTTGCACCCTTGGGGTTTAGTTTATAGGGGAATTCAAGCAGCACTTTAGCTGCCATGATTTTTAAGCTTACTGTCTTGGCTTTGGTCTCTCTGACTAGACATTTTTCTCTTCCTGTACTGAGCAATATTTAGTAGGGCAGCTTTCTTGCTATGAAACATTTGCACATCCAAATAACTTGAAAAGGCTTAGCAAGCAATTAATAGATGACAACATTTTATAAACACTAGCAATCTCTTATGCAAGAAAAACAGCATCTAGAAAACAAAAATTATTCTAAAAAATCTTACAAAATTATTTCATAAGATCTTGCTTTCATGTTTTACCATACATTTTGCTGAAGTTATGACTAACTTAACTTATCAGATACTATCTTTCTCCCTCAGGAACACCTTTTCTTTCCTATTTTTTTCCCCCAAAGGCATAACATTTTCACAGAAGATGAATTATGACAATGTGGTGATTCTACATCAACGAAATTCCTCTCTCACAAGGACCTCAATAGTTCTCAATCAAAACACTGGTCCTGTTAGAAAGGCCTTTAATTCATTGTTCTACTGGAACGCAGGGGAGGACTAAGAGCCTCAGTACACAGGCATGGAGTCTGGTCTGGCTAAGAGGCATGGGCACAGTCATTTGGGCAGACACAAGCCACTGCTTCAACCTCCACAGGGTTTCTGCAAACTGGCTAAGCACATTAAGGGCTTTGATACCAGTCAGTCACAACCCAAAATTCAAGAGGGAATTTAAGAGCAACATGGGATGCCTTACTTAAAGCAATTTACTCTGACACCTCAGGTACACAGTTCTTTGTTCAAGTTGAATAATTTATAACAATTTAAAATGGGAAGTTGAAGGGCAGGCTGCTTTGGGAATGATGGGTACATAAACCATGGTGAGACACATCATCTGATCCAGTGTCTTCCAGAATGCCCTTGTCATGCTCTTCTCTCACTACGAGCCTGGTCCCAGGCTCACTGATGGCCACGCTGCCCAGTTGCTTGTGGCTTTCATCCTAGGGACACCCTCCACTGGTCTGTGCTATTTGTGCAGTTAGCATGTATGTCAGCATTTGCTCACGTACAGAGAGAGAAGGAAATAAGCTGAGACTAGCGGGCTAGGCATGCTATTGATTTAGTTAGGATTAATTCATGGAAAATGCTTGCATAACGTTCATTACTTAGTTTCTCTGAGAAAGATTTTTCTATTACAGAAAATTGTTGCGGGTCCAGGGGTGCTGTGGTAAATGCAGATTATGAAGAGACTTTCTCAGTTCACTGACACCACCCTTGCACTCCCAGAAATGGCCCTTGAAGGAGAGAAATCCTCAAAAGTACTAATCCTCCTGCCAGTGTAAGGCAGACAGCACAGATATAGGTTAGAACAGGCAGCTGGCTCGAGCAGACAAAAGAACATTAAAGAAAATTAACCTTCACGTAACTTCTGTAAGGTTTAAATTTTGTTTAAAAATTTAAACAAATTTAAGGTGTCCTCCAGGTGTCCATGGAGCCTTTACACTCTGCTTAATTTGATTTTCACCTGTGCTAGAGACTTGGTGCCAACATTAGCTGCATAGGTGCCCTGCAATCTGGGACAATGCTGTACTGATCACATAAAAATTCAGACAGGACCTGCAGATAAGCATCACGTAGCTCGCTCTGCATGGCCACAACTCAGTTACCCCTTGAAAGCCTTTATACCATAGCTATCTACTGACTGGGAAAGAAAGGTGGGATGCATTTCCAACCACTTTGCTTGAGATTATATTGAAGGCACATATTCACACGATCTCATTTTAAGCATTTAATTTAGGTGCCAAAATTATTCAACTGATCAGACTGCCAGAGGGTGCCCCAGAACATGTCAGTCAGGCTGCCAGTTCCAAGTCAGCGTCTGACAGAGACATCCCTTTTGCCAGCTACGGAAGGAGATGTGAGTTATCTCTACAAAGTATCTCATCTCAGTCTTGTGACTAATTCTGGTACTGGTACTAGAGTCCTTGCACGTTGCTCCCCGAGTAGCTCAGTGAAATCAAGGAGTTGGAAATATTGTTAAGTCTGATCCTGCCCCTGAAGTCCACAGGATCGCATCTGCTGTCATGCCATCAAGAGGCAGGGCACAGAAGTCTCATTGCACTGTCTCCTGCAGATTTACTTGATGAGGGAGAATCCCTGCTGTGAAGGTTTTACAATCTACATAATCAGAGAAACCACATAAACGAAACTAAACAAATGAGGGGTGAGGACATGCAGCAGGCTGGTAATAGTGTGGATAAGAGTACCTGCAAGCTTTGATTTGGATGTTCAACTACAGCACAAGGACAGATGACTCCAAAATAAAGGAGCCACTTACTGGCTGCATTCAGGTGCTGTGCAATTCTCAATGGGATTTTATGAAAATTTTCCCTAGTGGACACGACATTATTGCACAGCAGATGAGCACTGTTATAAGGTTTATCATCTGGTGTCCCACCTGTTAAGTTGTTTTGTATGAGCAAAACTTTGGAAATCCTAGACTGTGAGGGTCTGTATAGGCTAATGCCATGAGACAACTAGTTGGTAGGCAAATGATTTAATTGAACACCACAAGCAATTAAGAACCATAGGTCTGAGACCTTTTTCCTCATTTCTTTTTTGCCCTTCTTCTACATCACTGCTTATATAGTGGGTTCACACAAAATACACCTGAACGTGTTTTGATATCAGTGTTCAATCATAGAAATTTTTCAGTAAATTTTTCCATTCTCCCTTTTGGAAGTACTTTCTGCAAACCTTGAACAACTGATCTATATTGCCCCAAATGCTTATTAAAAGCAATACCGTTTTAAATGTCTGCATGACAGACACACATCATCACCTGACCAAGGAGCTGCTGCCACAGTATGCAACATTTTTGAGTAACAAGGCCCCAAACTGAACTTGTCCCAACTGCGTGAGAAGGGATTGGGGGCGAGGGGGGGCAGGGGCATGAGAAGAGAGAGAATTGGCAAAAAAAGATTTATTACACACATTTGAGTAAGTAATTGAAGAGTGGAGATTTTTGCTAGCAGAAAAAGACTTGATTCCCTGAATAAATTATTAATTGCAAATCATTCACTCAACTCCAACAAATAGACATAGCCTCTCTTTGCTTTTTCAGAGAAAAAAAATCCACGATATTCCACAAAAACCAAAAAGGAAATATTAGAGACATTATTTACACTCAAACAGAACGGATTATTCACAGGGTGCTGAAAGCAATCTTTTCAACCAAGTGATGCATCATACTGTCAAGAAGCCAAATTTTCAGAAGGGCTCAGCACCCAGCAACTCCTCCTGAGAGCAGTAGCCTATTGAAAATCCAGCCACTTCATGGACATGCCTAAATAAGAGCTGGCAGTTTTGGAGACCTGCCTTTGGCTTCCCCTACTCACAAGCTATGCACTCTACCTTACACAGGCCAGCCCAGACAACCATACGCTCTCTCTTGAATGTCATTATCTGCAGAGTGACAAAGACAACCTGCAGCATCTTCAGGTACTGTGGGGGAGAGTATAAAGAGAAATCCCTTCATCCTTCCCACCCTTCCAGGTTTTTCCAAACTCCCCAAAGGGGGCAATGCAGCCCTCTCTCTACAGGCTGAATGCTGGCAAGGAGAAAGTAGCAAGACCAGAACAGACTCTCTAGTTTTAATAAAGCTGTCAGGATTGACATATAGTATCTACCGCTTTTCCGTTCTCCTCCATCTCAAGCAGGATGGAGGGATTATGCAGATGAGCCACTCCATTGTGTTGGTCTCAGAAACATTGTCCTGTGTGCTTGGCATAGCCTGAATTCGTTTCTATACCCCTCAATGCCCACAGCTATGAACTGTCTTGGTGGGATAAACACCTTAACAAAGCTGTTTAGCAGATTCACTAAATGGTTCTGGCAGGCAAAACCATTTTTAGTGAACGGGAGAATGTGCTCTCATCCCCCTTCTCCACTCTCAAACCTTTGAAGTTTTATTTATGATGTATGTAGAAAAACAAGACACTTAATCTGGGCTCATGGGCTCTTAAAGCTACACTGCTGCTTTCACGCAGGCAGAGATGTGTCATCCCAGCTGTAAAACCTCTTCCACTTCTCAGCCACAGAACAAGCTGCCACAAGTTTTTCACTACCAGTTCATCTCTACATACATCCACACTTTAGGATGGATGAAGACCTGGGAGGGAAGCTTTCGACTAGCGTTCGGCTAAAAAGAAGCAAGGTGAGGCCCTTCATTTTCCTCTCCATAAACCAAATGCTCTGGAAAGGATGCTTTGCTTGACTGTCATTACAGGAGGTAACAAACCCTCAGCCTTCTAAAGAGGAGTAGAGTCCAGAAGCCAAGGAGTTTGCATGGATGCTGCAGGACTGAGTCCTAGGATTATTATGACTATTTGGAGCAAGTCCTATCACTGTTAACACTGCTGCTTCCCCTTCTGCAAAACTTCAGGCCCAGGAAGGCATTTATAAGCAGTCCTCGTCATGCACCCACCCAGAGGCACTGCAGCTTTCTCAGCAAGCGTTTACATCTGGATTTCACTTCCACTGTCAAAACCTATGGTCAGGACAAACACTGTGCGCATGGTCTGACCTTACCCAAGGCTCTTCCACAGACACACACCATCAACAATTATATGGAAGACCATAATTATGTTCTCTAACATTATTCCTTTGGTGATTATGCTCTCCCAAAGTCAGATAAATTATATATTCTTCCCAAGAATGAAAAATAACAAGTCTTTAACTTAACCTGAAGCCCCTCTGTGGAACAGCTGTACTAAAAAAGATTACACATATTAACCCAGTACACCACTACTATGAAACTGCAGCCATGAGAATGCGTCCTCAGCTGATCTCTTTTAAGAAGGTTACATCCTAGTGCAACCTGAAGTATTAATGAAGCAAAAGCTTGGGCCAGATGAAGCCTAGATACAGTAGAGGTACTTCATCAAGTTATCTCAATTTCTTTCCTGCACTGGGAGTACTGCAGTTGATTACGGTGAATCACGACAGCATGGACTGCTAAAAAGTAGTCATTGTAATTTGACTGTTGATCTGGTATCTATTCTTTCTCTTTTGTGTCTCTCACAGGGAGAAGAATAGGGAGTAATAGCACATCAAAACAAAGAAAGCTTTAAATACCAGGCCAGACACATTACCTTGTCTTCTGTGTTTTGTTAGTATTTTGAGAATGAATTGAGAGATTTGACAAGATGGGTATCGAAAGAGTTTGAAAAAATGCCAAAGCTATAGGATCTAATCAAGACAGACTGTACAGCCAGCTTCTGCAGAAGAAAGGGCTGTGTGTAGGTGGGATGCATACTAAAACTCAGAAGGGCGGGCAGGCACCAGAGGTTTTTTCCCTGATTTTAGGGAAACAAAGATCAATGTTGTGAATCTCTGTAAACAATCTGGAAAAAAGCTTCTGCTCCCATCTTACCCACCCACCATTTTCCCTCCCCCATGCCCTGATTAGCTCCATTAACCTTGCATATAGGCAGGTCGAAGTTGTGGCTGATAGCAGGTCTTTGTCATGCAAAGCATGAAGGCAAAGAGTTGCTGCAATGCATCTGAAAAATGGCAGGCTTCTTCACAGCACATTGCCTCAAGAGGCTAGGTCCAATTAGAATATCATCCAAGATCAGTTTTAATTTAGCTTCTATTTATGACTGCTTGGCTTAATAAATTAATTTAGTTTACTGTGCAAACAAAACCACAAGTCTGGGAAGGTGAATAAATTTGTAAGATGATTTCTGGAGAGGATGCTTTCAACCACAAGCTGAACAGGAAATTCTAATGATTTGGCCTGTGACAACCTCAAATAATATTTCCTTGATTCTACTGAAGTCTAGGCTTATTCTTTACACTTTTCTTTGCTGAGTGAGGGAAAGGTGACAAAAACCGGTAAATAGAGTTAGTAAGCAGAGATAGATTAATAGTAAATAGAAATTGATTAATAGTAAATATTGATAAATCCAGTTGTCTTATTCTTTCGCAGCAGCAGGATGCTGATTCAAGGAGGCACTTGGGCATATACTGGTGTAAGCACACAATTAAGTGCTCTCTCTTCACATTTCTGTACTATATTAATGCTGGTTTCCTCTTTTTCACAACTGCATTTTCCATCTAGCAAAGAGGAGGTCGTCTCAGGCTATTTTACCCACTTGTTCAGCACCTTTTCTCTTCTCTTGGGATCCTTTCCCTACAACAGCCACTCAGCACACACTCAGATTCCCCTCTTCCTCCTTAGTCGTTGCCCAGACCATCCTTTTCCAAGTAGTCCCTGCTCCGCACCAGCCTTCCTAGTCAGAAACGCCTCTCATAGCTTTCTCCCCAAACTCTGCACCTGAGGGTGTTTTCTAGAGCCCTGTGTCTGCTATCCAGATGAATTTACAGTAGCTCCCTACCCTGAATGCCCGATGAGCAGAAAAGGCACGAGAGCTGAGGAGGAGCTTGGTGAGACATTCAGGGTTCTTAGACGAGACCACTAGGAGAAGAAAACTGAGCAACAGCAGGATTGTCTGCATCAGATCCAGCCCCCTTCAGTAACCATGCCTGAGCAAAGACTAAGCTGGAAACATATCCTCTGTTGTGCCCCAGAAGGAACCCAGGCAAAGACCTGGGTGCCCATGGCAGGCTGAGCAGTGACGCAAAAGTGGAAAAGCTAAGTAGAAAAACTTCTCCAGGCATTTCTGCACCTGTACCATGGGAGTTAAAACTGAAGTCAGTGGTATGTGTCAAAGAGTTGTCACTGCCATATGTGGGTTATTTCCCTGGTCTCCACACAAATGCTGCATCCCTCCTTTTGATTTCAATAAAAGCCCTGGGAGCCTTTTCTGAGCAATCACTCATTCAACACACACTTTAGGTTCACATCATCCATGAAAGAGTTCAAACACCAGAGGCTGAAGAAAGCTGCACCCCTTTTGTCTATAAGCAATGGTGTTTAAACAGTTCTCAAGAGCTCTCAACAATTTGCATTCCTTTTTGCAAAACAGGACAAATTCTTCTGACACATGCTAGATGCAGAAAAGCAGCTGAGTTTTTTCCAAATCATAAGAAAAACTGCAGAAAGGGATTCAGAGAAGCAGAAGAAAACATTCCAAAACCTCTATAGGCAGGAATCTATAGTAGCAGGTGAGAATCTTCATCTCACTTGTTTGAAGGACTGATAAATGTTTCTATTAATTTTAAGCATGTACTTTATTTTACCCCCTTTAGCACTGCTTAGCAGGGACATGTCTATTATAAACTGACTACAACAGGATTATACATTAGAGATGCAAGCCATGGCTGATGAAATTCTGCTCGAATAGACTACAGCAAAATTGAAAAGCTCAGTGGAGTTTCTCAGGTTTGATACTACCATAATTAAAACCTGGTGTGAGAACAATCTCTTACCGTACCACCACATTCAGCTGCAGTATTTTTTTACTATAGTGTTCACTTTCCATGTAGAAATCCAGATCTCTAATCCTCACTTTCCTGTTTCACATCTGACATTCTAATTCACGCCAGTGCAAAACAGGTTTACTGCATTAACAAATCAAAGTAGTTATTTTACCCTAGTTTAAATGAACCGAGGAAGCTCCCAGTAATGAAATATTAGGCCTTTTGCATTTCGGTGTATCTTAAGCTGTAACCTCGAAATTTGACCTTACAGCAGCTGAGGAGAGATGATTAGCATAGCTTACTCCGTAAATATTCCAAAGTCGTCATCCTTTTCAGCCAACATAAGAAATTAGGATTGCAGATGCAGCTCAGAAGTGTTATTTGCGAGAGCAGATTTGTATATTTTCTTATTTGTATTATCTGCATAGTTTCTGTTTGTGCATTTTAACTGATTGTAGCAATATTTGTTTAAACACTAGCACTGACACCTGTGTGAGATACATCTTTTCTGAAATTATTTCAAGATCTGCCCTTAGAGACCATGGGTCCTGAGGACAGCGGCTGGAATACTTTTTGCTAAGGCAAATATTTTTCCAGAACCTGTTTTCAAAAATCACATCATACGCAAGATGCCTCCACAAAATGTTTTACTTTTGACAAAGAAAGTCCTCTCAGATCTAGGGCTATCTTTTCTCTTCTTATTAGAAAGACCTGTAAGCTGAAGGCACAGCTATTGATACTATGCAGAAAATGTTCAGAAGTATCTGGTTTTCAAAACAAGTGCAAATTCTCAAACTTGTTTTGAAACTCTGAAAGCTGTTCTGAAACTAATCTGCTCTTTTGCAGGTATCTTTTCACAATCTTGGACAAGTCTTCTCTTTTCCTTTACATCCACAATTGTACAGGGGATAGAGGAGGTAAATGTACAACAGGACCTCAATATTCTCCTACCCAAAGCAAAAAGTCAAAACTTAAGTTAATTCTGAATTTTCCTACTAAAAATTTGAAATACCACCCCTACTACCCCTCAGAACTTTTCTGGCAAACCTATGTTCTTAAGAAATTTTTTTAAACTATCATTGATGTATAGAGGAATTATCCGATATTGGGTGCTTGATACATGAGAGGATCTGACTTATGTTCAAGGAATATCTCTGAATTAATAAACTAATTTGACACTTAATGTCTGTGAACTTTGGTGGCCCCTTTGGGACAAATCAGAGAAATTTTTGGCCTTCACTGATAAAGTGGACAGCCAAAAATTGGATTTCAGTCGATATTTGCTCTGTCCTTCCATACACTCTCTTACTGGAAAACAGAGATACTAGAACATGCAGTGCTTGAAATCTACTTTTTTATTTTGCATATTAAACCATAAGTGCCCTGAGGCTAGTCCAGAAATCTGCCAAATTAATTGGTTCAGTCTTTGCAGAATATAAAGGAAATCTGGCAGATATTGCCGGCAGAGTGAAAGCACAGATCCACTGAAAGCACATGGCAAAGCCCCCACTGGTGAGATCAGAAGCAGAAGACCCCCACGCTACCTGCAGAATTGATGCAAAGCAGAAAGCAACATCTTAGGAGGGATTTTTCAAGGGATCTAAGGTGTCAGGCACCCTGATCCCACTGTAATTCATCTTGTCAGAAAGTTCCAGCTGTTCCCCAACAGCTGGGTCCCAAAATTTCCATTACTGCTTTATGATTTGTTCCAGCAGAGCTCTAAACTTTCTCCAGCACCAGCTGGAACTCACGTTGCACTGTATAACAGCAGCGGTGCTAACAAATATTTGCTAATACTTGCCAATATTTGCTTCTACTGCTTTGTTAGCCTCCTTACTCTAAGCATCCATTTTTGATTATTGCCGCCACGCTTCCCTGATCCCATTGGGCTGATGATTGAAATTAAGAATCTGCCCACCATCACCGGGCTTCACACAGATCTTGCAGAAAGTGTGGAGGCAAAGTTATTCCAGGCTTGGTTGGAAAAAACTGGGGGAATTATAACGAAGTTTAAAGAGACCTGTCACTGCAAAATGCCAGCTACAAACTGCCACCTCTAATTTCCATGTTCTCCCCTTCTGATGACTAGGCAGTGATTTGGGTTTGTTCCACTAGCTTGTCCCTCAAACCAGCAAGTAACGTTTCTCCTTGTCACTCAGTGTCCTTCTTCCCACTTGGCAGACAATGGTTTGCTCCCCGCTCCCCCCTCTGCGCAAGAAGCTGGCTCTGCAACTGTTTGGTTGTGATGACTTCCTTACTGTTATTAGCACAGTCTAGAGCAGCTCAGCTTTGGGAGCGTGGCTAAAGTCCTTCCAATAGCCTTGTCCTCCTGACAGCACACTTGTCCAGCAGCAGCAGAAAAGCTGTCTCGTACACAGGCAAATTTTAAATACCCGTTGATTGGAAGGAGGGTGCAGCTGGGCACAGGCCAAGTGTTCCGGTGGTAGTCCAAGGCAGTAACATTTTGGTTCAGAGGAAGGAACCTAGCAACTGAGAAGTCCATTTTTGGCTACAACACAACAGCACTCCACCACAACACAGTGTTCCCTGGCAATACTCTTGCCCACATCCCCAGCAGCATGCTGGCTGGGTTATGGTTTCTCTTAGGAATTAGTTTGATACAGAAAAGTAAACTGCATCTGTTTCAGTACAACCAGGGACTGAGCCTTAGTCCTTCAGTTCCAAGAGCTGCCTTTGCTGTTGAAAGCAACAATGAACAGAAATAGACGCTACTTTCACATCTTCAAATCCCAAAGGATTATGTCAGAAACAGCAGGTGATCTCCAGTCCTTCTCTATCTTCTGCACAGATAGAAAAGTACTTAGAAAGAAACTGAAATCTCCTCCTTATGCATTATTTTTTACTTTCCATTGCTTTTCACTTTTAAAAAATGTGAATTAAAACAAGACAGAAAAGGGGATCTGACATCCTTCATTCAAGTCACAAAAACACACAAAAATAGGGAGATGGGCTGGTTGAAAAAAAAAACCCAAAACCAAACCACACACAAAAACAACGAAACAACAAAATTTGCAAACAAGAAATTATTTTTGCCTCTTGGCTATTTTCTGATTTCATTTGGGACATAATAAAGCTTGCCCAGAACAGTCAGGAATCTGTCCTTGTTCTGAAAAAAGCCCTGAGCAACCTGGTCTGAACGTGCTGTCAGTCCTGCTCAGGGCGGGTGGCTGGACTAAATGACCTCCTGAGTACATCTGGTACATCTGTAATATTCCCACTGCTATTGCACATGCTATCATTTATTTAAGCAAGCTACTTACAACAGTTATTACTTTTGTTCAACCATTTTTAAGCAGGCATATCACTCATATAAAGTAAGACCTCAAAGCAAATCCTGAACCTCTCCTGGTTTGACCTCCACCTCATTCAGAGCTGATAAGAAACCACTGTAGGGAGCTGCATTACAGATATATCTGTACCACCTTAGCCACAGCATCCTGTACGGGCTGGACAACTCTCTTAATTCCTCCAAGTGTAAATCACTCTACAGACTAATGGGCTAAAGGAATTATAGCAGGGGAATGCTGTTACATTGCAATTCTAAGATATTACCCTTTAAGATATCTAAGCAACAGAAGCCTCTGATTTATCTATTCAGAACCTGCCTGCACAAATGCTTAGCTAAAAGAAGCGTGTATTCATAGGAATATCAGACTTCACATTTGCACCGGGGAGGAAGAAAACTTCTGAAATATCCTGCAATGAGGTCAATACATCACTGCAGACAACAAGTAAAGCTTGACTGCAGTCTCCATGTCTCTGCCTTGCACGCAGTCAATGAGTAGGATGACCAAACATTGCAGATAGGCTATGACAGTAAAGGAGCTAACAAGTCTGCCAAAACCTATACAAACCTCATTTGTTAAGCCAGAACATTATTCATGGCTACCAAAACCAGCACCAGAAAGGGTGTTCTGTCCCCACCACATCCGTATGGGTCTCAGCATCCTTGGACCTGGAAAAGCGTCATTCTTTCCTCTGGCTGCATTCCCAGGTCTATGTCCATCCCACTTCAGATCAGGGCTTACTTTAAAGAGTGTCCCCATCCATCAGCTTCTCATCTACAGCCTCTTTTCCCTTTTCTTATACGCAGAGGGAAGAGCTCTGAGAACTACCTCTCTGGCCATCTCCAGATCTCAGCTCTGCTCCCAGATGTACAAAACATGCCAGCTGACAAAACAAGCATTAATTCAGTGAATTGCTCTTTGCCGTGCATGACTCACTCAGTTCACCATTATCTTATCCTTTCCCTCTGTTCATTCTCTCCGCTGTTACCTCCTTTCCCAAGTCAAAATTAAGTTTCTTGAACCTTTTTAGTCCAGGCTTCCGAAAAGTCCTGAGCACCCATGACCCTAACCAGTATTTCAAAAAAGTATGATTCTCCTTTAACGGTATATATGAAAAGATGATGTTTTCAGACATGCCCACCACAGCAAACAGATCTCAGTAGAAGATATTAGAGGCAGAAATAGATTTCAGCATCACTGACTAACCAGGAACTGCAGGAGCAGACCTCTGAAAAAAAAAATTTATTTTTGACACCATCCATGTTTAAATGGCAATATTGACACAAGTGTCTTGCTCTCCACTGTAACTGAGTGTTCCATTTCTGGTCCTTTATTACCAGTTTCAAGAATAATCTTCTGCCTCATGGGGCAGGGGGAAGAGGGCAGGCACAAATCAACATTTCTATTGAATGGGAAATTCTAGTAATTCAATCTTTTTTCTTCTGTGTAGGAGAAAATAGAAGTGCTTACAAGAAAGCATTAACTTTTTTTTTTTCCAGAATGAAAGTGTTCAGGAAAAAAGCTGTTTCACTTTTATTAAACAGTTTCTCAACTGAAATGATTTATTTTACCTTTCTGCCTGAAGAAGTCGTACTCCATTTTGTTGAGCCAAACAGAGACTTGTCATGTTAATCCTGTTCCCTGTTCCACCAGGCCTGGCAGAGGCACAGCAGACTCACTGCTCCCTCTTTCACCAGGAGCATTTGCAAACGACACACGCCAATTCAGATTCCACAGCGCTGGGATGGTGCCTCATCCCTTCAGTCGCCACACAGTTCTTGCTACAGAATCTTCCAAATGACCAGGGAAAGTGATTGCAGAAGAAACAGCTCCACAACTGCATAAGCCTTCTTAATAAGTACAAACCCCCCTTCATTTAAACAAAACTGAATAGCGTAACTTCCACTTATATCGGGCTGACAACTTATTTATGTTTATGATTAATATATCACAGCATTCACTGCTGTAAAATTACTTGCATCTTGTCTTTGTTGTATAAAAGCAGGTACAGTATTGAACTTACATCCATGTCTCCAAGCCACAGTTATGCCTGATTCCCCAGAGCTAATCCTCAGTTGACAGATCCCTTCTGAATCCACATTTCCAAATTCATCTGCCTTGCCACACAGTAACAAAGTCAAGTCACTCAGGTCCTTGCAAAGCACACAGCTCCCAGCATCCTGAATCTGTTTTACTCTCCTTGAGGACCTTAGTCTCCTCACTCCACCATTTGCTAGTAGAAACATCTCTTGCTGCAAAGCATAACTTCCATTTCTGTGGAAAACTGCCTCCTGAGTGAACGAAAGGAATTAAAACTCCAAACCAAAAATATACCCCCAAATACATCTCTTTTTTTATGCATCATTTCCTGTCATCGAACATTTTAGACAAAACATGAAAGTGTGTTGCATTTTCAGCTGTTTAGCAAAAACAATCTATTTTTGTTACCAGAATACCCAGCAGTCAGGGCATTGTCGTGTTTTTGTTGGGAAATTAGTTTTGCCCTGAAAGAAGCCATGCAATTGCTTTCTCCATTTATCCTGCTATGCCACAGAGCAGCTCCCAGCATTACCGACCTGCGTGCCTGTGGAGTAGCCATTCCCCCATTGAGACAGACACAGAGGAGGGTGTTGCTAGTTTTTTTCCCATCACTGGGACTGCAGAGGCAATTGCAGCCTCCCAGTCTTGAGAGACCCTTGAGCTCCTGTAAGTGGAGACAGCAAATATAGAGGAATGAGGACAACAAATTCTTCCTGAGTTCTGGTACACGCTCAATACTTCTCTGTTTAGGTTTGGAGATAACAGAACGAATAAAGTCCTGCGGGAAGAGTGTTCTCCTATTTTGTGTTCCTGCCCACCAGCTTCTCTATCTTTAGATACATGGCAAGAAATCCAGACAGCTTTTTTCCTTTCCTGAGATGCACATTTTTTGGCATAGCATTCCAGCTCTTCAAGTGTTTTTCAAGACCCATCTCCAGCCTGATTTTGCAATTAGCAGTGTTTGTACAACAAAGTCACCAAAACACAAAATTTGGAGCATTTTAATCATAAAGATATGTTTTCCATCCTCTTAAACGTCTAATAAATCCTTCACATGATTCATTTTCCTGACTCAGGGTAACCACAAACTACACTATTTAAGTTGTAAACAACAGCCTTTTACAGTATTTGAAAGCCCAAATCCTGCACACACTACATTATTTCCACCTAATTGCTAAAGAGATTAAGTATTTAAAAATAAATTTTCTCTAGAACTTTTCCCATTAGGATTAGCTGGAAACGAACTAACGTCAAGTGAACAGGTTTCCTCTATCATTAAAATGTGAGATCAATAAAATGAAGATTAATATCGCTAATGTTGAGTCACCTTTTTTTGTGTCTCCCTGTTAAACTGCTCCAAGCACAAAATGCAAAGGTTTCCATTGCTTGAAACACACAGGCCTCAACAACCAGAAGCCCCCCCTGAATGTCGTATACAAAATTCACTTGAATACAGTACCCCTTCCTGCTTGTGTAAGACAGTGGCCCAGGAAAGGTGAACAAAATTGGACAAGACAAGGTTAAGTGTAACACCACATATGACCATGCTTAAGGGTAGGGAAATAAAACTAATTTTTCTCCTCTCCTTTTTGGCCAATTAAGAATTATTATTACATTTTTTAAATTGGGAAAAAATAGTACAGGAGGCAAGAAACAAAATAATGACAAATCAAGATAGATAATACGTATTTTTCCCCTTTCACAGTTTAAAGATTGGGGAAGGAAAAAAGGTTAAATTTTTTCCAGCTCTCGCTTGTTAGAAATTATCCTATGACTTGACTCACATTTGCACGTGCTCTCTAACAAATGTAGCATGACGAAATTGTTGAACCTGTTAAAGCATAACCTCAAAAAGCAGATTAGCAGAGTCTTTTCTTTAGCTAGGCAGGCTCCACTTAATACAAGTTTCACACTGTTAAGAACAGCAAAAAGCATAGGAATAATCATAGTTGGTCAGAGCAAAGGCATGCCTAGCCTAGACACCCCTGGACAGAAGCCAATCCCTACCCTTGACCCTAGGCATCCTTTAAGAACTGGTTAACAACAAGCAGGTATGATATATTCCTCATGGTCTTCTTCCAACATCCAACCATTTGTGGACTCCAGGACTCTGAGCCAAATGTTGGGTTTATGTATTTAGCATGTTTCAATAAATTTATTTCAATAAAGCTCAAGACTCCTGCTGAAACAGTGAGAGATTTTATCAACAGCAAATGGCAACCACTATATTATGCAGCAAGTGGCTCTGCAGATAAACTTCAATGAAAAGCCATCTCCTCTTGCTTATTTTAGGCTTACAACCTGCTGACCTCCTTCAGTGCTCCTAGTTCCTAGTTCTTTGTGCGACCAATTCAGACAGATCTGTCAATTCAGAGAGATAATTTTGTGAGCTGCTACATGCATTGCCACCGGTGAATTTCAGACGGGAATATTTCTTTCATGGAGGACACATTTTAAAAAAAACACTACAGGGAACAGAATGGAGCTGAATTTCTCCATGCAAACTAAGAGGAACATACAAAGACCTGTTTGCTGCTGTACAACTTGAGTGTAGAAACTCAGCTGGAAACACTCAGACAAGCACTACGCAAACAAGAAAGATCCGCGCTCCTGTGAAAGAGTGTGCAGTAGGCAGGTATAAAAAGACATGGTCAAAGACTCAATTGCAAGACCTTCCCAGGCACACAAGATATCCTGGCTAGAGATGAGCTGGTGCAAAGGAAGGAGTTACTTGGTTTTGTTGTGTAGTGTTTTCCCATTAGGAGCAAGAGTATGATTCCCTCACAGGAGCTGAAGCAGTCCAGCTCTGCCTCTCACTTGAGACTGATGGGGGGAGGGGGGGCAGGGGGGATGGCAAGACCACGACAACACACAGCTATATGGGGTATCCACCACCGCATACAGACAGAGGAAGAGACTTGAGGCATTCTGCCAAAACCCCACCTGCCCTGCAGCAAGCAGAATTCTTTGATCTCTCTTCCTATTTTGAAGTCATTCATTACCAGAGAGTGGTATGGAGAAAGTCAGTGGTTCACCAAATAAAACAGATGATTACTTCACTTTAAGGCTAGTTCTTAAGACAAACCCTGGGAGGCAAGGCAGAAGAAAACAGTTTCTTGTATAAATGAGGCTTATCAAAAGGAGGGAACGTGTAAAGAAAATTCACTCTCTGAATATCAGCTGTGCATGTCTAAACTGATTTCATGAATCTATCACCTTTTCTCACCTTTCTCTCCCCTCTGATGAGGTCACAAATAATAAGTTTCATGCTGTGATCCCAACACATGGTGAAAAACCTACGGGAAATCCATTCAAGTGGCTGTAGTTGGGCATAAAGGCCTTCTATTAATGAATTGACATTAGAAACATAGCTTTCATCTCCTGCAGGGTTACTGCTATAAAGAAGTACTTACGTACTCTCTAAATGTTAAAGTCATTCTTTTGTTCAGAAACATGGTCTTGACTGAGCTTCCAGACTCCTGGGAAATCACATTTCTGTGGAGCTCAAATGTAATAAGCAACAAGCAAATCCTACTAGCTCAAAAGCCAGGTTGGTATATTCCTGCTGCACCAACACCTCCAAGTCAGCACTGTTCAAGCAGCGCCTAGTGTGCTCACCTCCTTTGAGATAATTGCTAACCTCGGCAGCTTATTCCATGGATATATTACAACACCTCATGCTTATACAGCCCTTTTTCGGCAGGAAGATCAGCTTTCTTTCCAGAACAGATCCCACACAAGGAAGCATGACTAGCGAAGAGGAACCTAAGGCACAACAACAGATGTACGTTATTCATGGTAGGCTTGCATCAGTGAAGAGAAAACACAAGGGGCTCCCCTCTCACTTTGAATGTTAAGAAGAACAGAGTATATCCTCTCACACTGTTTCACTGTTGGTCTGATATTTAGGCCTAACCTGTTCAGACTCAAGACAGGAAGTACCAGCACCAAGCAGACAGCCAGTGGAAGTTTTCTCCAGACCACACTTTGCATTGGTGTTTGCTGCTGAGTTGTAACTACCTGCGGGGAACACCTACCTTCCTGTGTTGCACTATTGCAAGCTGGAACCCTGAGTGCTTTGCTAAGATGAGTCAGGCCAGTGCGTGCCCTCTTTCATGGCAGCAGAAGGTGCAGGTATACATATGGCCTTTGACCAGTCCTGAAGTAATTAATTGCACTCATGAAAATATCTTTTGCTCATTCATGCTTGAGAGGCCCAGGATGTGGCAGTCCTAACATTTGGACCATTGCCTCTTTTACCATAAAAATTAAATTCCTTGCTGCTGCCATTGGCCAAGAGATCAGAGTGCTGTCTGCATCCCAGCCCGCCACATAAAAAAATATATATGTCAGCACTCAACTTTTACTACTGGCGATTTTACACTTACAGAAATCATGTAGTAACACACTGACATTGAAGCTGAAGTACCAGCCCCACCCAAGTTTCTCTGCAATATCTCACCCCAGCTCCCCACCATTCTACGCCTAACTGCTTAATCACAACACCAGGCAGCATCTCTAGGGAAACCAGAGAGACCTCAGCTGAAAGCAAGTCCCTGTAGCACCAACCGCAATAGCTGGTCATGATAGCCCAATGAACTAAGTGCTCCCAGCTCCAAACCTTCGTGTTAATAATGGCCCTTTGGGGTTTTTCTGCTTGCTTCCTCGTATGGGTGGTTGAGGGGTAGGGAGAGTGTTGCCTTTTTTTAACTGCAAGCAATTGCAACGACATGGACTTCTAGTTGCATGCTTTTTATGTGATAACACTGTGCTATGAAATTCAGTACCATGTGCTCCATAACCAAAGTGAACTGAATATAACATATTTTATTTGCACAAGGGACTGCTTTTCATCTCTCTCCCACTGCCATCTGCCCCAATGTTCTATCAAGGTTTTTCAAAAATACTGTGTTTTCCTTTTTCATAACATCTCAGATTTCAGTGATTGTGCCATCATGTTAAAAGCACGCACCTCGGGAGAAGCACTAACTGCATTAGAAATGCGGAGCTGAGGTTCAGCAGACATGAATTCTAATTCCAGCCTTGCTATTGCTTTACAAATACAAGCAAGTCATTGAGACTTGCTTGAAAAAATATCTCCCTACTGCACAGATAAGAATTTAGCAAAAAAACCTCTCTTCAGTTGGAGGTCTTCAGAAGAATGTTTGTTTTCAACTGACACATTGGTTCCAGATTTAACAACTGGGAGCTGGGGGGCGGTGATGGGGGGAAGAGAGTGGAGGGAAGAGGGAGAAGTAGGTGCCTCATGAAATAAAGGAGGATTACAATTTTAATCCAAAGTTTCCAAATGGAAAAGTGCCAGAATTGCATCAAACCTACTTTTTGAGGGGAAAAATAAGGTTTTGCTTCTAAAACTTGCATTTTCATCTGAAAAAACATCTTCAAACAATTTTCATAGTCCATATACCAGTGACTGAAAATATATGGCCTGCAAGCTGCTTCTGTCCCGCAATAACTACTGTGTTTACACTGTTGTAGGCTTCTATTTGTTGAGCTTGTTGATAAAAAAGAAGAGGAGGTAGGACTGTGGTTGAGGACTTCATGCTGAGCAGTTGATATTAAGCTGATAGATTATTATGATCTAAATATATTAAAGTCCCATTACTTAATACTAATGACAATGCGAGGGCGTATTTGCTAAATAGCCTTTCTGTATTCTCAAACATCAGTACTCAGCAGATTACAGGAATGGAATTTCAACAATCACTCATATTTTTCTGCTAGGCTTCAACAACTTGCTATGCTCACAAAAGACAAAACGCAATACAGTTCAATCCCGCCAGGTCTCAATGCTCTCCCAGCAGCTGTGCAGTAGGCTTATCTGGGCTTACAAAGTGGGCCCTTCCCATGTCTGTTCAATTAGAGATAATAATTGAAGGCATTAATCACACATTTACAACAAATTTTTCCACAGTTAGAGACACCCTGCAAATTACGTGATCCAATGTACACCCACCTATTTATGTTGCTATGGCTATGCTGTCCTTGGTCTGAAAGAAAGATATAATCAAAACTTAAACAATGAATGGATTTTCACATTTAATGGGCTGGGCTGTCAGCCTGGCGCAGCAACTCAGTGACAGTGACCCTCTCCTGACTTTCATTTTTCCTTACTGCTGTTGGAGGGACTGGCAGAAATCATCCCCAGAAAGCTTAGAAGCATGCCCACTGCTAAAATAAAAAAATGTGGTGGACTTGTTCTCAGCCACACCATTCACCACTGAATGCGGTAAGCTATTTTAAGTCATGTGGTATCCTCTCATTCTATCAAGTTATCCCCAGCAATGGAGAACATGTTTTGCCCTCATACCAGATGAATTAGAAACTAAAGTTTGAGGCAGTCAGCAATGCCCAGATGATTGCCCAATGTTGCTGACTGAAGGTCAAAGAAAGTTTTAACTTGCAGGTCTAGCCCTGGGCACCAAACCAGACGCACAAGAACCTCAAATATCATTTTAGAAGAAGTCTAAGAAGGTAGGAAAACAGAATTAGGTGAGATAAGAAAAGGTTGCAAACTGAATATCCAGCTCCCTTAAGTTTCTTGTAAATAAGACACAAGACTAGGTATATGTTTCCAGTGGTGTAACAATAGAAGACCTTGCAAGAACAACACTTTCAGGTACACCTGCTAACTGTTATTAATCTTTTTTTTAGTGCTCTGTTTTTTAGAACCACCTTTGTCAAAAAACCAAGTGTTTTCCGTGTTGCAGAGCTTTATGTCGAGAGCAGACAAATTTATATCTGAGGTTTTCAACTGCTTCCATTTACCCATTGTACAAATACCCTTTGTATAAGTGACACCAGTGTGACACCACTTTACTTTTCAGCTCTCTGGAACAGCAAGGTACAGGTGCAGGGCAGAATGCCAAGTCAGAGCCACTGCAACTGAAGTTGAACAGACTTTTGGATTTCAGTAAGCCTTTGCTCTCTGCCTTTATGCACAGAAGAAACAGCAAACATCGTGCTCTCAAACACTGCCATTGTCACAGGACTGCTCTCAGGATTTGTATTTCTCTCTATGAACAACAGAATACCTCCAGCTACAGCAGGTGAGAAAGCATTCAGTGGAAGTAAGGGAAGGGCACTTCAGCAAATCCAGAGCATTTCATGGACATTGCCTCTGTTAGGACAACTGAAATACTGTCAGAGTTTACATGGGGCCTCAGTGGTGTCCTGCTAAGACTCCAGGGAGCCTTAAAGGCCAATTAGAGAGTCATGCAACAGGTGGCAACACTGAGCCTACTTAGGTCCTTGTCGGTAGGTCACTGGCCTCCTGGAGGGGCTGCCAAAGGGTTGGGATGAAGGGCAAGCCTTGCCACTATTTGAGGTGCTGGGGAAACAGAAGCCCCAGTTGGCCCTGTGTTGCTTGCCACATACCTGGGGAGCCTTCATGTCCAGAGTCTGTGGTCCATGCCTCTATCCTGACCCAGATCATTTATGATACTAATCTCTTTCCCCTTATTAAAAAAAACCAAATCAAACTACTGTGAAACAAGTACTGTGAAAAAGTATCCAGCTGCCCCCAAAGCTGTGTTTTCACAGGACCTTACAGGGAACAAAGTTATTTGTTACTGCAGGAGATGCTCAGACTGCACAGGGCAGATTCAGAAGGAAAGAACAGGACCTGCAGGGATAGCAGGTTTTTCTCCTCCATTAGTTCTGCACATGCCACACCAAGCTTCACATCACAGAGCAGCTGTACGCTTCCATATCCACACCACGCTGCCTGGAGCTCTGCACTGTCAGATACACTAAGCAGACAGATGAGAGCCTCATCTTCTCCTGATAGACTCCACGGAAAGGTTCCTGTTAGCAACAGGGGGCTCTCATGGCACTGTATACATTAGCCCTCAGCTCTGCCTTGTGAAAGGTTCTCTGAAACCATTTTCAACTGCTGTGGAGATCATCACTTATGTCTCTGGTAATACCATATTTAACAGCTTCATTTGCTATAGAACATTCAGAAAAGGTCTTACACAACACAAGCTTTTTCTTCGGAGGCTAGAGAAAGTAACTGGAACATCTCCTTTGTTCTGTTTCCTCAAGACAAGGCTTTTTTTGTTTAGCATTGAACAACAGCCAAGGTGAGTTCATGCTAGGTGACAGGCAGAAATTATCCTGAAGAAAAAGCAGCAGGGAGGGGCAAGGTGGGAGAGAAGCCTGTGCAACTTGGGTTGAAAACCTTGGGAATTTCCTGAAGTTTCTCTGCAAGGAGATGAGATCTGGCAGAGCCTCAAAGAAACTGCCCTTTATTCAGAAAGGAACTGTCACAGGCTGTCACCTATCACAGAAGAAATTATACACACTGTACCAAACAGAAACATCAGCACGGCTTACGGCAAGTGCACATGTGCATAGCAAATGGCAGTTGTGTCCTATATAATATCCCCATCACTAGCCAAGACATTTACACATTACATGAAAGTCTTCCCTTCCCCTATGGCAAGTCCACACTGAAGTATGTCCACGTGGCAAAATCCACCTTCTTTCAGCATATATTTCAAAAAATCATTACGAGTTTGACTGAGATGCTCACAATACTTTTCCATTTTTCTTAAGTCTCCTACCCCTGGATTCCTGTGATTACTAGAAAAAAAAAAAAACAAATTGCAGATAGAAAAATATGTACAACTTTACACAAGGACAGTGAAAACATTTTTTCTGTTACTAAAAAATCCATGCTCTTGCAACTTCCTGCTGAATATGTATAGGCAGGCAACAGCTGAGGTGCGAACACTGCCATGTGGCAAGGGAAAAGAACAGAGCTCTAAGTCAGCGCTATCACACACGGCTTATTTAGACAAAGGTAAGCAAACTCTCTACTATGAAGCCAGTCACACAGCTGAGGTACAAAGGAAGATAAAAGACCTTTCTCCATTACACTACAAGGCATGCACTGAAGTCACCTAGGAACTTTTTTGAAGATCATTACCTCCAAATCTGACTAAGCCAACCCGAGAGAAAAATCAAACTAATGAACATAGCATGCATCCAAACATATTTTTAAGCACTGCTTTACTAGCATCCCAATGATTAACATTTGCTGCTTATTTTTCCTATCTCGTTCCTGATCTGCTGCTGTTTTGCTATTTGCTACTCCTTGTTCCTTGCAGAAACATTGGTGCAGATGGCACAGAAGCAGAACTACCTCTTGTCTGTGTGCAGCGCAGGACGGCTGCAGCCACAGTCACCAGGTTGGGAGCGCAGCCAGAGCACAGAGGGGTTAGCTGCTTTGGCACAAAAGGAACATCCACAGCTACTTCCAAGAACCTAAAACCTGGAAAGGTAGGTTTGCTAAAATGGCTAGAAAGACTCTTTCTGTTGGACCAGGTTATTTCTGAACCGATATCTTCTTTTTATGTCTCCTGCTTGGCAACAGCAATAGTCAATACCAGACACTGGATTCTGGTCAGAAAGGAGAAAGGTGCCTAGACAGACTTACTCCATGGCAATTCCAATTACCCTACAGCATGGTGACTTTGTGGTAGCTTCAAAATTAAATTAATTTTTGCCTCCAACAAAAATTTCTGGCAACAGAAATAACCAGGAGAGCTGAGCTCCACAAGTATTACCTTATGGAGACCCAGTGTGATGCAGAGAACAGGTTTCCATTGGCTCCAACTTAAGTCAAAGCCACAGAGTGACTGGAGTCTTGATAGAGGATAAAAAAAGAAATTCTTCTAACAACAGCACAAAGTCTGAGGGCCTACTTTTCAGCAGACTCTCCTACCAGAGCCCTTTTACTACTAACTTACTGAGTTTAATGTAGATTTTGGCACACTAAGAGGTGTAGCGTAAAGTTGTTAGAAGATGGATCTGTCAGAACAGAGGCAATTTATCTAAGGGCTTTCTTGCATCTGCAGCTGATAGACAGAAACCAGAAGTCACAAGGACTAAGAACTGAATAATAGAGCTGAGTTAAAAACAAAAAAAACCCAACAACAAAACCCCAAACCTCAAAAAAAACAAACCCTGATGTTTTCTTCCAAACTTAGGACAGGTGTTGACACTTTTCTCAGAAGTGTACAAAATTCCAGTTGGGTAGTGGCAAAATATTAAGCCTCTTTGACATTAAAGTCTATTTGCCAGTAAACTCAGTCACCTCTTGATCTCAGTTTTTCCTAGACCAGAGTCTCAGGGAAAGAAAACCTCAGGCAACACCCGCCCAGAGATGGTTTTCTTGAAACACAGCTCAGTGCTACTGAAGGCTTTACTGTATTCAGCAAAATACCCCAGACTTTCATGGAAGAGAGAATGCACATGGCCCCTGAGGCACCATAACCCCCTTAAACATATGAACTGACTGACAAAGTAAGCCAAGATAACAGCATTAGGTTATGTGATAAAAGCTGGTCTGCACACACGTAAAGGAGCACAGGCACACAATGGCAGGGTGCACATATTACAGGGTGCAGACAAAAAGCATTTGGGGATTGCACAGCACTTATTATGGGATGTTTAGGAGAGGAATCGAAGGCAGGGAAGAGGATGGAGCTAGTTGATTTGGAGAGGAACAATTGTGGGAAAATAGAGAGGGATATGGGTATAAAAAGGTTCAATCTCCTGTTAACAGGGCTGCTCTGTATGTTTATCTGACAACACCTGGCACCTGATTGCCAGAGTCTGTCCTATTTTCTTACCAAATTCTGTTTCTGTCTGTTTTGCTGGGTGAGGGATCCTCTTCTCTCTGTGTATGGGGGTCTGCAGTGCCAGCAGCTGGAAGACTGGAGTGAGCGAACTTAAGTATCAGCAACTGGAGTGGCACCTTGAATCGCAGGGGCTCGTGAGTCTGGGGTGTCAGCACCTGGACTGAGTGAGTGAGGGTCTAACTCCCTGCTGATTTCAAAAAGCACCTTAATACATTCTGAAGAAACAACACCTTTGATTTCACTGTGTTGTCACAAGTTATTATTTGGACCTACCTACCTACAAGGAGATGAAAGGGAGTTGTACACTTTCACTTGTGTTTTGTTATATTAGAGGCTTCAAGTTCTTGATTACTTTAAGGAAAAATGAGGATGCAAATTTTGAAGGCAGCTTTCACATCACACTCGTTCCCCTTATGAATCATATGAACATGCAATCAGATGTTATCAGATGCTTGAGTTGTCTCCCTTGAGAACAATACAGTACATAGCCAAATACGGCTTTCAAAATTTGACCCTTTATGTGAAAAAAGTATAGCTAATTGATATTATGAAATATTCAAATCCAGTATGAAATATTTAAAACCCCCTATCTTTGCTATATCAGAACATCAGAACAGAAACCAATTAACACACCTAAAAGGGGAATCTTTCAATTTGTTTTTTCACTTTCAGTAAAAAATAACCAAAATGTAATATTTTATTAAGGTAAAATAATGCTGGTTTTCCATTTGGAGGGGGAGGGGGGGTGCAGGAAGTCATGCAAGTGATCCATTCTAAGCCATTGTTTATTATTATTGTTATTTTTAGTTTGGCAGCTGAACCTAAAAATCAATTACTTGTACAGTCCTGGATGACAGTTGAAAAAGCAGTTTCTAATCTTGTGTCAGTAAGGCTGTTGCCATGAGCAGCAAGATCTTCTGACTGACACATAAACCAGTGGCTTTCAGAATAATTTGACAGCTTTTTTTTCTTTTTTTTTCTTTATTTGTTTTTTAAACAGGGAAGTCTCTTCTTATCATTTACACACAGCAATTCCTCTCTCTAGTACATTAGCTGAAAATCCACTTGTTTAATTAAGCTTGAGGCTGTAAGCCTTCTGTCCTTTCACTGTAATAGACTTAGACAAGGAAGCACAGTCTCTGCAGGTTTTACCTTACGTATCATCAGGTTGCTGACTTCTTAACCAGATTACTAGATACAAGGCATTTTAGCAAGACCTTGCTGACTTGAGTCAAGGGGGAGAAGCCACAGCCAGCCTGCTTCTAGATAATACAGATGACAACATTGTTCTCTTAATATGTGAAAGAAAGCAAGCCACAGTGCTTTTATGGACAGGAATGCAAACAGCAACAGTTATGCAAACAGGTAGCAAAAATCAGTCAGGACCCCAAGAAGAAGCTGACGAGACAGACGCGCGTAATACTAGATGCACTTGCCTAAGGTTATCCAGCAGACCAGTGAGCCCAAAGCAGAACCAACATGCCACCTACGGGGCCCATGCCACCCTTTCTGGAGAACAGTCCATGTGACTACTTATCCTGGACTCACCTACTAGAAGATAAATGGATTTTTTCTTTCTACTTCTAATCAATAAAGACAAGAAGAAATGAAACAACTTTTTCTAAATTCCAGAAGTATGCCAAAAATATGCCATTTTCTCTGAATACGTGTTTTTTACAGCATGGTTACCCTCACTGAATGGTGTTCTGCAAACACATGGGAGAGGGATGCTGCTTCAGGACACAGCATGGTGCCAGGTGCTGCACAGAGCGCACAGCAAGAGGCAAGATGATGATTTTGAAGTGACCAAGCAAGGCCGTGCTGCATGCTTCTCTTTTTTTTGACATATCTCACATAACAAGGAAAGGCAGAAAGGTAGTGGTATGTGGTTTGATGATCGAGCTACAGTGAAGTTTTAGGATTACCCCAGTTAGTGCTATGAAAGAAATTAAAGCAAGGTGACAAGAATATTGTTGGGGAGGGCTTGGGGGTTTTTCTGGTGTGGTTTTGGCTTGGTTTGGTTTTTTAAGGTTAGGATTCTTCTTACCTATCTTAAATCATAGAAAAGTGCAGGACCCTTGACACTTACCACCTATACTGAGAATCTGCCAGACTTTTAAGAGTAACAATTAACAGTCATACAGTAGCCATAAGAGGGGGAAAGACCATAATTGCACCAAAATATTTCAGCAAGGTATAGAAAAAGATAATTATCATTATTACATGGCCTTTGAGTACCAGCAAGACCTTAATAGATCATGGAGAACTCCAAGCCCCAGGGCTGCCAAACAGAATCGAGGCCAGAGCTCTTCTGTGCTCTCCCTTTACCCTTATTAGACACCAATACCTCTACACCAGGACTTCATTGTACCAGACCCACAAATAGACAATCTCTGAAGAGACAATCTCTGCTTCAGATACCACAACCACAAGAGAGAAAATGAGCCAAGGATGTGCCAGTAGGGGAGGGAAGGCAGAGGATAAGGCAGGATGGCAGTACAGCCTCTCCTCATTAGCACTGCCCAGTAGCATCATGGTGTTGATGCACTTGCATTCCTCTCTCCAAAGCCCCTTCTACCCACAGTCCAGGGAGCAGCTATATATGACTGGAGGCAAGAGCAGACAAAACTGGTTCTCTGTTTGAGGCTCAAATCTCAGGAGTTTGACTGACACCTAAACTAGTGGTTTTTTTACAAAAAGCAGGGGTTCAGAAGAAACCCCATAAATACTGTGCAGCTTGGAGATAAAAGACTTAGTCTTGAGAGAAATAAGACAAAGCAAAAGAAAATTTTCCCCAACCCTTCAGAATCTGTATCCTGTCCTCTTTTTGGCAGTTTTCTTTCCTTAATTCAAACTCTTTGCAATCTTTTACCAATGCAGATGTAAAACAAATGCAATTATTATGAGTGTATTTTCATTCAGTACACTGCACATTATAAGTGTTCTTCCATCACCCTCAATAAATCTCATTTTGAGTGAGCAGACATGTTAAGAATTTTCATCAAAATTTAGGCTATAACAAAACAAAATTATATTCAACAAATCATAACGGACAAGATAGTCAAACACAGATAAGACAGCACACAGCAGACCAGTCAACATTGATCAGCAGGTTTGCTAAATATATTTGCAGTAGATGGCAAAACAGAGAGCAAAAATAAGCTGTCTTAGCTGAAGCACTTTATGCTTTTTCATAATCTTAAAAATAGGCAATGTAGGAGCAATATGTTAGTATGCCACACATGCTTGCATCTGAGCACACAGAGTACAAATTTGGTGTGCTGTAGATGCACTGTTGGAGACCAGGGCTCTGATATCCCTTAAAACCAGAAACCAGTAAAAGAGATGGCAGAAATGTAAAGTGCCACTTCTGCAACACTGGAGCACAGAGAATCTTGATCCTGATCTGTAAGGAGAAGTGACCCAAGAGCATCTGTGAAGCCAACAGCAAAAAGCTGCTGCGAGAGCCTGCTGCAAAGCAATTACCCACCTCCTTTGTTGAAAGGGAAGAGTTGAAGCCCTGGGAAGCAGCAGGATACCCACTTGCAACCAGATCCTCAGTTCCCCTCTGCCTTTGTTTCTTACTGTTCAGACCATACTTTGCAGTGCTTGGCCATATGAGCTTTTGGGTACTCAACTTGCAGGATATGGAAGTTGGCCATCTAGGCAATTTTCAGAAACCCAAATTTTCACTGATAGGAAACCGTAAATAAATACTTGGTGGCAACGGAGAGAAAACATTTCATTTCTCTCCATTCATAAAATTCCTAACTATTCTTAGACTAAGAAAGAAAACCCAAGAAATGCAATCAAAGGTAACAGAAGAGCTTCTATGCCAAGAATACTCAGTTGGAGTAGGACTCTTCAGCCTGGCAAAGGGGATGGAGGAATGAAGGGAAACAATGAGAGGTTTGGAGAAAACAATCAAAAAAAGTTTTGTTCACAGTCTCTCCCAGTAAAGACACTAAGGGACATTGGGGAAACCCAGAGGTGCTAGAATCAAAAGCAAAGAAGAGGAAGTGGTTCTACAGCTATGCATAACACAGTCATGAAACTCCCCATCACCTTATACTCACACCTCAAGCGGCAGCCTCACAAGCCATCCACTGTGCCTCCAAAATTCCTCTGCTATGAAGTCCTGCTCACAAGGGCTTTAGGAAACCTGCAGAGGCCAGATCAGCTGGTAGCTGAGGATGGGAAGCTGCTTTTCAAATCACTGAAATTGCTGGCCAGACAGCTGGCATTAGAAAAGCTATGCCCTATGTAGGCAGGTAAAGACTGAGGCAATCTCACCTCCCTTCCATACACAACAGACTTGCTGATTAAAGAAATCCTTTCCCATAGAGACAGCTTATTTTACACCTTACTTGGAAACACACGCTCCGCTGTTTACTATATGTGCAACAACACTTCTACATATACAGAGAACGGCACAAACACCTTAGCATGGCTGGCCATGTTACACTCCAACACCCTTTCCAGTTTGGTCAGAGGATAGACATTTCCTTAAACATTCCTGTTGCTTAAGTTTTTCCTCTAACAAAGTTTGTAGACAAACTTGTACTTTTTATGTTCTTTTCTTCTAGATATACAGACTGGATTTTTGGACTCCTCCTTCTCTCCTTGTTTCTAATCCCACTTTTTCCGCCCTGCATTTTTTTTGTACTCTAAACGGCATTCTCAGTCCTTCAGAACAGAACAGTACCTGGGAAACCAAGTCACATTTTGTTTACTACTTGTCACTGGCCATTAATGAAAGCTGAGGAACGCCTTGGCAACCTCTGGCTATTTCTCCTCCCTTCATCACACAAAATACATTGCTCTTTGTTATTTATGGTCTTCCTGACAATCTTCAATCCACCAGATCTCAGTCCAAGTTTATCTGAATTCATTTTTCTAGTAGCATTTGGGAAAACACCGCAAAAAAAATGCTTCAGTCACTTTTAAGATTCTGCTGGACAGGGTGCTGGGCCATCCTGTCTAGGCTGTGCTCTTCCTAGAAAGGTTGGACTAGATGATCCCTGAGGTCCCTTCCGACCTGGGAGTCTGGGATTCTGTGATCTACAAGTGCGACAGCATGGCTGGCACCATTGCTAAACAGGTAGAACAAAGATGATTAGGACTATTTCAGCTCTCTTTTCCTCACTTAACATCATTTGCCTTTAAAACAAAACAAGCAAATTACATGCATGTGACAGGCCATACTCATCATACTGTTCCAGTTCTATTATACTTAGAATTACTTTGGGTGGGGTTGGGTCCCTTCTGTCGTTCTTATTTATTTGTGGCATCCCTACAGTGGATGGCATGGATTGAAATACAGGTTCAAAAGGAGGAAGACAGGTATAACACATTTAGGTATATCAGTAGTCCTTTATTCATATATTAGTAGTGCCTTTATTCAATGGGTATTAGTAATGTATTCTTACATGTTTTGCACATCAATATGAAATTCCAGGTGATATCCAGGCAATCCCTAGGCTGATAAGCTTGACATTGATTTAAACATAGTAGAAACTGGTATGAAAAATCAGCAAGATAAAAGATAGTCATATTTATTGTTGATATTTCTCTACAGCCAGTGAGGACGCTAAAACATATGATTCAGCCTCATATGGCAGTACAGAAAAATATGTACCTTTGCAGCTCATAAGCTGATAACTACTGCAGCAGTAGAGCACAGAAAAATTTCAAGTGGGAAACATTCAACAGAACAGTATCGTTTTCCTTCAGATCATTATTGAATCCTTGCAAGTAGGATTCACGCAGTACTGAAAACTGGAAGACTCATTAATAATAATGACAACGGGTCTGTTACACAGATGAACTTGTTCTCGGAATAAGATGATTCATTTGAGTGGTAGGGATTGTTAAACAAACCAAATACACGACAAAATATCTCGGATGGAAAGCTGTGCTTGTAAGATAGTGGAAAAATGTGAAATCCTGAAATACAGTGCCTTGGAGTGAATGACTAAGGACTGTCAGGGAGAAAGGGGAACAGAAATTACCCATAGTTAAGGCTTCCCCATGTTATGGTGGAGGGCCAACCTGACTGCTAGGTCTTCAGGCAGGAGATATGAGGCATGATTGAGAAAGTGGCCAGAGAATTACCTGAAATGCTCTGTGTAGTCCAGGTGTCCTTACTCAAGCAGAAGGGAAAGACAAGGGGTACAATATCAGAAGAATTTTAGAAAAAACCCACATAAATAGGCTAAGGTCTAGAAAAAACAGAAAGGAAGTAAGAAACGGTCTCTCTAAATGTCTGCATTAGGACATCCCTGATGAGAGATATTCTCAACAAAGAAAAAAAGGCCTAGAAACTGAAGGTGGACAAATTCAGCTTAGAACTTTAAGTACACAATTTTTGATCATTTACTCTTCCGATAACTAATCCAAGGCTCACTGGATGTGCTTCTGAAGTTTCACCTTCACTCAAAATGGAAAACACAAACATCATAAAGGGCCCCACAATGAGACATAAAACTCTTGGCCCCACAAAAGAATAGTAGAATTTTTGGGACCCATTTTCAATAGAATCAGGTTTAAAAAAGAAACTACTCCATCACTCATAAGCTTGAAACTAAGACAATGCACTGGTTTAATTTATTTTAATTCATTTCGTTTAAGTCTAACCCATTCCTGCTGGCAGCTTTGCACAACAGAACTGTCACCATAGCATTCTATCATGTAATTTGAAAATGAGAGGTCTCTGCTAAGTTGGCACTCCAGTGAAAGCTAGTGAGAGCTCTGAAGGCACTCTAAGTCAGAGGCTGGAAAGAATCTACTGTGGAAAAGAAAGTCCCATATATCACTACTGAAGCCAAGTCATCAAGATAAATGGTCAAAAATAATACAGATGATCTCACTTTTTATTGTGCTCAGTTGTAGCTGAGGCAACCCAACCCTAAAAAGCTTAGAGGGGCTATCAAAGATGAGAAAGCAAAGTCTCTGAAGGCTTCTCTGAGTCAGTCCACACTATGATAAAAACCAGAATAAAATTTGTTTTGAAGCTTCCCAAGCTTCTCAAAATTTATTTTTAACTTTTCCCTCAAGTGAACACAATGAAACACATCAGCTTCATGTCCCAAACCCCCTCCATGCTAGGCCCTCACTGCAGTTTCAAAGCCTCAGTTCCCCTGGCTACCCAGGCTTCTCCTTGCTGCTACCATGCACAGGCAAAGTCCCTCGAGTATCTGCTACCATAGGTGCCAAAGAAAACATCTGATAAAAGATGACTTTTTCCCCTAAGACTGGAAAACTACTACAAGAAAATTTTACTGCCCTTCTAGATTTACTTCAGTGACTGATTTTGATGTTTCCAGCCACATACGTGCTACATGTGCTCAATTTGCCTCTTACAGACTGTATTCGTGTGTGAAGAACGTTAGCTGTGGATAACTAGGCTGAAATAATCCCATGCCAAGGATTTTGAATGGAGCTGTACGTGCTGGGGAGAGTTACAGAGGCATTTTGAACATGGCCCCCATGAAAAGATCAGAGCTACAGAAATGGCAAACTGGGGTTTCTCAAAAGAAAACCACTTGGCATTTGCTTCTATTACAACCTATCCCAAACTTCTTTGTTGGATCAGCTTCCCCCCTGAAGAGGGAATATTCAAATGATTCACAAAAACATGACAACTACAGAAAAGATTGTTCAGTGTTATCTTGACTACATTTCAACACCAAATGTTCAATCTGAGTGTTTTATTTTCACCTCTGTTACATTACACATTAATGTAATGTCTGATATTGAAAAATACGATGAGCAAACTATGCTATGCTGCCAATTTTTATTTTTCATTCCCATTTTTTAACACAGTTTCTGAAATTTTATCTTCTTACCCCAACTAGAGACAATTTCCTTAACCGGGGAAATGCAAACTCAATTGTAACTTTTGTTGAATTAAGGAAAAAACAGGAACATGCATTTCTCAAGCATTCTCATACAAATGTGAACTGTAAGAATGATTTCTCGGCTCAGTTAAAGGCTCCAAGCAACACTGAATGCTGGCTATATGCTGAGGTCAGAAGGAACAAATGGGTTTACCTGCTCTAATAATATCAATCAAGTCTCTCTAGGAAAAGGTGCAGCAAAGTTTTGAAAATTTTTCACTTAAAGATGGGAAGTCAGATTACAGAAAACTCAGACATGGAGCCTGCTCCTTATATACCGGGCACACCTCAGAATGTGCAGCAGCTTTATTTATTTACTGTTTTAAGCATTTCAAGAAGTAGGGATCTAATTCCTGCACAGCTCCCTTCAGTAATTTTGAAATTGTCAAGCAGATTTTAAGGTTCTGAAGCAGAAAGTGTATGTGGTAGGTAATATTATAGAACAAGGTCTATTACGTGAGACTGTCCACAGTCATGTGATAAATCCCACAACAGCAATAGCAAATGGGAAACCAGGCTTGTATTCAGCTAGCTCAACAATTTCTCTTACAGAGGATGCTAATAATGCTTATGAATGTTTGCATTTCCCAGCATTTTAAAAAAAATAAAATTCAAGGTTCCCAAGGTAGCAAGCTAGCTCGCCAGCAAAGACATTGGTGTAAGTCATATGGAAAAGCCTTTCACTCTAACAGAAGTTTTCAGGGATCAAGAAAGCAACATTGGGGCATTCACTATAACCTAGTTAAAATGGGCTCAGGAAGAGTTTCCAAAAACCACTGCTCAGAAATCGCAATAGGAATATCGTCTTTCCCTGCATGGCTCAAAATCAGTCAACACTCTTCACAGTCAGCACAGAGAGACTCTGTCCAACTACTGTTACCTTGACTTTGGACATCCTTATCTAACCAACACAGTTACAGACCCCTCCCCTCAGCAAAAGCAAGACGCCAGCGAGGCGTGATGTGTCATAACTCAAAGCAAAGCAGTGCTGCCTTCTTTAGGGGATCATAGATGGTAGTGAATAACTCATTTTTTGTTATCTCCTGCTTCATTTCACACATTTCTTAGAAGAAAAGGGACACGCTCTTAGTGAACGAGCAGACCGGGAAGGTAGCTGCAGCATCTCAACAGCAAAAGCCTGCAGCTCAGCACCTGACAGCAGCTGCCACAACAAGCTTAGGAACACGATTAGAGATGCCCTTTACCAGTGCAGCAGCCGAGGCTGGTTGTAAAAGTATCCTTTTCAAGCCTGTATATGCTGGAGGATCTGTGAGTTCTTGTTACTTTGTGCACTAAGCTAGTACTAAATGGGCACGACACAGAACAGTACTTCACACAGCAGACCTGCAGACCAGGGGCAGAGCTATGTCACTTTGCCTGAGCTCAGCATGGGGCTGGTGAAGTCTACTCCAGTCCTGTCAACTTACCCCAGCTGGTATCAGTTAGCTCCAGAGATAGGAATCACAGGTACACTACCACAGCACTACTTAAGGCTGCAATTTAAACTTCTTAGCCCATCCAAAAGAAATCACACAGTGCTGGGTGTCAGCTACAGGTAGTTTTTAAAATGCCCTTTTTATCAGTTCTCATAGACAGTATCCATCCCTTGTGCTGAAGAGAACTAAATTAACATTTCACCTTCTTTTAGCTCTGTCAGGGAAGGCAAACAACCTGAAAGTTGGTTTTGGCTTTAAGAAAGCATTTGAAAAGAAACAAGTATCCCCTTCCACATTGCAGTCAGCGACAGCATCAGATCAGATTCCTAAGGTGTACTTGGTTTTCACCAAAGGGCATATATAAATAATATATAAATAATAATGTATGTGAGGTCTAACTGCACACACCTAGGAAATTAAAACATTCCCTTGAATGGCGCTCCCAAAATATGCATAGATATATACATAAAACAGGTGAACAGCCAGTGGAATTCAGAAATCCTTTTGGTGGAACAAAACGCAACCGTTTTTCCCAAAGAGGGACATTGTACAGTGAGGAGTTAGAATTTATCTGTCTAGGGCTTATTTTGCTGCAGAAATACTAACATCATTTACTCCCTGAAGGCTGTCTTGCTCTCTTTTCCAATACAGATTGAAGAGGACAGGTTTCCCACCACGCTTCATCCTGCTTTCCTTCTCTCTGAACCTCTGCTGTTATCTCCATACAACAAATTGGATTACAGTTTTCCTCCTTCTCTCAGGGATATAGCACTTATACTTTTTGATTTGCATGAGCACAGCATGGGTTTGTTCCTCTCTAGTAGCTGACCCATGCAAAACTGTTTAGAAAGAAGGTACTGCCACTCCATAGTGATTTTACTGAGAAAGAAAAAGTTGTGTCTCTTGGTGCAGCAGGAAAACAAGCTCAGGCTGTGACACGGTCCACTAAGTAGCTTGTGAGCTCTGCTCACACTCTTCAGTAGGCCAGCCAGTCGAAGGTAAGAGCAGTACTGCATTTAGAGTGGGGGCCTCTCTAATTATGATCAAATTATCTTTGCAGTGAGAATGAGTGCTCGTAAGGTATCAGAATTAACCTGACTGACACACACCAGTACCTTGGGGAAGGAACTTTGTGGTGGAGTTAGCATCTCATTTAAAAGACATAAGAACTATTTCAGATAAGTTTTATGAGCACAAGGTCCCCATCTTGCTTTTCTGCTCATCAGGAGAGAGGTTTTTTCCATTCCTCTCTTCTCCCCCAACCAAACCGCATGAGACACGTTTTGTAAGCAGCTGTTTATTTATTGTGCTTGACCAATTCTCTTAATTAGAACATGAATTTTTAGGCCTGTAAGCGATACGGAGGATGAGGAGGGAAAACACATCTGCATTTCTGAAGCAGAGAGTAGCACATAGATAGAAGACTTGAAAGGAAGTACTGCTAGCAGTACTATTAGTATACTGTATAGCCATCAAGGTTAGCAGTCTGCCCTCCAGCTCTATGGGACAGCATGAATTACTAATGTCCCACTGTAACACAGCCTTCTGGTGAAATACTTTCACAGAGAAATTATGTGGGAAGCTGTATAGAATGAGTGCTGTGTCTTCTGAAAAGGTTTGAAGCCTCAGCAGTAGCCTCCATACCTCTGGCAGAGGCATTTAAAGCAATCATGAAAGAAGGGCAGCAGCCTCCAAGTTCACATGTCTTCCTGTTTTCTGTGCTGACGTCATGGTTTTGATTTACACAGATTCTTTTCTGCATGAGACCCATGACAATTGCCCATTTCTCTACCCCAAGCAATTAGCACCACTACTGCCAGCGGGGCATTGTTGCCCATAGTATGGCGCAGCCAATTATCTTCAGCTATGAAATGGGTTTGCACAAACATACCATTGTGCATCCTTTGTCACCTGCTCCACACTGGATTTCAGTGCTTTTGAAGACATCCCAGACCTTTTTTCTGAGCTATCAAGCACCACATGGATGCATTTGATTTTGTTCAACTTTGTTAGTTCTTGCATGCTCAGAAAGCTTGGTTTCACACCTTCCCATTCATTGATATTGCTTGAAGTGATGTATCGTGAGGGTTTTCATACAAGAGCGGCAGCTTTATGCTGAAGAGGTTTATTCTAATCAGGCAGCAGTGTCTTTTATAAATTAAAAAACTCCCCACACATTCTAATTTAAACCATTAGCATGGCCTGTGGTTAGATGACATTATGTTGCTAATGGATCCACTGTGGAACATGACACCAGTTGTGCTGTCCGCTGGGATTTACAGGCATATAATACACATGTTTATTTCAACACTAAAAGGCTGTACTAATGGCTTCAGCACTTCTGTGTTAAGTAATCGACATTCTCCCCCTTTGGCAGTGAATGCATATGTAATGCAATCCATGTTTTCCTGGGATAATTGGACTTTCTTTCCTCAATCAGAGGTACGATGAAATTCCAGACTAGATGTGTGCTAGAGACAAGTTAGGTTTGCCTGTAGGCTGTCTCTAGTTTTCTTTGGTTTTCTATCTTTTAAAAGACTTCTAGGTATTTTCAAAGTGGTTGTCCTTTTTACTGCTCATCTCCTCCTTTCCTACTGCTTCACTTCAGGACTGTGTTCATCAGGACTAAAATGAAAACTAATATGCTAAGATTTTTGTGAAGATGTTGCTTTTCTTCTGTAGCCCAATACTGATCTAGGAGAGGCAATTCCAGTGGCGCTGCCAGCATCTGTAATGGGCTGAACTGTCAATGGGACAGATGCAATTGCTTAGTGAAAGTACTGTCAATGAGTAATTATGCTACATGGTCTTCCATCTAATGTAAAGCTTGCTTATCTGTAAAGCACGAAAGTGTTTCCTTCGGTTATCAGTAGTCCAGCATACAACCTTATATCTGCATTAACAGAGGATGCTTGTCACTAAACCAACTCCTACCATCTCAAAAAATGCTAGCACACAAGGGACACGCAAGAGCAGGTACCCTTCCAGGTACCACATTCAGCATTAGGTGGCCTAGCTAAAAGAACACGCTGTGGTAGCAGCGATTAGAGTTTGAACGTGCAACAGCCGATCAGCTGAGAAATGATCAACACAGTCATGAGAGAAGACCTTATACTTTCTGCCTGGTTATATTTCAAGTATTACAAGTATGTAATGCTGTACTTGCTGGATTGGCTTCCAGGTGGTTTTGAACACATTGCTTAGGATCGTGGTGCTAAGCAATTGTTGCACTGCCTCACTACTTGAATTAAAGAACCCCAAAGGCGTATCCAAGTCAAACAGATCCAGAGAGTCATAGGCTTTCTCCTAGCAGTCAGCTATAACAAGTAGGTCACTAACCAAACCTCCAACAGGTAACAACCAGTGAAAGAGGCAGAGTCTGGGGAAGAAAAACTCCCTCTTGCTGTTCACTTTTTCCTTTGTAATCCTTCCAGGTGGAAAAGGTTCCACAGTTCTGTTTGGACCACAAATAGCACCAAACCAATAATTTGCTGTGCTGTTATGTTACCCTTCACATGCACCCCAAAGCTAAGCTCTTCTCTGATCCACGCATGCAGTCAGGCACTGTGCTTGCAGCGAAATCCTGCCACACCAAAGTTCGTCTGTTTACGTGAGGAAGTTCTTTACAAACACAAACTGAAAACAACCTAGAAGGTCCAAAGCTTTGTAAGAGGACTTGAGTTATCAGAAAACCGAGTCGAATGCTCACCTTCTTCTTTCCTTCCCTGTACTGCATGAGTTCAAGTTGACCCCACTGCTTTGGTAGAGAACTTGATCAGAGCGTGCTGTTTCAAACACGTACTAAAATTCCGAAGAAGAGCAAGTGATTTTCTGACCTTCAGTTGAAGAGTTGTTTTATCATGGGTCTCCCCTGAACCTGACTTCCACTCTGTTTCTGAACCAAAGCACAAACGGAGCTAAATTCAGGAGGAAAATATTTAGCTTCAGCTGAACAGTACTAGATGGTGTACTAAAGGAAAAGGAGTCCTTATTCTGCCTAAGGAACTTGAGACAACATAGCAAAGCATAACCCTGCAAACATATGGAACAGTATATATTTCACAAGAATCTGGAAATAAAAAAGGGAAAAATAAATCAGCTCTCTCCAATTTATACGCACGCAACATGCGGAGAGTTAAAGCAAAAAAAGAAAAAATCTAGAGAGGCACTTTCCCAGGGTGCAGCATTAAACAAAACAAACCCACAACCGAAAACCAAGGAAAAAGCTCTTTCAAATGTCTCCTTGTGCAATAGGAACTTTCTTAAAAGTGATCCACATCACTGTAAACTGCATATTGCCAAGTGTTTGGGACTTGCATATTCCTAGTCTGCCACTGCAACATGTATGCCTACCAGGCAGCTAGTGCCTGAAAGTCACTGAGTGACTATTAAATTTCACAAAGGAGGTACAACTGTAACGCTATACTACTATTAATTAGATTTCAACCAAGACAATGATTACCAGGGATTTGTCAGATTTGTAAAATTGTAACTAGTATAATTTCAGTGTTATCTAGGGACCAGAGATAGACATCTCACATTACACTCAAGTTAACTAAACATAATTTATAAAAAGGTAAATCCTCAGTACAAAATGAAATAATTTCAATCAAAACCACACAATCTGATCAAATACACGGGGAGGCTGCTCCTTCTAGCTTGCATTTAATGAGAGGTTTCTAATTTGCATAGCTTTTTAGTAGGGGATGATGTATCCAATTTAAAGTTCTCACATTTTATTTTTCTCTCTCAAGAACAAAGATTCTGCCACCTGCTTTGGAAGCGTCCAGCTGGCCAATCTGTGTGGACAGCATCATTATTAAATTGTCTCCTGCCTTTTGCTGGCACTGGACCTGACCCACTACAGCGTACGCTATTTCCTCAAAAGCGCTCAGCAACCAGAGCACCCACCCTGGACAGGCAAGTGTAAAATGGCATCACTTCACAGACTTAAGTTATAGCCATTCATTAGCCAGCCCAACAGCTGTAGACAATATTCCCAGTCCTCTTTGGATCAGGTACACACTGACAAGGTGACATTATAAAAGTGCAACACCTACAGTCCACAATGTTACAACAAAGACTACCTTACATCCAGAGTCCTTGAGCAATTTACAAGAGCAACAAAAGCAGAATATAAATTATCCTAAACTTCCACCTGAATTAAGATGCCTCTGTGAAGCATATCTTACTTGCTGTACATGTAGTGTGCTTTCCAAGATTTCAAGTGACTGGAAACTGTGATGCAAGACACAAAAAATGCACCATGAACAATTGAATGTCTTGATAGTACAACTACTGTAATGCCATAGCTAGTAGGAACCTGAGATTTTTATACTTTCTACTTAGTTGCTACCATTGAAAAACCCTCATGATTTACCCTTAGGTATGTCCATGGTAATTCCCGCACCATTAGTTATTCATAATACTGCCTACTATCTATAAATGCACCTACTATGGTATGTGTGGGTTTAGAAGCAATATGTATTAAATTTCCTAACATATCTCCTTCCATAGACATAAGAATCATGCTGAGAGAAAGCTAGTTTGGGAGTTTTATTCCCCTCTTTTTTAATATTATTATTTTAATTTTTAAACCAAAAGAAATAACCAGCACTAGAGAAGTACATAGCTTTAATCAAAGCCATTCAAGAAATGAGGCAGAAGATCCTAACACTAAAAAGCATGTGCCAGCAGTTGGAATAGCATATGGAAAAAAAAGCAGACTGCATTCATAACCAGGACAGAGGAAAAAATGAAAAAAATCTTTTGAGAGTTACTTTTGTTGCATATTCATGCCCCAATAAATTGCTTTAATTGGCTAAAAAAAATGAGGAGTCTACCGAGAGAGTTGTGCTGAGTATGCACACTTGAAGAATATCACTAATGTTTCAAAAACTGCGTTCTGGTAGAAATCCACACCTACCCAAACACCTTTATTTCTCTGTCTATTATTCAGACAGTCACTGCTGACAGGACTGAGGAACTGTGTATGAAAGATAAAGCTCTCCTGCAACACAGCTGTCTGGTAAGATGCCCACGATAATTCTTCCCCCTTACCTTCCTCTCCCCTCCCATGAATAACCATACTTTAAAAACCCCAAGAGACTAAAACCCCATTTTCTCCTTAAGATAAAAGTACATACGCTGCTGTGGAAACAGGCAAGGTATGTCTGAGAACGTGAATATCAAATAAAGCCCAAGGCATCGGTTCATTATCCCACAAAGCCCTACCAACAGAGACTACCTTGGGCCATCTCAAAACTTCAGAACCCATGTATGATATGTACACCTAAAATGGGATACATTCATTTGCAGTTTTTCTTAAACAGGTTGCCAGGAGGAGAGTCAACACTCTCTATGAATGCATAAAAAGGAAGATTAAGATCTTGGAGATGCAAGGACATTAGATGCTCCTATCTTTAAGTGTCCAGCTGCTTTCAAGATTTAAGTGCTAAATATTTGACAAATTCCAATTCCTTTATGGGTTTTAGGCTGAACTCTGGCCCTTACCCTTCCACGTTGCTGGTTATGAACATCCACTTAAGGGAATAGTAACCTTGCTTTTTGATCATGATGAATCTGCATATTACTTTATAGAAGAGTATCTGCTTCTCAACTTGATAAAACTCAGCACAAGTTTTCTTAGCCTGTTCAGATTATAGTTCTCAGTTTGCCCTTCTACTTCATGGGCAAACAACACTTGCAATGAGAGCAGCAGTTCTGAGTTAGGACTAGGCCATGAGGACCTTGGAGGATGGAAAGCAAGGAAGAAAGCTGACCATTTTTTCAGGTCTTACTACATACTAGTCCTAGGGATTTCCCTTCTTCCTTTTAATTATAGACTTTACTAACAAGCCACGTGTGTTTTTGAGCACTTGTTGATGAGTTCAGATTAGATGGGGACACGGCTATTTCCCTTTGGTAATGTAGTGAATAGTGAAGTAACAAGATAGCCCAAGAAGCAATTTTCACCCAAACTTCCTCTAATTACCATTCTAATTTAAAAACAATAAAAGGTGATTTCCCCTGACAAATGAAAGATTGTTGATATCCCTTTGAAGATCAATTTAAATTAAATTCACCGTATAATTCTAAATAACCCATCTACACACACACACATAATTTACTTAAGCATCAAGAGATTCAAGTAGCTTGCATTCAGTCTTCTTCTTATAGCAGTTCAAACTAGTGCCTTTATTCCCCAGGATGAATAGCCAGTAGCAGCCAGCCGTTCCCCTTCCTCTCAGTACTTTTACTCTTCCTCCTATTATTTGTTACTTTGTGACACCTGGAATGAAGTCCTGGCCCCAATGAAAAAAAAAACCCCAACCTACGTGGCTTGGCCGTTTTACACCCCAAGCTCTCCACAGGTTCCTGCATCCTCCTCTGGAGTGATGGTGGTGATCCAAAAGAGATTAGAGTTAAGGCAATCAAAACACACTGACAGCAGTACTGATGGCTTTTGCAAAATTTACTGTCACTGGTAGGATCACTGACGAGATGATCTGCAAATATTTATTTGGTTGTATTCTTAGTTGGACGGTATTCTAATTTTAGCTTCCGTTAGCCCTATCAATTATACTGATGCTACAAGAGGCTTTCAGACTGTACCAAGGTTTCCTGCTACGACATTGTTTTAATACTTGGATTAACAATCTGGAGAAAACTGCAAAAAAGAGGAAACCAAATCTGCAAAAGCCATGAACTTTCTTTTAGTGTAATCAGAACCAAGAGAAAGCTGAAAACAGCTTAAGAGAACAGTAATTGTAATTCCAAACAAAATTACGTACAGAGATCAGCCGAACTTATTCATCGTAGCAAGGTCTAAATAATCTGTGCAGTCAAATAACCTGGCCATCACTACCAACAGGTTGAGACATGGTTCAAAATGCTTTACAGTCCAGCTGAAGCAGCCCAGGAGCACTGCCAGAGCCAAGTACTGCAGCTCAGCTGAAGTCAGCAGTTCTGAAGTCACACCTGCCCATCACGGGCACACAAACTCTGAAAACACTCTACTGAATCCCACTAGAGCCTGCACGATTACAGGCTTGGACACATTTGTGAGCATCATGTGCCTATCTGCATCAACGACTATAAACAAACACATCCCTAATTCTCACAGAAATCAAAGAGAAATAAAGTCCAAACTTATCTGGCTGTTTTGAAAGTTGCAGCTGTTACAGCATCTTGAGTAACAGTGGGTCACACGCAATAGAGAATTCTTATTATAAAATGCATCAAATGCCACATTCATCCTTCAAATATTCAGCTGCATTGAAGTTAACAGGTGATCACCAGTCTTGCTTACTTGCTTTATGCGTACACTCAATTTGCATGCACAAGTCGCACCCTGGATACTGGCCAATGGTAGGGACAGAAGTCCTTGGTGCTGCAGACCATTACCTACCTTGAGCAACTCATCTGTGGCTGTGACTTTCCAAAGAATAGTCTCCTTATACATACATATGTCTGCAAAGAACATTGAAAGTCCAGTCTGCCCCTGCAGATCTCTATGGCAGTAGCACAGACCAGAGGCTGGTTTGAAATACTTATCCTATTTCAGCAAGCCAAGTACTCTTGTGAATGCCTTTATCTCTCCATTTTCCTTTAACCGAAGTATTAACAGGTTACAGGCTATTGTTCTTTGAAAACTAAAATATGAATGCATCGTTCAGACAAGTAAGTAAACACTACATTCACACTAAGATATAAATCCACTACATCACTGGAAACACAGAAGAAGAAATTCTGGACTCATGTGGTTTGGGTCATCATCTACCAAACACACTGTACCATACAATACTCCTCTAAATAAAGAAGCTGAGTCTTCCTTGAAATCCTTGACAAGAAGCAAGTAACATTGTAGCTGAAATGATGACCTAAATAGGCATGTTGTATTTCAAGAATCAAAAAGTTACTGTCCCTATAGTCTCAATATTATGTCTGAAAATAATTTCAGTGTTTTACAATATGATTAAATTCATTGCTTGCCTAGGTTTTAAATGCTGGGCTGGGAAAAGTGTGAACATGGGTAATGAAATGTGTGTAGTTATTATTGAACTTAGAGGATTTCTGGTCCTAGCTAAATTTGCACAACCCACAGTCAAACAAGCGGGAAACAAAAACAGGCACACTGAATGTTAAAAAGGATATGTACCATGTCCTTGAAAATGTCAGGAGAGCCACGTCCCTGGCTCTGAACATTGTACCACATTAATCAGTATTATCCTGGCATAGAAGAGCCTATCGCATCTCTTCATATCCCAAAACTTTCAGCGTCTTCAGTGGCAACAGAGAGCAGCAGAAGTTCAGCAACTAGTATTGCTACTAGTACTTGAATCACCAGGGAGAAAAAAATTACCTTTAGTGGAAGCATCAGCTGGCATTGTATTTCACACATGCACATCCCAGAGAAAAAGTCCACCAGGACCAAAGAATGAGGCTTTACAGATCCATACTCCTATTCGCAGAGAAGACCTGTCTTTAGTTTGCATGATATTTGAGTGACTTTTGGCTACCAAACCGTAGCAGGTAGGAGGCTATAAATGAGACAGCCCTATAACAGGGCCTCAGTGATAAACCTAAGAATTTCAAGCATAAATTTTAGAAAGTATTTATTTTAAATAAGATTTCAAGATGAAAAGTCAAAGAATTGTCATAGCATGGTTTTAATCTGTCCAGTTATTACATCCTCCCACAGAAAGCGTTATTTTCTCCCTTCAGACTGAAAAATCAGCAGAAATTGCAGAGTTGGCCCCTTCAAGACAAAGTAAAACACTCAGATCTTTGAATTTCTCTGCACTGCCTGGTAGAAATCTGCCAGAGAAGGCAGACACACAAAGAACTGTGCCAGGCAGTGGGCAGGAACTGAATCACCCTTCTCATCTACTAGAGGGTTTTCAGGGACTCCAGAACCAGAAGTTTTAGAAGAGCTCAGCTCCCAGCCAGCCACTGCTATGAAGTCTCCAGTACAGCCTACCTAACAACATACCTACTAAGTGCCCAAGCTGAGATCCAAGTCTTCTTAGGACCACCTAATGCAGCCAGGGAAATTGAGGCAAACTCTTTCAGACTCCAGGAGGCTGAACAACCCTGTGTCCACTACGAGGGGAATCAGAGGCCCTTCAGCCATGAATTAGGCAGTTACCTGAGGCGCACTCCTTACAAGCCAGGGCTCTTGCCTCAGAGCTCATCTTTGCATTTGTATGCTGCTCTTTACAGAGGTAGCCCTGGCTAACCTGTATGACTTGGTTGGCAGAGCATGAGATTTTTGATCCCAAAATCAGATTAGAATCCAGCTGACTATGTCCCAAAAGACAAACAAATTTGGATGCAATTATTTCTTCACAGGGGAGGAATCGTTTCAGCTGAAATGCTGGTTTGGACCAGACAGCCAAAGAAATAAGTGCTTGACCCCATGCAAGTCAAAAGGATATTTGGGCTGACCAGCTGCTTACATTTTCACACCCTGATATCAACAGTTAACGTTGCAAAGTGTCTTACAAGTGTCACAACACTCTCTGTTTGTACTCTTTGTACTCTTCTGCAGATGACACCAGTGGTGCAGTTGACACACCTGAGGATGCCATCCAGAGGGACCTGGACAAGCTCAAGAAGTGGGCCCATGTGAATCTCATGAGGTTCAACAAGGCCAAGTACAAGGTCCTGCACCTGGGTCAGGGCAACCCCCAGTATCAACACAGGCTGGGGGATGAAGGGATTGAGAGCAGCCCTGCAGAGGACTTGGGGGTACTGGTGGAGAAAAAGCTGGACATGAGGCAACAGTGTGTGCTCACAGCCCAGAAAGCCAACAGTACGCTTCATTGTATCAAAAGAAGCGTGGCCAGCAGGTCAAGGGAGGTGATTCTGCCCCTCTGCTCTGCTCCCCTGAGACCCCACCTGCAGTGCTGTGTCCAAATCTGGTGTCCTCAGCACAAGAAGGACATGGAACTGTTGGAGTGGGTCCAGAGAAGGGCCACAAAAATAGGCTGGAGCACCTCTCCTATGAGGACAGGCTGAGAGACCTGGGGTTGTTCAGCCTGGAAAAGGGAAGGTTCCAGGGAGATTTTATTGAAGCCTTTCAGTACAACAAAGGTACATTTCAGTAAAGAGATCATATACAGAAGATGGAAACAGACTTTATAGCAGGGCCTGTTGCAATATGACAAAGTGTAATGGTTTTAAACTGAAAGAACGTAGATTCAGGCTGGATATAAGGAAGAAATTCTTTACAGTGGAGGTGGCACAGGTTGCCTGGAGAGGTGGTAGATGCCCCATCCCTGGAAACATTCAAGGTCAGGTTGGACAGGGCTCTGAGCAACCTGATCTAGTTGAAGATGTCCCTGCTCACTGCAGGGGGGTTGGACTAGATGGCCTTTAAAGTTCCCTTCTAACCCAAACCATTCTATGACTCTATGACACTCTACACCACAGAGTGCATGGGCTGCTGCTTAGGACAGACCTTTGCTCTGACTGGATATGGCTGTTCCTCAATTAATGATCTCTTCACCACTGTCCAAGTTCTCAAGCAAGCCATTAACGTGCCCTAAGATTTGTTAGCAGTTATTTTCGCAGAAAAAAGCTTAAGAACTTGCCACAGTCCTGTTCAGAAACCTAGAAGTTGTCAATAATTCTAGGGGGTTTTGAAGTGGCTTTTGATTCTGAGTAAAACCAGTAGGACATGAGCCCAGAAATAGTAAGAAGTAAGAGTAAATTTACACTTCTTTCTTTCTCTCCCCACTTGGAAGTGTCTCAAAGGACATTAATTACACTCTCCAAAGATTCATGAGCTTGGAGAGTTTGCTGGCAAGGCGTATTTTCCCAGCACCTCACTGCTGTAGATTAAAGTAAAGCATGAAGAGAAGTACAAACACAGGGTACTGAATCTCTGATGCTTTAAAGTTGGTAATGTATGAGGCAACCTTCTTACCCTGCCTACCACACATACACTGAAAATGCTTAGAAATGGTACCATGCAGCTGTCACTGTTTCACACACAGGCAGAAATTCAACATTTGCCATGACATAACATACAGTTACCATGGATATTTCCCTGTCTCTAGCATACTAGGAAGAAAAGAAAAAACAAAAGAAGGAAGAAAAATCTCCATTATCCAATGCACAGTAACCTTGAGCAAGTGTTGACTCTGCAGTGACAGCCACCATACCAATTAACACAAAAATGAACTTTATTTTGCCCAATTTATTGCAGATGAATAATCTATGCACTGTTTAAGACTAGAATTGCTTTGCTATATGCCACCCAAAGGCTGTCATGGGGCAATCAATACCCAAAGAATCATGTGAACCACTAATAAGCAGGGGAGAGTGAAAGTTGGTGTAAGACCCTTCCTGACAGCAGTAATTCAGAATCAGTCTTCAGTTTAGGACAAATTAACTAACAGAAGAGGTACAGAGGAGGGCTACTGGCATAAAGGAAAGGAGGTGGGTTGGGGCTTAAGATGAACGTTGTTCCTAAAACAAACCAAACATGTCGTGGCTTCTTTAGCTTACCCCCAGGGGAGCATCCTGGGGAGAAGAACAACAACAAAAAAGGATATTATATCCAAACAAATGATGGCCTAAAACCAAGGATGTATCAGACCAGCTGTGAATGAGCAAATATCGAAAATGACAAGAAGTTCCAAAGAGACAACAGGGGAGTTGTGGAGCTTTCCAGCTGGACCAGCAGATAAAAGAAGTAGCTAACATTTCTTATGTCACAACCTGGCAAATTCACAGCTGGGTTTGTATGAAATCACTTTCTATTATCGTAGGAGTTATGCTCTGTGTTCTGGTCAAGCAAAGATGCCTGAAGGCACTACTGTCCCTATGTAAACTGAGCCAGAAAACTTCAAGCTAGTTCACTGTTCAGAGATTCTGCTGTTTAAAAAAAATAACCAACTGACCAAACAAAAAAAAACCCAGACCACAAACAAAAAAACCCAAACAACTTGACCAACCCTACATCAAATTCACTTACTACAGAGGTTCTAGTCAACTGAAACTGCATTTTCAAATGAACAAGCAATTAATAAAAAATAAAAGAAAACATACTCAGAGTGTGTTTTCTGCAGGGGTGGGGCAGGCTGGTGGTGGGGGCATAGCAGGAAATAAAATCAGACAAGTTTAACTCATTTGGCTGGAGGTAGCTGCGATAGCCTGGCATTTCCCTATTTTTCACCTTTGTTACCAGAAGGATTCAAACTGCAGCTGTAGAGCACATTTTGTGTGATAACCACCGCTCTACCTAGAGGACAGCCAAATTCTCCAGAGAATCCTTAAATTCTTTATATTTATAGTCAGATATACGCCATCATATATGAGCAAGTGACAGTTAGGACCTGTCAATATGTAACCCTGTCTCCTGCAGCAGTTTCCTTGGGTGTCACTCCTCTGCATTAACCATATGGTGTACTGCTCTGCCCTGCCATGCTGAGATGCTTTGATCCAGCAGGGGATTCTCCAAGGGATAGATACCTCCTGTGGCCTACCAGAGTATTAAAGCTCAAAATCTTTTTTTATTAAAGTGGAAACTTGAGATCAGAAGATGATATTAAAACAAGATCTACATTTAACCAAAAACAATTCTGGAAGAAGTTCTCAGTGGCACTTTTTTTCCACACCATTAAACAAAAACAGACAAAAATGGTGCTGAATCATTAGAGTGGCTGTTGCTTTGGAAACCCAGACTTCAAACCAGTTGTACTGGGGACCTGGGGAGGAAGGGGAGGTGGGGGAAGGTGCTTGTCTTTTAAAATATCTGTCTCGCACTGTCTCTTCTGTAAAAGGTATAGTCTCATTGCAGTAGCCGTCCATTTGTTTGGGCATAGCAATTTTCCAAGACTGCTTTCCACTCTTGGTCAAATCAGACAATGTCTGAAATGAAATACCAGTTTTTTGGACAAAGACTCCTGTAGGTGATAGAATCTGCCTTTGTGATATCAAAGCTGCTAATAGCTTCAGAACCTAGACCCCCTTAGGAGCAAGTTTTGGACTTATTCTAAAATACATACAGTGTATCCATCCACACAGTATCCTGCTGTAATTATTTCCAGTCTATCAGGTGAGATAAGACAATAGTGAGTGAACTGTGGCACAGAAGAATATTGGCATCTGCCCTGTCTCACAGAGCTCAACAGTAGAAGACGAAATCATCGCTTGTCTTCCAAGCTAGCGCTCTAGCACTGCACCATCCTGCCTCCCCTTAACAGTTTTCAAAACAGTGTTATATTTAAAAAAAAAAAAAAAAAAGAGCTTTGAGGGCATTTGTGTGCTTCTTTCACATCTAGCAGAAGTAGCTTAACATAACTTTAAATCTGAATCCAAACAGTTGCCTTGACAGTGCTTGCAGAATTAACCAAGTCAAAAGCCTGAGACAGTGGCACAGTAGGACCAGGACCCTGTATGCATCAGGACACCCTGTCTTCCCCAGTTTTCCCTCTAGGTTCATCAGGGCTGACTGCTATTCATGCACATCCTGCATATTCCACAAGCATAATTATTCCCACTGGACCCAGCCTGTTTCTCAAACAAAGACTTAGTAGCAAATTTCTCTAAGGAAGTTGTGCACTACCATTCCTTCTTTACTCTTGCAAGACATACTACTATGGTATCTGTACTGGTTGATCACTATGAAGAGTTTTCATAAATTATTTAAAGAACAATTGTCCAAATAAATGAGTAAGGTACTGCTTATTTGTGAATGCACATTTGCCTGCTAATTTGTAATAACTAGTCTCTCACAGAAGGCTTCAAGGCCATTACTGTGAGTTAGTGTCGTCCTACAATATGTTATATTCTTTTGGTTTACCATATCCCTGACAAATACAATAATGTCAGATTTTTTTTTTTCTTATGTTTCATACTTTCAAGCAAATCCTGGACAGATATCCAGCCTCATAAGAAACACCAGAGTATTTCAAGACACACAAACTACATTAAAAAGAACTGCTTTGGACAGCAGCCCCTGCCATTATAAGGGAAAAAGAATCAGTTGACTGAAGCTATGAACAACTAGTCAAAGTAGGGGCTTCAGCAGACTAATTGGGGAAGGGCACTAAAGGTTCTAATGGTCAGAGTCACTTGCAGTTAATGAAAGATTTTCCTAGTACAAAATATGTAATGTTGTATTGTATTACTCAAGCATCATCACATAATCCCCAGTGTTAGAGAAGCCTATACCCACATCCTCCGGGCAATCCATCTAGAAGTTGCCAGCTCCTGTGGAATTGCCAAAATACACACCAATAATGATGAAATGCCTCGGATAACATGAGTGCTACATTGTTGAAGACAGTAGTGTTGGTATGCCCCAACTATTCCCTCATTTTTTCTCTATTAAGCATAACAACTTGTAAGAATAAACAGTGACGTAAATCCAGTTTCCCCATATCTCAGGAGAGTGCATCATCATTGAACAACAGTATGCTTCTAGTCATAAGAGGATGTGACAGAATGCTCTCATTCTTTATTTGTGAAATGGTGCTGTTTTGCATGGCATATATCCACCTAATTATCAACTAAAATAAATCGCATACTTGCATTTCTGGAATCAATTCCTCAAGCAGAGGGGTCACTGCATTCCAGATTCTGTTCCCAAAGAGCCCTGAGATATGAAAAAATTATAAATAGTCCATGCAGCACAGCTAAAAAGCCAGGTTTCACCCATCTTAGTTGTCACCCTGAAAGATAGTCCTGCCATTACCTGCACTCCACCAAATACTTGCTGAATCACAAGAAGTGGAAGAGCTTCAACAAAAGCCAGTAAGAACAGCCTAGAATATCCTATAGACAGCTGAATAGTTGCAACACCTGGGAAACAGTTGCTCTCAAAATGTCTCAGACAGATGAGGGATCTGAATGTGTCTCACATGCTGGATAAATGTAAAGAAAAAAAGATGCAAACCACTGAGCTAGCAAGTAAACACAGAGTTAGCCATCGCATCATATGGGGACCTTAACTACCTAGCAGTCAAAAGTTAGGTAATTTAGCACTTTGTATCATAACACACACAAACCTTCTGTCTCTATTCAAGCTGATATCTAAAAAACTTGATTTTAATTAAAAAATAAAAGGCCAGTTCTCCAGGTAAATATTTAAAGAAGCTCCTGGATGATTAAGTCCCATTTTAAGAAATATCTTGAACAGATAAAGCCATGCTTGGAACATAAGTTTAATACTGAATTCTTTGGTTTTCCAAGGATAACTAAAGTAGCCTTTGTAATCACATTCTACATGCTTTTGAAATACCTGCTCCCACTTCCCAGCCTGCTGGCTCTTGGCTATTTATACTTTTAAGTCTTTAGGGCAGGGACTGCTGCTGACTGGAATAATGGAGTCCTGAACTCAGCTGAGCCTGTGGGCATTCCTTTGATGCAAACCATAATATGTTTATACAAAGGAAAAAGGCTATGTGTTCTTTAGTAGCTAGACCAAGTTTGAGTAAGCAGACACCTATTTCTGGCAGTAAATACACAAGAGAACAAGCAATATAGCCTTTGATCTATGCTCACCTAACAAAAAAGGACTGTTTTGACAGGTAATTTCTAATCAAGAGGATAATCTGGACACTGCATTGCAGCTAATGCTGGTGAAAAACATTTTATTAAATTCGTATACTGGTGAATTGTCAGCAGTTATTTTAGCCTGTGTAGTGCAGCTTTTAGCATCATTGATCATGAAATTTTAATATAATGCTTGGAAATGTTGACTAGCATTTCAAGAACACCATATGATTGATTTAGAACTTAGCTGCCCTACAGACACAAGTCCTTATTGTCTGGTATCCTCCTCCTCCCCTCCCTTTTCAGCTCAGCTGGTTACTGCATAAAAGTTGCTTGAAATTTAACTTTATTCAGAATCCGTAGGCCATGCTACCCTTTATGCTATTGCCCATTACTGAAACTCTGCATTTCTCAACAACTTTCTATTACTCTATAGCTTTCTTTCATTTTTACCTCATTTCATACTGTTATACTGGGCTCCCTCTTCCCCAGCTCCACGCAACAGTGAAGACTCAAATGTAATCAAGTTTTCTCACAATTAATTGCATTCAGACCTGAAATTATGATACCTTGTCACCCCACTGCCCCATAATTAATAGTCAACTGCAATTTTCTTTCAACAGATACAACCTTGCCTTCAAAATCAGTTTGGACAGTAACCTGCTATGTGAATTACATGCAGAACTTGAAGGCTATTAAACAAACAAACAAACAAAACAAAAAATAACAGCAATAAAAACAAAAACACACCAAAAAAACCCAAACAAAAAAAAAGAGGCAAAAAACCACCCACCCCTTCCCCCCCCACCCTATCCCCAAGTCCATTCTCCAACTCGTGAATATTGCCTGACTTTATTGACTGAATTCTGCCTTGGACATTGATTTCCTCCCATCCCCAACAAGATGATTATTGCAATTCCTTGTAGTTTGTCTCCCTTCAGCTACTACATCAAATCACAATGTGGACAGAGCCAGCTTGCACAGCCTTGCAGGAGACACATGGCTACATTGAGTATCATTTAGTGCCATATCAACAGACATCCTGAAATCACCCCAAAATAAATACAAGCTTGACCCCACTCACATGAAGTAACACCTGACTCTGGATCAAGTCCTGGGAACCAGTTTCATCCCAACAAATTTCAGGCACTTAACTCATGCACTTTAGGAAACCTGAAGAGAGCAAGAAATCTTGGCACATTCTCAGGGCAGCCCAGCGCTGCCAGAGCCATAGTCCTCCTAGGAATGTCAGAGCTTCTAAATGCCCAGGAATGGCCATTATTCAGTAATGATATAAACCCTTTTTGTCATGGCTTAACAAAAAAATCCAAAACAAAACAAAACAAAAACCCCAAACCAAACAACCCCCCCAAAAAACAACCAACAAAATCCTCCAACAAATTAACAGCATAACCAGTTGTATTGCTGGCATGTTTAAAGTCCAAAGGTTGATCCTGGGCAAATTTAAGCAAGAACAAATAGCTACCTGTTGTCCCACACATCCCAAAATCTGTCAATAAACCATAGGAGGGAAAAAAGCAGCCCTTGTTTTACAATGGGAGCTCCAGCCAGCCACTTCTCCTGTGCTGGGTGTACCAAGCAGCAAGTTTCTGAGAGATCTCCAATAACTTCACTCTATGTCTACTTTACCTTTAAAGACATCAAGATGGTCAAATTTTTATGCTCAGCCTCACTCCAGCCACCGCAAAGCTCCTGGTGTCACTCCCACCCTTCAAAAAAGAAGCAAGCCAAGCCTCATGAGCGAAATTTTACAAAAGCACATTTAAAAGTAAGAGAAAACACAAGGCAAACTGGAAAGGGAAAAAAAAAAGCAAGTAAAAAAGAAATACTCAGCCCAGCCTCTGCTTACTGTGTGGCAGAGAGGCATTTGCCTCAGGTCTGCTGCCAGTGCAGACTCTCCTCACAGCGGGGGATGGTGTGGACATCCAGGGGTTGGTGGAAGAGTCCATCATCGCACCTAGCTGAGGTACACCATGCTAACGAGGGAGAGGGCCAAAGCCTGGCGATGGGAGGAATCTGGACACCACCTGTCAGGGTGTACCTTGATGTCTGAGGAGGGAGAGCTCCTAAGTGGGAGCTCCTGTCCACTAGCCCCCTGAAAACCTGCTACAGTGTGGCTGGAATATCCAGGAAGCATTTTATTTGCTGTACTCTTGGTTAAACCAAAGCAGGTAAGCCCCTAGGCCAAGGAAAGCATCCTCTGCAGTTCAGGGGAGAGGTCTCAATCCTGCTATATCCCTCAGCTGTGGAAAAGCCCTGCATGATGCCCAGGCCTGGCACGTGCTCTCACAAGGGCCTGTCCCCCCACCCTTGCCTTGGAGGATTGGAAGAAAAAGCCAAGAGGCAAGTACAGGATATTTCTCCAGTAGAGCAAAGCTGTGCAGAGACAGCCATGATTTGCATAACACCAAATCTCCTCATTTGTTACCCCTCAATCTCCTTCAGAAACAATATATTGTCCAGCCATGAATTCTCAGCTGTGTTAATTATCAGCAATGACAGGCTATTTTTGGCTTAAAACTGACTAGGAGAAGCAATACAAACAAGATCTATGCACATGATAGACTGTATTCAGAATTAATGGTTATTCTCCTAGTCCTATCATTACCTCGATTTCCTGTTGTCCCTGAAATTGTAGATACTCTAGTACCATGTCAACAGCTGGAGCCAATGAAAAAGCATAGGCTGAGTGCGGCTGTGCAGAGGTGGAGCAAGAGACATGAAAACAACCAAGCTTCTGGGCTTGCAAAACAGCAGGGGCTGCTCTCAGCAATCCCTTTTGCCATAAGGATTTCCAGGACTGAAAGCACCAGCAGTGCTAACTCCCAGTAGTGAGATCACCTTTCATCTGGTCACTCCAGCTAAGGAAACACATCCCTACAATATTGATAGCTCCTGTCTGGGCTTCTGTGAAATCCTTTGGGAAAAATTCAAATATACATACATATCCCTCTCTCAACATGTCATGTTTTATAGGCCTTAAATGTAGGCTTGGATTCCACGAGCTCATCTTTCATTCAAAAAGTTGGAAAGCATGCTAGCAAATTATCTTGATGAAAAACAATTGTTCTTGCTTCCAGTCAACAAGCCACAGAATGCAATTACTTCATATATGAATTTGCTGTTACCCCTACACCACGACAGGACAAAGGGTTGGGCTAAAATGTAGAATATACAACAACAAATTCTCTTCTTCCCTACATCATCCAAGACAAGTAGCAGAACTGTTCTACACAAAAGAAAGTGATCAGGGCCCCGTGTACTTCAGTGGAGCCAAGTTAATAACAGCTGAGTTATGGGGCTCAATATTGAAGTATACTGGCTGTAAGCCAGCAATGCCACTAGACCACTCACTGAGGCAGTGGAACATCTGGTCCCAAAGCCCACTTCTTCCTGAAGGCAGTGCAGGTGTCCGTTCCTGGGACGCCAGACTGCCAAGTGACAATATCAGCCAGCTAGGAGTAGTTTTCACCCTGCCCCAAAAGTTAGGCTGTTCCCCAAAAGAACATAAAATTATAGAGGTACAATGCAGAGCCTTATAAAACTAGAAGGCATAAAAACTATTGGACAACTGGAAAGGTTGCTAGACACATAACAAGACTTCTGCAGAAGCTGCCAGCACTACCTCTGCAGACTTAGCACAGTCTGAAATACCAGCCATGATGACTAGATCTGACACAGGGCCTGACTTCTGAGTTTTGGGTTTGGAGCAAGAGCTCATCTTGGAACTGCTAGGAATACTTTGCCATCTTCCCTGCACAGAACTTCTCCAAAAGAATTAATTCTGTTGTCTTTCCACTTCCACAAACCCACATGGTCATTAAGAAAGTGGAATTGTTATTCCCAAAGATTCTCAGGTGACTAAGCTAGCATGGCTAATGATTTTTTAATATCTTTTTATGCCTTCAGGAAAAGTGATATAAGTAATGTAGTATTTTGTTTTCCAGTTCTATAAACCCATTTGTTTTTGTCTCATTTCAGAGTCCCTCTGGAGTAGCTCTCCAATTGGGCTTATTTTGTATTTGTTGAAATTTATATCCATTTATTGTCCCAGTAACAGGGTTGAAAGCCAGGAAGCGTAATATCTTTCTATTTCTGAGAAGTCATTTCTTTCTGGCTAACCTGGTCTCTCTGACCCAGAAGAAACTGTATCATCATTGAATTAATTTTCCTCAAAAAAAAAAAGAAACCTAAAATGAAATAAGCCACAAGGAACTGTGTGGAATAAGAATAACAGCAGACTGATACGTTCATTTCTATGTAACTACTTCTGCTCTTTTATGGGCCAAGTAAATTATTCTATTCTTCCAGTTCTTGTGGCTTGTTAAACATTAGAGGTATTATTACAGCTACAGCTAGAAGAATCTTATTCCAGTACTATTTAAATATGTTTATTTGTTTTTTAAGAAAGGTACCTGTGCTTAGATAGAGTGACTATTAAGTATAAAACAAAACCAGCCAAATATAAACTGCAAAAGAATTACAGCCAAATGAATTGCAGGAGGTAAATGTGTTTCACAGAAAGTAATACAAGTGCTATCGTTCAGACCAGATATTACATTACAGGAATTAGAGACAGATTATTGTTCATTAGGATTTTATACTGAGACTCTTACGAACATTTAAGCTGGCCTGTTCACAGCATTAAAACATCCTCCTTAGACCAGTTCAGAAAGTAAATTCTAGTACACAATTATCTAACATGCCTTATTTTCAAGTATATATGGCAGGTGTCTTGCAACTTACCACTGAAGGAATCAAGCTGAAAATTGGTATCTATTTTACCACCTAATTAGAATGCTGAATTTGCCACCACTGGACACAACATTTTTCCTGACCCCTGTGGCAGAGCAGACTGACCTTACTCGGACACAGCGGTAAAGCAATTCATGCTTTCCCGGCGCAGGCTGGTGTGAGACAGCACAAGGCTGCACATGCATGTGGAAGACTGTTGAATTTCTAATTTCTTTTTGAAATGGCACTCTACATCAAAGCAGGCCAACTAGAGAAGCTGTCTACAGGTGAATTCTGCTTTTATAAAGTTGAAAAGATGAGTTATAATGCTTTCCTTACAGTTTTTCCATCCCTCCAGGGCATACATACTGAACCTACTCATGGAAGCAATAAGTGATTTTACCTCAACACTTAACTGATTTTTATGGGGCAGTTACAATACAGTAGGGCATTTCATCCCTTCCATCGTGCCTCCAAGGTAACTTCAGAGGAAAGACTATTGGGTACATCAGCCCAGAGACTATACAGCCCATATGGCTATTATCAGGACTTGCAAGCAGTGCTCTAACAGTCAAGTGAGACCTTCACTAGCGGAAGAGAAACTACCTCAGGAATAACAACTCGCACAGAGGCAAACCTCTGCATATTGCCACAAATCTGCACCAGTGGATCATCGTCTGGCACAGCCACAGGAATAATCCATTAAGGTGTTAGTATTCTCCATGCCAGGAGTTTCCCACATAATTACACTAAGCTAGAAAAATACATTAGGCTCGTCCTCTCTCCACCTCAAGCTTTGTGCTGAGATGTACCAAATCACCTCTCCCTGTCTTTCCAAATATATGACACCTTTTTTTTTTCCCTGTGGAAGTGTGACTTTCCCTGGCTTAGACACCAGCTGCTGTTCTTCCCTCGTCTCTGAGAACCAGAGACTAGCCTGGCTCTGTGATGCTGCCACTAGGCATTTCCATGTTGCACATGGGTCCAGACAAAGCCAAGGTTGTGTCAGCTGAAGGAAAGTAGCTCCTGTCTCAGATATGTTTTTCAAGCAGCTTGTTCCTTCCTCTGTGCAAAAATACACTGACAGCCTGTCTCTCTGTCTCATCTTTAGCATCCCAGACAGGGGCGTTGGACCACAAGCAGCAACTGTCTGCTGATAGCTCATGCTTGTATTGATGATGTGGAAGAGGTGGTATTACTGATACCCCAGATAGAGGTAGTTCACAACGCCTCCTACTCCTTAGTCCCGTTCCTCTTTCAAAAAATTATCTACCAGGCTGTGGAGAAAAAAAATAAAATCTCAGAATCCAGCTTACTGCTACTTAGGCTCTCTATAAGGAGAGACAAATAGATGACCCCTGTTTCAAAGCTCACCTTCACAAAGTAAATGCTTACAGCTCTCCTACCACCTGATTTCTCAATGGTCATTCCCACAGAGAGCAAATTATGGCCTTCCCTGCTTCCTACTGTGCTAACTGATCCTCTCAAGCTGAAAATGGTCTGCTAAATGCCCTTCAAGAACCAGCCAAAGTGGAGTAATCCGATTCCTCCTGCTTGTGCTATCTGCACTTCTGCTGACCTATTGGGGGCTTAATGGAGTGACTGCAGGGGGTTCATACATGTCCTCTAGGAAAGTCCCTTCAGCCCCCCTAGTCTGTTAAGCTCCTATAAGAAAAATAGCAGTTGTGAGCTCAACTCTTCTCTGCCAGCTTTCGCAAGGGCCAGGCCTCGCTTGCTCCACCCTTAGAAAACCTCAGCTTGTATAACACTGCTTGCCAGCCATCCTAGCAAAATAGCTTTATATTCCACTGCAGGCTTTGTGTACAACCAAAGCAGCGCTTCCATGAATTCCTGGTCAATAGATGTTTGGGATTTTTTTTTCATCTTATGGTGACAAGTCAGAAAGCTTTATACCAGAGGATTTATAAAGCAGGTTAGGCTTAATTGGCCCTGTATCTTTCTCTGGCCTTAACACACATGCTAAATGGGTGTAAAAGCTGTTGTATCAGCAGTTCTTTATTGTAGTCCCTTTGTAAACCATCACACAAGAGACAAATTAAGGCACTGTCAGGTTCACATTCCGGAAACTTGTACTTCCCATTGTAAAATTGGAAGGCAACAGCACCCTTGATCATTATAGAAAATAATGTCAGTTGTGAGTACAATATTAAATTGTTTTGCATTTAAAATATTTCACTTCAAGTGCACTGAAGATAGTTATCGGTTCCATTTGCTTCAATGAATTTTCTGAGCAAGTACCCACAGCATGGTTGCGCTACAGCTCTTCTTCATTTGTCTCCAGACTTTTTTTTTATGATGTTGTTGGCTCCTAAGTACACTTACCCTTAAACATGTTATAGAAAAAAAGATCGATACAAATCAGATCATTCTGTATTAAGATACACAAACACACACACACCCCGCCCCTGCCAAACAATGCCTTATATTCTAATCTTGTGATTCAGTGCAATTATGTAATGCTTGTTCAGTGATGAATACACTGATAGGTTGACATTAAAGCCAAGTTTGAGCTATTCTAGTCTGTAGCAGAATGATCACATGCCCAGTAATAAAATCAATGTGGCCTCTTGGAATTGTACCCTCAAACTCCGACAGCGCTCCTCAGACCATCTCTGCCATACAGACAAAACACCTGAAGAGAAGGAAAAGAGGCTGTAGCATCCCCACAAAAATTGTGTTTTGCTGCCGTCTGCCTTTTCACTTTTTTCTTTCAAAATACTTCCATCTGCCTCCTGCAGAGCTTGCTACAGCATCCCTGTGTGTAAATAGCATGCTCCTCTATAATTAGCTTCCTCCTCTGTGACTTAATCAGTGATATTGTAAACCAGACACTGTGATAATTTGATCAGCTCAGTGGCAGTGAATTGTACCATGACTAAAAAGTCCAGGCTGGTTGTAACTATAGGAGAAGCATCTGCTTGAGGGGAAGGGTGATCTAGTCGTTAGGTTCAGACCATATGACTACATTTAAATCCTATAGCTAATCCCAGTTCCTATTCCTCACAGACAGTCCTACTCCCTAGAGGTAAGAGGCACGCAAGCTTTCTCTATGATATCCAGTGATTTTTGGCTAGTCCATGCACTGCTTATGCAGAAGGGGATATATCTTCTATATATCTGCTCCAGAAGACATCATATCGGCTATATCTGCTCCAGAAGACATCATAGTCCCATGATTAAATGCTTTCCAGTGAGGTAAATTTGGGTTTCAGAGCTCTTCATGTAGGACAGGACAAAATCCTATGTTACTCCTAGTTGTACAAGTGGATAGGAAGGTATCAAGAGAAGTAAATATTTCTCTTGCCCCAGAACAATGAAAAATTACAGTAGTTCCACTGGATTTTGTGCAGCGCATAAACTGCGAGCTGCACCCTGTGCATGGCACTCAGGTAAGCAAAGGGATGCCTTTGCTGCGCCTAAGTGCTACAGCCTTCAAAGAACTCTCCTCCCAACTGGTTTTTGCTGGTGCAAAGCTGGGAATTCAGTACCTGGCTGGGCATGAAGAAAGAAATACTGTGTTTCCTTTGTTTTAGAGATTCATGTTCCAGGACTCTGAGAAGCTATGTGGGTGCTTTGGCCTTGCCAGCTCCTTATTGATCCCATCACTACTAGTTGTAAGCAAAATATTGCAATCTTTGTGTAATACTGGACCATTTAGAGCCTATATGAATGAATGGATTTGTTGAGTCCTCTTCCCCCCCCTACACAGAAGACCTTTCCAAAACCTCGAGTAGGTTTCTACATTGCATTAGGTAGCTCTATGATTTCTGGCTTTGAGCCATCCATAAAAAGACATCACTGAACCTAAAAGTTTCCTTCTGCAGTGTCAGTTTTCTCTAGACTGCTTGGGTAACCATTGGCTGTGGTAGTACATGCAAATTGCACTCTGCAAGCTGCTAATGAGTTCTCAAGCCGGATTCTGCACTTAAATAGCTGAGAGTTGCTTACATAATTTGTCTTCCCCCCACCTCCCCAAATAAGCCTGGTTTCAGAAGATTGTGCATGCCATTAGGAGCAACTTTCTCTTGTGTCAACATGGTGCCATTGTTTGTCTGAGTGTAACTCTGGATTTGCAGGTATATGCTTGCATGGAGGTAGCACAAGCAAGCTTGCTTGCCTCATGCTGCTAATTACTTTACAGCATTTAGTGTCAAAGCTCTCAATGTTCTCACTCAATAGCAGGGTTCACTCTTTCCTGTATGTCACATGGATGTGAATTTCAGAGCATATGATATGACCAAAGAAAAGCTGTGCATTTCTTCCCAAGGAATTTTGCTGAGTCTATTTAGCAATGAAGTACCAAGATACTTATGAGGGTAGCAAAGGATGAGCTTGACAAGAGAAAATGACCATGCGCTATACAGACAGTGCATGAACAGATAAGAAGCCAAGCCATGAGGGGAAGGTGGATTTGTGTTACACATCTAGGAAGCCAGTGGAGAGATTCCCTGGCTGCAGTGAGGGAAGAATTATGCACAGGCAGCTGATGCAAGTGGTGCAGTGCTGTCCCAGCACAAAGGCCAAACACCCATGGGCAGCGTTCACAGATCGCCCGGTAGGAGATGATGATGAAGTTGAATACTTCCCCTTCATAGGTCAAGTTCTGCCTCCATGGATCCATACTGTACTGCTCTGGCTTCTTACCCTATCAACAAGGTGAACTAAAGGGCGCCATTTTGTTCAAGGATTTGTCCTTTCCTCCTGGCAGCAAGAGAAACAGCGCAGGTTAGATTCAGACTGTTGGAGTTGCTGTTGACTCAGTGTAATGGCATAAACAGGCTGCTCCCAGTGCACTGGGACTGGTGGAGGAGTTCACAGCCTGCTTTAAAGGCCAGAAAGAACTAAATGGTGATAAATATTCTGTTTGCTCGTGTAAGTGTGGGTAGATAGAGATGTATGTGTGCAAAACCATGCATAGACCTTATTTTTTGCCTAAGAAATACTGCTGCAAGGATGCAGGGCTGGACGCTGTTTCTCTCTGAAAAGGCTCTTCTCAGGGACCCCGTGTTCTGAGGTCCTGATGCACAACACAAATGTGGCTCCCAGAGATGCTGTCAAGAAGACAGGAACAGCAGAGAGTGGTAGAGCCTCAATTTCAGCAAGCAGAACTGCAGCATGACGTGCAGTCCCCTGTGGCTTGCAAAACAGACTAGATAGATCAGAAGCTTTTACAAAACCCACAGTATCTCCAGGAACAGGCATCTTGCCCAGTGTGACAGTATTTTGCTTTACTTGAGATTCTTGTCCTGAAAAATCTCTAATTTCTGTGCTTGTTTTGTACAAAGGCAAGATGGTAGATTCTGTCTTGCTTTCAGTGTTTTGCTCTTTTGCCATGATGGGAGCATGTTGCTGCAGAACTCTGAAAAAGCACTGAAGGAAGTTAGAAGGAGAAGTGCTGCTGAGAAATGGTGAGCCTGGCACTCCTAAATCCTTTGGCAGCCACTGGGAAAACTGCCCAGCATTAACACAGACCCTAAATGCTCAAAGGACTTTATCACTGAAAGAAGCACATTTGCACTGGGAAGTCATGATGGTGCATTTCCATTGTATGAAATACCAGCCAAAATAACAACCCAGCCCACCTCACTGAGGAAAAGGGAAAAAAGGAAAATTCAACCTGTGCAAAGTTGTCTTTTCCTGGCCTCTTACTTTTGCAAACAAATTAGAGCCTATGCAGCATATTCTGTGCATTGGAATTTCTGGAGAGTGTAAGGCTTATCCTTGTAGTAAGTCAATCACAACAGCAGGACCCCGCCTGTGAGCTTGCATATGGGCTAAGTACTGTTCCAAGCAAGTACTTTTACTTAAGGCATGTTATGTGAAAGCACTTAGGAGCAGCCACCAGTAGAAGGATCCAGTTTTGGGTCCTTAAAGGATTCTTGAAATGTGTTCTACATATGCTATGCCTTAAACAATTTGCCATAAAGCTGCTGCATAGCTCTGCATCTTGCAGTGTTTGCTAGGACATGTCTGACACCATCACGAAAATAGTACACGCAGCCATTTTTGCATTTCTGAAAAGACACTGGAAAGTTGGAGAGGAAGCAGAATTTTGTAGTTTGAGGAGGAAGAACACCCTTGCATCAAGAGGTTTAATTAGTGCACTTTGCTTAAATTACCAAAACAAAGGTCAAAAGGTGACCTAAGAACAGAATACCTTAATGTGGATAAAGCTCTGGGTGTTGAAGATACATTTAACTAATGGAGGATGATGTAGAAAGGCAGCTGCTGAGACCAGAAGGGGAATAGTTTCACATGGAAGAGGGTACAGCTTTTAACAGTGAGGGAGCTTAATTATTGCAATAAAATAGTGGGGCAATGGTGGAGTCACATCATTAGGTAAGTCAGATCAAGCCTTCATCTCTTTCTGAAGAAATGTTTCAGTTACCCAGGGATTACTGTTCCCAGTACAGGAGGACTACATATTGTTTCCAGGTCTTGTGATACACTGGGATGCAGACCAGAGAATCTATCGACATGTTCTGAAGTCAAAATGTCTGCTCTGAGGATCATTGCTAGGCTCAGCGAGATCCGCAGATCACATGACCTAAATCTTCCTAAAATATTTCTTCAGTCCTTAAGTATCATGTCCTTGAGTTGACTGACAGCTCATCTCCATCAAATAGCCAACTTGAGTGCCACTTAGAGACAGGGTCCTCACTGGAGGGGAAGATTCTAACCTGACTAAATGAAAATAACCTGTCTCTGGCAGCAGGCATACTACAGTCACATCACTGCAAGATAGAAGGCTGGATTTCAGCTGAAATGATCACTTCATTTCTCCTGGGACAATACCTTATATCATTATTTTGCTAAAGATATCGTGTACCACAAATAAAACCCTTCTTCAATTTAGGGTTGTGTGTTTTGGAGTCTGACTGCCTCAGGTTCCTTCAGCAAACAGTAGCCTGAATGATGGGAGTCCATTGACAGGGCAGGTCCCGCAGCAAGCCCTTACCCCGGAAACTGGGCTCCTTGTCTGGCAGGTCACTCTTCATAATCACATCATTCTGTAGTGCCACAACTTCTGCTGCATGGCAGGGGATCTGTTTCCTTTACGTGCACAAAGATAGTTAATTTTGGCGGGTAGCTGTTGCTCTTCTCTCTCTAAATTCCAATGTGTCATGGCTCCAGTGTGAGATGAACATAAACAACAGATTCATGTGCTGTTCAGCAGCTATTGCACCACATTACGAATTCACCGTATTCATTTAAGCAATACGTTCACATGCAGTGTGGGATGCAAGTTCTTTATGTATCACATCACATTTTTATCACATACCACTCAGTCTAATCCAATATCAGCAAAACAAACCTCTTGCAATATTTTCCCCTATATCTAGTGTTTGGATACTGAATTTGGACAAATGGGAGGGGTTCCCTAAAGATGATCTCTAAATGATTGCAGCAGAAAGCATAATTAGGTTCATCTTTTGGAGTAGCATGAAGTCATCTGCATGTACTTAAAGAGTTCAGCAAGGCTTAAATACTTTGCTGAATAAAGATTGACAGCTAAGTCAGATCTGCAATGAATCTGTCTTTTGGATTGCTACAACCTTGGCACATCAGCACTCTGGTCCCAATCTGTAAGCATTACTGGCTGTATTCAAGTGCTAGATCTTTTTTCCACTGCCTGTATGGAACAGTGCAAGGGAGGGTAAGTCCTGCTGGCTGATTTTAGCGTAATAGGAGCTATTGAGTAGAGTTTCACCACAAACAGAAATGTTTGAAGGGAGTTTGGCATCCAAGCATTCAAAAAGAATTCTCCTGGAGGCTGATTTGCAGCACCCCGATAGGCATCCAAGACACTTCCAAATAATGAATGGTATAAGACAAATACATGCACATCAGTCCAATTAATGGTATACGCATATATGACTGAAGTTTGACTCTGTATTAGATATATCAGGCAAGAGCTTAACAGCCATTCCTCAGCCAAGCCATTTTAAAGATATCCTTCTTCAGTCCTGCCTGCTACAGAAAATGTAGCAAATGTGTTCTATTTTTTTTTCCCTAAAGGCTTGCAACAAAAAACTAAGATAAACTTTATCCTATGATCATAAGAAAATTCAGTTTGGAAGGGACCTCAAGGGACCATTTACTGCTCATATGATTCCTCTGTAACTAAGATTTCACTGTAGTAGCAAACAAAGATATGTGGTCTATTTGTCTGAGCAAACCTGGGTCAAATCGTGGTTTTACTGTGATCTAGTAGAACATCCTTTAGTTGGGTACCAGGAGACTGCTGCTTCAGTATTCAATACTGCTGCGGCACAGCTTTGTGCAACCCTATCTTCTTTTTACCCCTTCTGTTGCTTAATTGCACAGGTAGATCCCGGAGGAAGAAGCTCTTTGTTCCAAGATATTTGTGTTGTGTGTAGCATGATGTGGCTCTGATTTCAGTCAGGACTTGTAGATGCAACCATAATAAAACTTAGCATGATAGTGAAATGATAGCAGCATTACATGGAGTCTGCAGCAGATACTGGAACTGAAATCCAATTCCCTGAAGCTTAATCTGCACTTGATAACATCACCTCCTGTAGAATTTGCCTATTTCCATCAATAAAATACCAAGATTCCAACAACAGCTCACTCATTACTCAGTCTTTCTTTTTATAAGACTCATAGCAGGTGTCTAAGATGTCTGACTTATTTAAAGATCCTAGGTACTATTTTTTTCTAATTCTTCATTTCTTTTGGCTTCTTTGCAAAGTTGAAAGGCATCAATTTAAGTTTCTGCAATGAACCACTCCAAATTATTTCTTTGAAGCGCCATCTCACAATGGGACTCAACTTACTCGCGTTTTTTTTTTTTTTTTAACTGCAGCAGATTAATGATTTACTGAGTTATTTAGCAAAAACCTCATTGATTTGACAAGGCAGTGAGCTCTCCAGCTAATGCTCATGCTATCTTTTCTACCTCCCAGTGTGTCACCAGAATGTTTGAAGCTGTAAACCAGATCCAGACCCTAAAAATTGGTAAGTGACTTCTGACACCTTGGGCCAGAAATTCACCTGCTTTATATCATGGTAGGGCCACTCAGACATGCAGGAGGTATCTCCACCCAGAGAATAGCTTTTAGTGGAGTCAGACTAGGCATTTTGCAAAAAGAGCTTTTTTATTATGCTAATGGGCAGCATGTCTCATCCTAGGGAGAGTGTGGGTTACTTAGCCCAGAGAGAAAAAAAAGCACGTTAGATTAAATGACAATTATTGTGCCTTGTGGCCTCAGTTAATTTAAAAGATTTCCTGGTACATATGATTTCACTTTGAGATTTAAAAAGGTATGGTTTAGTGTGCAGATACAAGACAGGTCTCTCAAATGAAAAGAAGGAACCTTAGACTAATATATTGTGATATAATTTAGTAACTTAAATTGCTACATATTTTGCCACTTATTCTATTAGAATTAGTAGTACTCAGGAGAGGTGGAGGGGAAAAGACAGCTAAAACTGTAATTGTGCTATTACTTCTAAAGAAACCACATTCTTCCGATGCACTTAGATGTTTGGTTTGAAAAAAGTTGTTTCAGCTGCCAGTGAGAAAACTCTATGGGACCAAGTTGTCATGGTCTGTTAATATAGTATATATTTCTGCTAACCATCTGGCTGCTTTCAGTGCTTTTGCCACTCAGCGAGAATGTCATTTACAATCAATTTCAACAAATACCATATGCATTAGGCTGGGAAAACAAATGATATTTCAATATTACACATTGTAGGAGAGTTTCAAATTCACCAGACCCTTCAGGTTGTTGGGTTTGTTTTTTGGTTTTGGTTTTGGGTTTTTTTGTCTGTTTGCTTGCTTGATTTTTAATACTGTCTGCAGCTGAGCAGCTTGGAGACCAAGGGTCCAGTTGGCAATCCTGCAGGCACTTGCTCAGCTGCTTAGGGTGAGTTATGCAGAGAGACTGAGGAGCCCCTTTTGGTGTCGGGACTTGCAAGACCAGCTCACAAGCATCATCTCCAGAGCACAAGCCACAGCCTGGGTCTGAGAGCTTATTCCCTACTCAGAGCATAGACAAGGGTATGGACATGAAAGATTTATGTCAAACACCAGGGCTTCTAACCCTAGATACAGGAGCTGGTTCGCGCTTACTGATGATTTAGCGAAAAACACAGGAATGCCTTAATACTTAACTCCTCAAGGTTCCTTCCACAAACATTCAGGTATTCAGGCATGAAGGGAGATTCTTTATAGCTACTCAGAATTTTATGGGACAGCTATTGAGGCTTTGGCCAGCATCATTTCCGTGGTTTTATTTTTCAGTTAACAAAGTAGATGTTTTTTTTTCCCTACAAAAACAACTCTGAAAAAAATCAGTAGAATTTCATTAATCTTTTCATGTGTTTGAAAGTTCAGATAGTAAATATTTTAGCAGTGCTTCTAATTAATTAACAGTCATCTAGTCTTGCAAGTAGAATGTATGGAAAATTTCTACTGAAGTTGAATGTTAGCAGATGGAACTTTACAAGCAGTCAGCGTTTATCTAATCCTCCTTCTATTCGACTAAACTGGAGTTTTACCACTTGCTTCAGGAAGAACAGGTTTGGGCCAATTTTAAAATTCCTTTGCTATTAAGTACATAATAACTACCAGATTTGGACAAAGTTACAGTCTCATTTTCAAGACAGCATGATAAGCATTGGTACTTTTAAATACCAATTACACTCATTCCAGGCTAACATTTTATAACAGACACATTAAGCAGGACTGAATTGCTATTCAAGCCACTAAAAGATCTTATAATATGATTTTTTGAACCTCAGCTCAACATCAGTGTGAATGACATTGAAGGAATACACAGAATGAGTTTAGAAGCACTTCAAAAAATCTGACTGCCCATCCTTTAGATTACCACTGTAATGTGGAAGTACACTAACTTTCCGAGTATAACAGCAAAATATTATCAGCCGGTCTTCAGGTATGTTAGCAACTCCATTCCTTCCACATGTTTGGAGCCTTATACACTGCAAAATGTGTCTTAGCAACTGAAAAGGTATCTTCTGACAAGACATGCAAATCACTTCCACAAGCAAAAGACCTTGTGCAAAAAAACTCATATTACCTAATATTCCTCAGCATTCAGAAAAAGATGTGTACTAATTTGTACTAACTAGGGAATTGACTGTCCTGCACTGCTCATAAGCAATGTACTTGGCAAGTTACAAACAGCACATTATCTGTAGATTTAATTTTTCATGGAAGGTTGTAATCAGCACTCCCCTTACAGTGTTGTTATTTCAATGGAAAGTGCTTCAAGCACAGTTAGGCCTCTTGTCTCCAGCTAGCGCTATAGGAGGGGTATGATTGTTATTGCACCTGCAATGCCCTCAGCAGATTAACCATTAGCTGCATCTCACATGTGTTACCAACCAGAAATATTAACTCATTACAAAAATAAAGGAGTCTAGAAGAGCTATGCATTTGTTCTACCAGTCTGTTATGTGCGCTGTGCCCTGGACAGGGCTGGCTGGACTAGCTGCAATTCTTTTCAGTGAAAGATGTAAGGTGTCAGAAGTGATTTTTATAGAATAGCTTCTGTAGAAACCTGTCCTGGAGTAGTCATCACCAGCCTGAAATAGCTCTGCTCTGGATGTTAACATGGCATAAACAGTTGGGTCTCAAGTTTTCAGAAAATAAGCAAAACATGAGTACCAAGGTCTTTTCCAAGACCCTCCTAGAGAAGCGTTCTTTCTAGTGCTTCTTTTGAAAGCAAAGTCCCTTTTCCCATGACTTGTGGCTGTTTCCACAATCTCAGTGGGTTAAAGAAGGTCTTTCCCAGAAGTCAGCTTTGTGACTGCTTCAGTTTTTTCCTCAGTCTCCTGGCGACATATGGCCAGCACCCCCCAAAACTGACTTTCAGGCTTCCAACTGCTCAGTGCTTTGGGTAGCAAGAGAAATGTACAGTTATAGTTAACACAAGCTTACCTCTCTGATCATGTCTTCCTCCATATTCACAGATCTCAGGGTCTGAATTATTTGGGTCAAGCCTTTCAAAAGCCCAGGGCTCTCCACCCCATTTACCTTCTGCTCCTTGTGGAGGAATCTGAGTTTTGTTCTGCTCTCTGTAAGCCACTCCAATCTCCGTAATTTGGGTACATTAGGATGTGAGTTTATTTTGTCAGCCTCTGGGAATGCAGACACCAGCTGACCTTTTTTTTTTATCCTGTTGACTGCCGTTGTCAAACGCAAACCAGCAGTCTCATCATGGGTTTCCTAATCACCTCTCCACGCTAAGCCTCAAAGACCTCTTGTTGAGGAATGCTTTTTGGCCTTGATATGCATTTCTTCCTTATGTTGCCATGTGGAACCATCCATCCTCCTAAATGTGTCTATTAACCAACAGGCAGCTGTTACAAGAACATCCCTTGCTTACATACATACAAATTTGTTGTCTGTAGATAGGACTCAAGGTTGGACAGCATCGCCTGGAAGTCTTGGCAGTTGCCACCAGCTTCCTTTGTACAATTCCTTAGCATAAGACCTTACTGCATAGCTTTTCCATTAGCATAGTATCTTATTGCGGAAAAGAAAACAAGCCATTTTTGGTTGCTTATCCATACCACCTAGTGGCTAAAATGATTGATTTTTTTCTTTTCTAGCTAATTCAGTGTTCACTAAAACAGAAATAAGGATTAATTTAATGAAAGCACAATACTAATTAAGCTGTTCTGATAAATAGACATCACACACTGAAATATGGGGAGCATGGAAATTACAGCTAATATGCAAACCATGTGACCCATATCACTTATCAGCAATGCAGCTTCCAGAGTATTCTTGGCTTTCAGACACTTCAGAAGCAGGTTTTGCTGAATAGATGAACACCCAGCAAGCAGAGGAAATACTACCGCACTGCCACAGGTTAGCTGATACAGAGCAGTAATGTTGATGAGCACTGTTGCTTTAAGTGCTTCACAGTGTTGGATCTACACTGGAGCTTTTAACAGGTCACTACCAGCATTATATCTGAGCCACCTAGTAAACATAAGTTCAGAACTCTTTGCAACTGCATGTTAACTCCCATTACTTAATTACAAGCCTGGATTGTGGGTCACGACTGCCTGTAGCATTCAGCTTTTCTTTATGTCCCTGAAAAAGATAGAAGCATCCTTTACTTAATAGTGAAGTGCTTAAAAGTCATAGCAATGCTTTTTTAGCCTCTTCAGTTTACAGCAATTTTGTGGAAGGTTTTGGTGGTCTTGATCATTAACTACAATACTGGTGATTTCATCAATGGCAGGTGCTAAGCTAGACTCATAGGCACTTTCCATTCAAAGTAAATTAAAGATAGTGAGGCCAGTATGGAGCAGCTACCACAGCGTGTGGCTTCTGAAATAGAAGATTATCTTCTGTCTTTGGATGTTGAAGTCCAAACTGAGTGCAGTTTCCAAAATTCTGGCTGTATTATAGTTTTTAAACATAAAGATGTGATCCTCATGTAAGTGTTCATACAAAACCCCAACAACAAAACTCCAGAGATCTAATAAATACAAACTTAAGAAAATATGCCAAAGAAGAAATGTTGTTTGTTGTGAGAATTTCAGTTATATAAAAATGTGATATCCTTAAAACAGCTACGTAGAGGATAACTCTAAGCCAGCTCTTCTGAGATGCATTGTTCACATTCTGAATAAGGCTAAGGGCCTATGTGAAAATGAAAAATGCTAGATGCAGAACTGATAAAACACTTTCTCCATTACTAATCTGCAGAGCTCTACCATAAGATGCCAGTGGAAGGTATCATAGAAGCATTCGAAATAGCAGAATTTGTTTCAATATACAGAACATTATTAGTACTAAGGAAAAAGATTAAGCAAATTAAGATATTTTAGGAGTTAAATCAACAGCTATTTCGACATAGAAGGAAACTTTCTTTATAGACACCCTGCTTGCAGGATGCTTACATCTCCCCCTGAAGTATCCAGGATTGATTACCACTGCAGATAGCAAAGACTTAGCTGGGACATGGATTTGATCCAGTCCAAAGTTGACAATCCCAAAGTCACATGCAGATATTGCATTCTACAAAATTGTCAGACTTCATTAAATACTTTGTTTGTAACAGAAAATTACAGATCTGTCTTTAGGCATTGAGAATAAACTGTCTAAGACTGGCTTTTTAAAAAACTCACCTTTGTGGAATCTATGCTTGACCTTGATTTACTGCTATACAGAGCTCTCAAGATCAGAGATCTTATTTCTTTTTGCCCTCCTCCACAAAAGCAGAAAGTAGTAACTAACCTGGTCACATACTGAAAACATACTGAGACAGCTTTCAAATCCTTCTTTGTGTAAGAGAAGTTGCCTAAAAAATCATGTGCCAGACCAGGTGGCAACCCCATAACTGCTGAGAGCTGGGTATAGGGAAAAGACATGGCACACCCCAGCCTATGCACTTACAGCTGGGATAATGCTTTGCATTTTGGTTCACAGCTCTCCTGAAAGTATAAAGGTGTATGCTTGCTCCTTCTCAGTTTAAAAGCATATTGTAAATACATTATGTTTTGCAGAAAAGTCTACACCTCAGCTCAAGAGCCAAAGTGCCTGGCAAAGCAGGGACCATACAGTTTTCATAGGTACGGGTCAAGCAAAGGACTAGCCCAAGCACTCACTTTTAATTTAGCTGATACTCAAGATGACACCAAGAACCTGCCCAGGTTTTGTGTGACAATCAGACACCAGTGTTGAGCAATTGCTGAAAATACAATACACTTGAAATCCAGACAACTTTGGTTCAGGCAGTATTTCCAGCTGCAAAAGCGCTGGCAGGGAGACCCAGCTAGAGCAGAGCCTCAAGCAACTTGGCAGGGGATGCTGGACATGTTAAACAGGGCAGACATATAAGGCATAAACAGGTGGCTCTGGCCTTAACCCAGTCACTAAGACCCACACAAAACTGAAGGGGGGAGTGGGGTGGGGGAGCAGGGTGCATGTAATGAGACATCAGGGCAAACCCTGCCTTCTCTCAGGGTGTTACACAAGCATTTGTACCCCTCATGAGATGCCCACAGGACTACTGTGACAACCTTAGAAAAGTGAAGTCCAAACACTCCTTGTTCCGAGGGCGGCACCAGTGCTCCCAGCTTAACCTGCCTTTAACCCTCCAATCCACCCCTCCTCAAGTAGTGAAAGGAATTAAGAGCCACCTTTGAAAATGAGCCAGTTGTAAGAAGCCACATCAAATTAATCTGTATCCATGAATCAGAAGCTTCTCCTCCCACTACACTTCAGCCTCACTAAAATAAAATGTTATCAGGTGAGGTCTCTTCTTTCAGTCGCCAAATAAGGTCTCAAAATACCAAGCTGAATTACAGCAGAATATTCCACCTGAAGGAGGAACTGCTGCAGTTGTAGTTCTTTGTGCTATACTTTATTCATTTTTGGACCTATTAGCACCGCTCATCTTTCACTCCCATTCCTTTATTTCCACCCCATTCCAATGCTTCTGCTTTGATAAATATCTGGGAATGAAAAGCAAATCAAGAAGATAGAATCAGAAGACAGATTCAGACCCCTGTGAGCAAAATGGGCAGCTTAAGCAACAGCTTGCATTTGACATTTGTTTTTGTTCACTGCAGGCTTTTTTCCCTGATCCTAGGTAAAAGGCTGGATTGTGAGAACCCAGCTCACCCAGTGTTGCTTGTCCATCTGGGAAGGATCTGGGTGGGTTCTGGCCTCTGGAGGATGCCTTTTCACAGGAGGTGTTCACCCCACAACACTGCACACTATCTGAGAGATGTTCTTGTCCCTGACGCCTCACACCAGATGCTTACAATGAATAATGTGCCAAGCTTTTCCCCTCAGTCCTTCTGTGCCACCCCTGCAAGTTAGCAGCCTCCTTTGCTCTCCCTTACTAGTTTGTCAGAAAAGCAGCCTTCAGCTTCTGTAGCCTTTAGAAAACAAAACCTTCAGAACCCCACTTGAGTGTCTTGAAGAGTTTCAGTAAGCAAAGACAAAAGCCCTAAGAGGAAGTCCTTTCAAAAAATAAAAATTCCTCTCCCTAGTTTAAACCGTGGAAAGATGTCACTTACCAGTGTTTCCTAATGAGTAAGCAAAACCTGGGAAAGAACAGGAGAAAGTAAAAAGGAGCTTCTGTAGGATTTAATGGTCAAATGTCTAGCTTGCTATTGTCATCTTCCCCATTCTTTACAAGATCATCCTGGCTCAATCAAACCAACCAGTCTGAAAATCTAATTTGAATTCTTAAAAGCAACTCTAATTTACCATGTTCCTTTCTAAGGTCAAATCTATTCTGTATTCTTTTTTCAAAGTTTTCCGGCATGGTAACTACTGTAGCTGCATAATAAAAGGAAACACAATTCTTACTTTATGGAAAACTTCCTTGGAAAAGAAAATAACTCTGCATTTCTGTAGCTATTATGAATTTCAGCTTTTATAATGCACATCCATATGCTCATTGGTTTTCACAAGAGCCTTGTACTCCTTGCAGCTGTCAGACTTTTTTTATATCTACACACTTATACATGTATATGTAATTTATTCATATATATGTAATGCTCAGAGGATATAAATAAATTCAAAAGATGCCAAAGTGCAGCAAACTTGGGAATTGTGTCTTAGTACCAGTGCTTTACCAAAACTTATCTTTAGGAGATCAGTAGTTCACAGAATCCCAGGTTGGAAGGGACCTCAGGGATCATCTAGGCCAACCTTTCTAGGACGAGCACAGTCTAGACAAGATGGCCCAGCACCCTGTCCAGATGACTCTTGAAGGTGTCCAACGTGGCCGAGTCAACCACTTCCCTGGGCAGATTATTCCAATGGGTGGCTGTCCTCAGTGGGAAAAATTTCCCTCTCGTGTCCAATCAGAATCTCCCCAAGAGCAACTTGTGGCCATTCCCCCTTGTCCTCTCCGTGTGACTCCTTGTGAAAAGGGAGTCTCCATCTTCTTTGTAGCTGCCCCTTAAGTACTGGTACATGGTGATGAGATCCCCTCTGAGCCTCCTTTTCTCAAGGCTGGACAAACCCAGCTCTCCCAGCCTATCCTCGTATGGCAGCTTCCCAGTCCTTCGATCATCTTGGTCGCCCTTCTCTGGACCCCTTCCAGCCTGTCCACATCCTTTTTGTATAGAGATGGACTTTTTGTATAGTTGATGGATGTTTTGTATAGCTGATGGACTTTGCAGGACCATAGGACAGCTCAGGCATCTTAACTTCTAAATATCATTATTAGTTTGAAGTATGGCTGCTACACTGATCAATGACAAACTGGAAAGCCCAGAAAATACACCAGAAGTAATGGAAGATGACTTTAATACATTTGGCTATAGACAGGAAGTACAAACTTCAAATTACAGATCTACTTCTCTTCTGTAAGGATGATCTAAGCTCTGCAGACTTAGAACTTAAATGCTGTGGAGCAGCTTTGCATCTCACATTTTGGCTGCAATTTTCACAAAAGCCTGAGTAGTCCGTTCTAAATACCACTGAAATTAAACACATACAGATAATTTAATTTCCTTGAATATGCAGTTGTGCAGAACTACTAAGAATTCAGGTCACTACCTCAGTGCTTCTAAAACCTTGATACCATATTGCTCCACAGTAGAATAGTAGAATAAACACTTGGTTTCATTGGTTGAGTTATTCCTATTCTTTTCACTGGTCCATTTTTAAAACTTTTGACACAACATGGGGCTCTCAGGACAATGAATCTAGCCTTATGAGGACTCAAAAAATGGGAAAATTAAGAAATTTCTTCAGAGTAGTTCACTGTAGCAGCATTGCAGGGTGTTGCAGTAATAAAAGCAGTGGTTTGTTCTAATGGGACATGACAGTAGTTCCTTTCCAATGGCAGAGGGAGACTACTGCTATTTCTAAGTATATGGTATATTATTACGTTGTTCTCCATACCAGGACTCTACATTGCCCACGCAAGGTCTTAGACTAGAGGTATTTTGAAACAAAATTAGATTTGAGCTTGGTGACTGGATCTAAGCAGCACAGCAAGGCATTTCTTTGTCAGGCAAGGTGTTACTCTTCATATAGCTTTTATCTTGCAGCATTTAAAGCTGTTTGCAATGTTAGACTGAATCCTGAGGAAGGCAGGGAAAACACAGGCAATATGTTTAAAACCATAGAACTCATTGCACAACAATGCAGCTCACAGCCTAAAACTGGTCTCAGCTATATTCAATAGAGCACCAGCACTGCCAGAGCTGGGTGCATGACAAATGCTCATTTCAGAACAGCTCTATTCTCCAAGATCTCCCCAGCTTATTCATTATACCCAAGGCAATATACTCCAACAAGATGGAAACAGTCCAGGCTCTCCAAAACTTACCCCCTCCCCCCCCCCAGGAGAAACTGCCAGAGAAGCCTTGAGTTAGGAAACCATTTCTGTTAGTGCTCACTTTGCTCCTTGCTCAGGGGAGTATGTATATGCATTTGTACGTATGATTTTTAGCACCTGGCTTAAGAACTGCAATACGACCATCTAACTCTGATAGGCAAATATTCATACACCCATACACTGAATTTCAGTCAAATACCTGACCACCAAGTCCCAATTTGATGGACTAACTACTGATTTGGAAACTTCTGTTTCTAGAGGCTTTGAAAAACCTGGAGCTGATTTATTCTCTGAGGTGTTGGGTGACTACAGGGCAGGCAAGCAGAAAGGTCTTTGTGTCTAAGGCACAAGACTTCTGCTTTTAGTGGTGCCTCATGGCAAACTCAGTCCAGAGGTTAATGGATGAAACACAACTAATGAAGCCCTGCACCAGTTTTTATACTAGCTCTCAGGCTTTGAAATTCAGCAAGCCTTTGCAGTTATGCTTTTTTCCACCTTTTTTAAAAGTTGGGAGCACTTCAAAATTCTTCAACAGTGAAATGTGGTGCTCAAGGAAAGAAAACCAGCTGCATTCTCTCTCTAACAGCATGTAAGGGGCATACTGAAAGCCCTCTGGGCACAGTACCCACACTAAGTCCCAGAACTCAACTGTCAAAATTCAGTCTAGCTCACACAGACAGGTTTCCCTGTTGGCAAACAAAATGCCAAGGAAAGGGGAATGGTTTCCTAGCCAACAGTGTTCACTAAGCCAGTGTTCACCTGGAGTCTTTTCCGACTCTTTAGAACAGTGCCATACTCAGATCCAAACGCAGACAAGCTCTATTCTCCAAGATTTCCCCAGCTTATTCATTATACCCAAGGCAATACAATCCAACAATATGGAAACAGTCCAGGCCCTCCAAAGCTTACACTCTCCACCCCCCACCCTTGCCAAGAGAAACTGCCAGAGAAGCCTTGAGTTGGGAAACCATTTCCATTAGTGCTTACATTGCTCCTTGCTCAGGGGAGTACGTACGTGGCTATCCACATGCTTTCCTGAACAGGGATGATTTCACTCCACCAGGTGTCTCATCCTTCTTCTTCCTTCAGTAGTGCCTTTGGTTTTTGTCTTTCTCTAGTTTAGACTAATAGATCACCCAAACAGACTGCTTTTCCACATTGGGTGAAAACAGGATCTCCCACAACAGGGCTCCAACCTCACTGCAAAAAAGGCATATAGAAATGACTGAAATGTGGAGTAAAACCTTAAGACCATTTTGGAGATTGCATTGTTGAACAAGAGATTCTCATCCCGTCCCACTGATATTGAGACTGATGCTTTATCTAACCAAATTACTAATCATTGATATATTTTTGTTGTACCAGTGTGTAATTATTCCTCAGTCAAAGCAGCTCCCTGCATCTGTTCATGGACTTTTGGACACATTTTGACACTTTGGAAGGCAAATAGACACCAAGAGATGACATAAGCCTGTCCAATAACATACTGCTTTTCACAATAGTCACGACAAGGGAATTATAGGCTGTTATTCCATTTTTGTTGGCTGGAATGTCTTTTAACTACTGATTGTTTATTTAAAAAACAATAATCCTCCATTTTAAAAATTCACAGAGCAAATAAGATGACTCGTTTTTCTGAAAAGAAAATTGCCCTGCAGATGTAGATGGTCATGCAACCAGTCTGGGGTGACAGCTGGTATTTAAATGGAAAATTAATTCTTCTCAGTCTGTCAAAGCAGGGACCTCAACTTCCAAGGGAAGTGTGAGATTGCTTAAGACCCTGCATATCATGAAGTCACTGACAGGAAGAAGAAATGAGTGAGGTGAAACTAGAAATCATCTTTCCCCACAAAAGCTGCAGCTCGCTTGCAAGCCCTGCTCCCACATGCCCCAGGAGCAGGGATCTGCAGGGTAGCAGAGGAGTAACACTCGTGTAACAATGGTGGCAGTCCAACAAACCCTAGGGAGACAGTGTCTAACTGTCCAATAAAGCCTCACACTTAGCTCCTGCTCACCCCGGAGTGTACTTTTATAGTCCGCTTTTAAGCACTGAGACACATCTGCGAAGATGAGAGAATGGGGTTCTTCAGAGCCACAACTGCTCCTCACTGGGGATGCCACCAGTAACTTATTTCACTTCACAGCTTATTCTCCGCTACATCCCCCAACCTGCTGTCAGGGGGGCTGCTCAGTGAGTGCTTCCTCTTGGGTGCCTGGGAAAACCAAAACAGTTGTGTGCACTGTGCTGTGCAACCCACTGCCTTTCCCTGCCTGCTCCTGACCAGCAAGGACTACCTCATACACAGCATAGCAGGAGCACCAAGGAATAAATCCCCAGCAGCATTTGGGGAGGTCCTTCAAGCTGTATGTACCAAAAGAGATACTCTAAATGGATTTTTTTTAAACTCTTAGCCCCTGTGTATTTGTGATACTATGCTCAGGTTCTCTATCTGAGGAGTGTTTTGACAGCTGAGGCAAAACAAAGAAAAATAGTAACATAGACATTACTTACACAGTTTGTTTTGTTTCAGAAAGAATGCAAAGCAGAATTATTCTAAAAGATGTGTTGGGACAGCCTTAGGCTAAAGTACATCAATTTTGTTCTATGTATTTCCAGGCAGAGACTCCCATGTATTTCAAGAGCTGCTCAAATATGTATATGATCATCTCCAAATCACAAGCCTTTATATTTCTATTGTACAGATAAACTTCCACTACAGTAGTACCTGATGTTGCCGCCATCCTCCCACAGCCCCACAACACAGAAAAGCACTACCAACCAAATTAGAGATGAACATGAGGTCCAGAGAAAAATAGGGCAAGCCCTTAAGACTAGTCTGCAGCCAACTTGGCAAAAGCCACACAAGAGGCACCTAGCAGAGCTGGGAACTAAGCATCAGGCACACGTATACTGAGGCATGTGTACTAACGCTAGCTTACACCAGCCTTCCCCTTCAATAAAATACTGTTTAGTTTGTCTTCAGGCTGTATTCTTTGCCATAGTGGGATTTTTACCAGGAAAGGAGACTATGAGAATACATATACACATATAGGAGGCATGAATTTTAAAGACACAATAGACAGCACATAGCTTTAACTTCTCAAAGGCCTGCCATAGACCATGCTGCATGCTCCTGCCAAACTGATGATCTGGATGCAGATCATGGGCTCCGACTGCAGATGTTAGGAGTGCACCATTCCTAACAGATGCATAATCTGATTAAATATGAAATGCAACAATATTGTCAAAACCCATTAATCACTCTTTCAAGACACATTAATGTAGGCTTCACTGACAGCTGTGATGATTATACTGGCTCTCCAGGTACTGTTGCTCAAAGTTACCCATTGGGTCTCAAAGAAGAAAAGGTATTCAATATGCAAAATATACTTAAGTGCACATACAGATATTTCTATCATGAAAAATGTGTATTACTTACATTCCTGCATCTTTCTCTAGGTCATTATCTGATTTCTATGTAACCCTCCACAGCTGTGCCTTGCGCAAAGATAGTGATAACTTGTCAAAAAGACATGAATTCAGAAACAAACTGCAACCATAGCAGGTTCATGTATTAAAATACAACTCCGTAGAGGATATTCTACAATCTCCCTGTGTAACTGGGGGAACCTACAGGCATCTGAAGCTGAAGGAAGATTGGACTAAGCATCTTGCACCTACAGAGTGCATTGCATAGAAAAAACTCCCTATGATTATGCACTAAATATCATATTTCAGAAATAAACACATCCAAACACCATGTTTAGGCAACCAAGCCTTGATTTTTAAGGCTCTTTAAGTATCTGTTGACCTCCATGACAAATCCTGGTGCCTGGATCCTCTCAATAATTAACTAGTAAAAACCACAACTTTAGTTCTTACCAACTCATAGTAGTTGCTGTCTCTTCCTGTGTTTCAGTCTGCCAATGCTCCTCCAGAAGGAAGAGCTTTCCATAGTTTCTATAGGTCCTATCTTGTTCCCCCTCTATACAGTACTGCTTTTCAGAATGACACCTTTGCCTCTGTGCATATAGCTACAACTCTTGCACAGAAATACCAGGATAGCACCTTAGATGCATCAAAGTTTAGTAAACACCATCTGCTTGCATCCCTTCCCTGCTGCACCACCACCTTGGGATTGACCCTGCTGCCTCAGCTAGCAAGGCAGGACGCTCCAAGCTTCGGCTTTTCAGGCTTGAGACCCATAAGAGAGGAGCATAGCAAGTAGAGGACTTCATAGGGCTGCTATATCAACTGAGGTGGCCTAACCTTTAACAGACGCAACCAAATATCTGGCTTCTTGGCCTGGAAATTAAGTCTGCATACATTCCCTTATTTTATCTCAGTGGGTCCAAAGGAGACAAGCTATGAATCAGTCTTACATCTGTGCAAGCTTCCTTTATTCTGGTCTCTTATGCCCTTAATGCATCTACCACTATAAACCATCCATTGCCAAAGTTATCTGCACATTTAGGCACAACTGGAATTTATTTCTAGATCTGATTTCAGCCTTTTCTCAGCTTTGTTTATTTGATTCCAGCCTTGTTGTAGGGCTTCCCAGAGCCAGTAGACATTAGGAAGACCAACAGGCAATAGCTTTTAGTAATAGTTGAAGGAACAGATTCAACTGGTTGGCACAGTAGGGGCATGCCCATTTACTGTTCAAGAGCTTGGCCATCACAAGCTACCCAAGGAAGAGCAATGACTCTGTTATAGAAATGACCAACTGTGGTGCTGGGTAAAGGGCAATAAAGGCCAATGTGTTTTCACAAGGTGAAAAAAGTTTTGGCAAATTTCACAGTAGCAAAGTCTAGTGGCTACCAGTAAGTTACCATATCAGACTTCCCCAAAAAGATGATGCCAAATGAAAAAGTGTAGAAGTATAAGACCAGGATGTACCAGGTCACAGCAAGGACTAATGTCCCATGACAGACAGAGGCCAGACATAGATACCTGCAAATGTAAGCGGTTAAAACTGGAGAGAAAAGTTTTTGCTTCCTGGACCACTGGCAAGTTGTTTCCTATTTATCCTGTGCCAGAGGCAATGGCTCTGTTTAATAGCCTGCAATGCCTTTTTATTCTATTAATTTGTCCAGACACACTTATATGAACACTTTGGGTTCATATAAGCTTTCAGCATGTGCAGTATCCTGTGGCAAGTACGTCAACAGCTTAAGTACCCGTTGTGTGACAGATTACCTTCTTTAACTCATCCTGCACACCTACTAGCCACCTACCAGGTTACCACGATGCTGTGTAGCTCTTGTGCTAGAAGAGGCAATATCCAATCCCTCTTTCCATTCACAACTATGGACCTGTCATATCTCCAGTCATTTTTCCATTGTTATTTAGTCATTGCTCAGTTATAGAAAATATTCCAATTTTTGTTGCTCTTATTTCCACTGTAGTTTTCTTCCCTCCCACCTCAGCCATCTTGTTGATCTAGGCCTCCATTCTGCAACTTACACAATTGAACAGAGGATAAATTAGAAGCCTGACAGCTTCAGAGGGGACCAAGTCTGGCACAGCAGTCCATCGTGTATTGTTGATCAAAGGAATACAGTTTATATTGAAACTCTTCAAAGCAGGGATTTTTACTATATATTTGCACAGTACTTGTCTCAGTGGGGCCTTGCCTTATCTAGGACTCATGGGTGTTATTCAAACAAATAATTAATAAATAGCTCAAATAGGTAGAACAGGGCTAGATAGGCATTTAGGGAGATTAAACACTCATAGTTGCTGGCTTTCAAGTAGCTGGCTTTCAAGTATGCTAAAACAAGCATTAAGATGGTGATCAGTGAAGGAAATGAAAGAAGCATATTTTGTAAAGGGACATGGAAATAGCTTTTGGCATTGAGAAATGTCTCAGCAAAACGAGAGTAATACCTGCATATAAATACATATGTACACATATTGACATGCATGTATGTCAGCACATAGCGGCATATGAAGGCAGTAGTATCTTGTACCATGTAGGTTGGAGAAAATGGTTATAAGAAAACCATCTTTCTGCACTGCCTCTTAAGGCAAGATCATGAAGGCTTAAGGGAGGCAGCACTATATAGTATTGTCAGAAGCAGGCTGGGGAGGCTTTTCTTAGGTAGACGCTGATGGACTGACAAGTTAATGGGGACCAACAACAGCCCCATTAGCCCTATGGATTCACAGAGGATCACTTAAGTGAACACTGACAAACCTTGCTGTAGAAAAGCCTAGCAATATTCACTTCATACTGAATTCATTGTTGTTATTTAATCTTCTGTTTGCGTACATGATCAGAAGCAGCATTCTGGACCGTCGTTCAAAATCACTATAGAAACTGTTACCTGACACACTACAGCCTGAGGAATTCCTAACACCACCTCTAATGGTGTTCCACAAAAACAGACTGAAATCTATGTAACAGAGCAACTAGAAGCATAAAGTCAATGAACATTAAAAACTTGGAACAGAAATATAGCATGTTACAAAAATTGAGATCTTTTTTTATTTTGTTTTCTCAGAAAGGATCAATTTGTCCATTAGGGAATATTGACAGAAATCTTCCCTAGGTTACAATCTGAGCCATGGCCATGTTTCATGGGAACTGCTCTTGTAGAGGTTTTTTTTCAACTTTTCCTTTCCCCATCTTACAACCTTGCCAGACATCTCTCCCATTAGGTTTGCTGCTACATCCCATACTACTCTGTTACTAGTAATGCAGAGGGAGCAGCTTCTACGCCAAATGTTATGTTTAATGCAGAGCATCCCACAGCACTGGATAAAGAAACTCTTCATCCCCCCAGCAAAGTGTACTGGGCACTACAGCCTACACTTCTGATCAGTAATACATGTTATGGATAATTTTGTAAAGGCAAAGCCAGTAAAAAAACAAAAGTTAATGCAATAACAAAAGACAATCAGCCTTCAGCAGAAAGCAGAGCCTCATAGTCAATACAAGTGCATTGTAAAAGCTTAAGTACCTCAAAGGAACAAGTCAGTTGGTAGTCTCTAGAATGAGTATTACTTAACAACATTAACTGGCCGGAGATTTAAGCAGAGATGTCAACAACTTATGACAAAGTAGTAATGGTACAATTCTTTGTAGACAGTTGACCAACAGTGCTTACTGTCTCCATAAGCACCCATCAGCCAGGGGAAATGATTACATTTGAAACTCAGGTTTTCCTGCTTGTTTAGTGCCAGGGAGGTTTTCTGCTCCCTGTAGCATTTGGATGGTACAGCCTCACTTTGTGTGAAGTAACTCCTGTTCTAATTTTAATGTTGCTCTGGAGCAGCATTGGTGGCTTACAGCATTGCCCAAGACATAACTCCTTAAAGGTGTTCACTGAAAGTTCTCCTTTCAGTGAATGGCTGGCCCAGAAAGAGAGGGCTAGTGCAGAAGATACCTTCTTTTAGCTATCCACCCAGAAACCCCAAGAATACTGGGAAGAGGAGAAAAACATTGATTCCACATTAAACTACTGGAAAAAAGACTTCCACTTTATTTTTTTGTTAACGTTACATTCTTCAGCAAGTGAGCACTTGAACTCCATGTGTACAGGATAGGACATATTTTTGACCTATATGGCAATAATCTGAAACAAGCTGAAGGAATCACAACTATAGTCAGTTCCACATACTAAAACTGTTTAGACCTGCTTCTCATTTACATTAAGACTGCCATTTAGCACTACTGAAGTATAAGGCAACTGCTCTCCCCATCAGAGGACCCAGGAGTGATTCACTGTCACATGGGAAGTCATGCTTGTGTTTTCAAACACATTCATGTCTTCTAATGAAAACATTAATTTCTTAAGCCCTTATTACACCAACATGAAAAATATAAGCTTTCCTGCCAGCTGTCACTCACCTAGAGTTATTGTCACAAGTCTGCTCCTAACTCCCTTTTGCTCCTATTACCTGATTGTCACTCCTGAATTGGGCTGCAGAGGCAGTTTGGTCTATCTTCCTTGAGGAGGTACTGGCTATTAGGGAACGCATGCAGGGCTGGTTAGACAAGCAGTGAGCTCTCCCCTGCCTCTCCAGAGGAGAAGAAAGGAATTGCAGGCTGAAGTGCAACCCTGGACACTGCAGTATTGAAACCCAAGATGGATTCATGCACAAGCCTGCAATCCTGAGAGAGGTGTAAGGACTTCTCATTGTGACCCCACAAGTTTCTGCTTGGCTTTCTGTCTTCAGAGTTTCAACTTATTTCTACCACCACCACCAGCAGCTGCAAAATACCTCACCTCAGAGGGCTGGAGGCACCATCCTCTAAGCATGGGAGACGTGTCTTTCATAATACTATGCTAGTGTAATTCAGCCAGAGGCGTGCCTGATGGGGGCAGTGAAAGCTAGGCTTAGACTTGCACAGAGCCCACTCGGATTAGTGTAGCCAAACTACACATATCCCAAAACAAAATGCTGGAGAGTATATTGGAAATCATCTTCCCAACACAGGGAGGAAGGAGAATTACCATTTTTGGCTAGTAGAGAGAAAGTGCTGTGATCTGTGTGTGCACATACTGTTTCATACTAGAGAATATTTAAGTTTATTCAAAGAAACAAATAGCCCATCGTAGTGGACAATTAGCAGCACTGATGCCCGTCACCCTACAGAGGCCTGAGGAGAGACGATTTTCAATGCATTGCTATTTAACAGTATGCTTTATCTTTTCTAGAAAAAGAAAAGCAGTGTCCTGGAGTTGTTTATGTACAGGCCCATATATAACTTAGTCTAAGCCCCTGAGCAGTCACCTGGCTCTTACGTACAGCTACATCAACTAGCACTTAACACGGGGATATTTTCTCTTGAGCTTTTGCAGGAATTGCATACAGACTTGAGGCTGCTACGTCATCTGCAGCAGTATTTAAAGGGATGGAATGAAAATATCCTAGACAGACACAAATACCCATTTCTTGAGAATATTTCTTGACTAACTTAACTTGTACAATACTTGCCAAGTATTTCTTGAGAGTATTTCTGGTTGGTGAACATACAAATATTCACACTTTGCATTTAGATCCACTGGTGCAACCCAAGACTGCTTATGGTTAAGTATAACTTATATGCTTGGCTAAAATCAGGGTAAGAGCACTCAACATCTGCAGGCTGGAACACTCCTGAACAAGCGTTTGCAGAAGCCCACAGTAATGTCTGTTACTTCTGCGCAGAGGCTGACATCCTGAAAAGCACTGTGCATGAAGTTCTAATAAGAAACACTGGCCATAGGTGGAACTGAAAATATTGAGTTGTCTATGCAGAGCAAGTTGCTCAGATAATAAATTTTAGTACCATGCTGCATCTCATGTAGAAACAATCTAAATGTAAACAATTATCAGCCATTTGTTGCATTTGTAAAGTTAGTACAGGAATTTGGAGCTTTCTGATCTCCATCCCAAGCCAAAAGTCAATAAGAACTATTGTGATGGTAAAAGGCCAGCACTCTCTCAGATTTTGAATCACGCTCTAACAATGCCTGTTATCTGCATGGTATTCAAAGGGATTTTCAATGATCGTTCAATATCAGGGAACCCTCAAATACATGTATTTTCCCCCTCTCTACCTCCACCTTTCTAAGGGCACAAAACCCTCCCACTGCAGACGGCAGGGACAGAAACCTATGATATTAGAATACTGACTGTCCTCCATCAGACCACAGTAGTCTTGTAACGGACCAGAAGAAGCATTGAAGTGTTAGCCCTCTTGCCTTGCTGCCACCTCTGTGCACAGATCACCAGAAATCCTACTTCGTTGCAAAACAAGGCAAAACCCTAGCATGGCTCACAGAAATGGCACTGTGAATAGCACAGCTTGAGAGTGAGCCAAAGCAGACTCAGAGCTTGCCAGCCTTTTCTCAAGCTTTCCTAACAGCCCAGATGTCTGAAGGAGAAGATCATGGTAAAAAGAATATAGGGAAAACCAGTGATAACACCATCTCCCACTCCTCCCTGTCATGGAAGAGTCCTTTTGTTATACAAGCAGCTTCTGAGTCATTCTCCAAGAGTGATTTTCCCCTGCGGAAGGTTTTTGCCTTCTTTTTCCATATCCAACATTTAATGTACTTACACACCCAGTTCCAAGAACTAGTATGCAACCACAATTCTTTCACATGGAAAAAAATCCAGGCTCCCAGTGTATTTTGCAAAAAACACCCAAGAAGTTCATCCTGTGAATTATAACACTGGTACTCTGGGCTGGTACAATAGCCAGTACCCAACTGAGGGATTACTCAAGCATTCACTACTTTGGGGGTGACTCACCCAGTCATGAGGTGGCTCATTCCAGGAGGGCAGAGTGATATAACTCCCCCATGGACCTCAAACTCTAAAACAAGCCTTGAGCAGCTGCATCCAGCCTGAACACAAGCCACAGGCTAAAAAAGAAAAATCACCAGTTTGGATACTTTGCTTTTCATTCACTCTCCTGGAGCTCAGTAGTCACTACTCAAACACCAAGGGCTAAGGAATCTAAGGTATACACCAATGAGTTTAATCTTTTCTTATAGAGACAGCAAGTTCCCAAATGAAACCAGAAACCTCATGGAGGTGAGAACTTTTATGCACTGGCTAACATTATCATGCCCAAGCACAGGCAGAAGGGCTGGCAGAGGAGCAGGAAGTAAAGCTACACTTAACCAATCTGTTCTGGCTTGCACCTCAGCAAAAAGCCTCTTCCACAGCAGGAGGGTGTTGAAAACGCCAGCAAGTTCAAGACAGAGCAATGAGAACAAGGTGGTATTTTCTTCCCACCCAGAGAAATACTGACAGGATCAAAGTATTCTGCAAATCCCTGCATCTCAGAGGGGAAAACAAGAAAATCTAGGAATAGCTGAAGCTAACCTGCTTATATAGCAAACCCCACTGAAATAATTTTTCTGACCATTTTAAACAAAAACCTGCTCTGGGATCAATTTGCAACAAGCTGAAAAGGAAGAAAGGTGCTGCCATAGTGGCCTGGGTGCAGAACAGCACAGAGCTGCTATTTCTCCATTGTGCCTTACTGAACCATGTATGGGATCTCACGCTGACTGTCCATCGGATCCCAGGATTTAGGCTAACTTCTATGAAAGCATTTTATAGGCTGGATTTGAACATACTTAAACAAAATATTTCAGGGAATCTCTGTAAGCTACACTGATGCACAGCATGAGAAAATGATTCTATTATTATTCACCCCTTATCAAGATGAATGCAATTAAGGTTTATAAAAGGAGCTATCTTTCAAATATCAAATTCAGCACATAACTGTCACAGAAAAACAAATACCCCGCACACCATAATCCCCCTTCCCCCCCTCCATGTGTGATAGTTAAAATCTGCTTAAAAGCAGGGCAAGAGCTGTAGCAAATTCTGTGCCAAGTGTTGGCATTGGCAGAGTACAGTTCCTGGAATAACATTGCATAAGCAGGAGAGTTACTCATAGAAGATAACAGTCTGAATTTTTATTTTTCTGGAATTTGCTGAAATGCACAGCTTGGAGAGGAGAAGCCAGGCTGTTGATGTGTGTGACAATAGTTGGGAACATTGTCTGTATTTCAGAGACAATATGCTGTCCCTTTCAATAGCATCATCTCCATATCTCCATGTAATCACTCTAGTTTAAAATTAGAACAGGAGCCTGTGGCCAGAGAGTTTTAACACTTCTGCAGCACTTAAACAGTCAACATTTGGGGGAAAAATGATCAGGTGATCCATAGTGCATGCACTTTGCTAGCTGTCAGGAGGTTAATGGTGTGCCTCAAGCACAAGGCTAAATTAGGATGTGAACACCTTAATCTACAGTTGCAAATGCTGACAGCAATGGCACTTCATCAACTATTTTTGCAGTCTTATTTGCTGCATATCTCCCTGATTTCTCAAGCCTGTGCCACCAACCCTCCCTCATCTCCAAATAAATTAGCTAAATGACCTCTTGTAGCCTGCTTGAAATGAAAATTGTCATCTGAAGGAGAAAATAGCTGTTCTAAATGTTTGCAGGGAATGGAGAGGGTGTTGAGGATTGCAAGCTTTCCTACAGTATAAAAACTTCAAAAAATCACGTGTCAGAAATTAGCCTTATCTGATATTCAGAGCCAAGAAATGAATAATCTTCCCTCAAAAAAGCAGATCCCTTCTTTATATTTGCATTTAACATTTTTAGGTCGGTAATGCATTAACAACCTACGGATCTTGTTTAAGAAAAAACTGTTGCTGTAGCAGAGCTGGAATTTGCCTGTATTTGTTACGTGTGCCTTACAACACAGATTTTGTACCATCGTGCTAAAGGAAACTGATGGAGAGAGGTGTCCAAGTGGCCACCATAGATGCATTGATACTGTGCTCTTAAAAGCTTTACTGCAGGAACATGTTAAATAAAGCTGAATACTAGAGACAGCTTCAGCCTCATACTGGCACTGCTTGGGGGGAAAGAGATACTGAAGTCAGAAAATAGAAATTAAGAGATTGGCCACAAGTATAATAATAGCAATTTTCCAATTTGTTACATGTACCCCTGAAAAGATTAATTTGAGGACAGCAATAGAAACAAGTCACAGTGAATTGACCTGGGAATGAATTATTTCCTCCAGGGTAACTGCCTCTGGAGACATACTTACCACAGCAGATACGAAGAATCTTTAGCTAAACAGGGAAGCTCCCGATAACCTTATCACAGGTCCCACGGCCCATCAGGCAGGGAGGAGAATGGGATACCATCTCCTTCCACCTGCTCTTACACAGCTCAAGATGCCAGTGGCCTCCTCCACTGCCAGGATGCAGGACCAGCTCATGCTTAGCTCCCCAAGGGTGGGGACACCAGGGTCTTTCTGGCAGAGTTGCTCCCTGGGTGGTCAGGCACAGCCCGTATCATTGCCAGGGACATCCTCCACCAGGCAGGACTTGCCATTTATCCTGGTTGAATTACACCAACATCCCTGTCAACCCGCTCCAGCCTGCCTAGGTCCCTCTGCATGTCAGACCAGGCCTCCAGTTAGAGGTCATCTGCAAATTTGATGCCATTGTGCTCCATCCCCTCTTCCAGGGGATGGATAGAGGAGCTCTAAAAAACACATTCCTGTGCAGACCACACGGTACTCCACCCGTCACCAGCCTCCAGGTAGATTATAAGCCATGAACCACAATCCATCTCAGATTTAAAAGTTGGAAAGCAATGTTGAAGGGGCAACACTAGCTGTCAAGTCTTTGGTAGATAAACCATTTGGAAACTTTAAGGAAAATGTCACTTCTCCCACACCTCTTGATGACTGAGAAGGTATGCCAGTGCTGCTGAGAACCCTGTTACTCATTGCAGGAGTAAGCTGCCATTTCACCTTTACCCATAAGGCCAAAAGTCAGTAAAAGTCTTTTTGGTGATCTTACTAACAGGATTACTAAGTGTCTGTATGTGTAGAAATGTAAAGAGGAAGGAAGAGAAACAAAAGAAAAAGTAGTCATCCATCCAACTATGCCTCCATCCCCACAGTTAAGATACCCGTCATCCACACACCTAACCCGTGGCCATGTTATCAGGAAGTCTCATAATATTGCTATTCCAACTGTGATGAAAACTCAGTAAAGAAAGTTTAAGGTGCATTAGCTGATAGATCTTTTAAGAGGGCAGCAAGAATTCTTCAGGCAATAGCATGACATGTGGGCATTCTCTCCTGAGAAACACCCTTATGAAAAGAAGTATAATGGAGGAAGGTGGGCACATACAATACATCTACCATATCAGGGCAAGCTATTTCATTATTCTCCAGGCTCAGGAACTAAATAAGCCTTTGAGGCTAAGGTCTGACTCTTTAAGAAGTGGATGATACAGTTGAGGCAGAAGAACAATAGTGCAGTTTATTTATTTATACGAAAGCCTAATGAGAGCGCTAGGACAACAGGATATTTGCACATCATCTGACTGCCCCGTATGAAAGGATACTTCAAGCACACACCCGCACTACCTGAACAGAGGTCCCAGCTGCCCCACCTCTGCCTCTGATACTCATTTGGTCAGTTCACTTACAGGCAAGATTATTGCACAGCTTATTGCAGCACCCGAAACACTCATCTGAGAAACACCCTGGGTGCCTCTCCATGTTAGATGCACAAGCAGAATTCCTCACAGAAGGTAATACAGTCTGAACTGAAAACGAGCACGCGCGCACACCCCCCAATAACTCTACCAAATATTTAGAAGTCTAGTAAATTGCAAAAACCATTTGCTTCAGCAAGTTGCAGCTTTGCCTCCTTATTTATTTCTACTTCAAGAGTAAGGGAGGCTACAGAGCAAGCTGCATGGACACCAGGTTTCTCTCCAGCCAAAAGATGGATGTCTTCTCTGGAGAGATACTAAGCAGCATGACTGCCCTGAAAACCCAAGGAACGGACGCCCTAGACACTGGCAAAGCTGTACAAGTTGTTCAAGCTGATGCCAAAGCCTGCTCTTCCTCTTTGGCAGAGAGACTTCTGTAGTTGCTACACAGAGATAAATACACGCTTCAAAATTGCGACAGAGAAATAAATCCTGAAGAAAGGGGCTGCAGCATTTTTGAGGCTTGAGAATTTTGTGTTGTATACCACATAACATAACCATTCACATTTTTTATATATTGTGGACTGCCCCTGTAATCCTCTTATGTGATTTTATGCAAACTGTGTTAAGCTTCATCCCTAGCTGAGTGATAGAATCAGAGACAATGAAGAAAGGAAAATACACATGTACTCTTGGTCACCTTTACTCAGAAGGGCCATTAATACAAGGTTGCTAAGCAAGTACTTACAATTATGCCTGAAGTTTTCCTTCAAATAATGCTTTTCTAGATTGGAGTGAAATCAGACAAGAAAAACAGTATTCTTGTCCTGAGATCCCAGGTGTAGCATGGCCCAGCAAAGATTAGAGTCTCCTACAAAGCAAAACTTTCTAGTATAAATTTAGAGTGCTTCCTCCAAAAATAATTCTTGGTCCCTAGATCCCATGGGGCCTTCTGAAGGGATTGTTCTGTACAGCCACTAATTCTGTCCTCTAATTTCAGCACACACACCTCAGAGGGCCCCCTGTCTTGGAGGAATACAGACAGTGAATCCGATAGCTTCGTCTCTATCCCAGAGCCTAGTCAGGTGCCTCAAGACTCACCAAAACCTCACTAGTTTCACACAGATGCAGCAAAAGTGTGAGGTTTCAGAGAGGTGGAACATTCAAGTCAGCCTAGGCAGCAAGGAGCGTTATATCCAATATTTCCCAGTGTAATGGTGAGGGGCTTATTTACAGTAGTTATTCAGAGTGCAAACCACTGGCAAACATCCCACAGCAGGTTTGCTGAATGTTTTAGCTGCAGGAGGAATTTTTCTCTTTGGTGATTCCAGACCAGCAAGCAGAAGATGTAAAAAGATAACTTTCATTATTACAACAGAATGTTTTTTCATAGCAGTTGTTACCTCATTTGGAAAATACTGCTTGATATCCTGTAATCCCTCTGCATCTGTCATTCCAGTTTATTAGTTCACCGAGTATATTCAAAGCTGTAAATGGAGAAACCGAGCTGCCTGGGTTTCAAATTGAAGATGGGAGCCAACTGACAAAATACCATGTAGCTGTTTCAGTTTAATAATCCCACATGGACAGATGATGCACCTACTATTCTTTCAGAAGCTTCTTTCCCAAACTCAGTTATCATGCAGATGGTAAAATCTATTCTTTGAGGGTCAGGATTAAAGCCAATGGGAAGTACCATGTAATTCATTCAGGAAAAATAGCTATTACTGCTACCTGGAAGGTAATATCTATTTCCAATACAAAACACCCTACATTTTGTGACAGCTAACATTTTCCAAAACCTTCCTAAATACTTAGACTTTAAAAATAACCTAATTTCAGACACTGCGGAAAAGCAGCAAACAAGTACAGTTCAATATAATCACAAATGCTTTCCAGACTATGTAATCCAAACAAGCAGATTCCCTGCATGAAGAGCATAATCTCTCCTTTGAATCCCAAGTACCCCAGTACTCAAAGCAGGACTTGAGCACCCAGTCTGCCAAACCCCAAAAGTGAATGAAAACCTTCTGCATGTGTCAGAGTTTTCCCAGCACAAGAAACTAAACACCTTTCCTGCCCAGACTTCACAAGGACTCAGTGTAGGTGGAGTGATGCCTACGTCTTGTGAAAGGTCCTGTCATCTTTGCTATAGCCGGAGAAGGGGACACATCCCCCAGGGCTTGCTGGTCTGAGGTATAAATCAAGCAATGACATTGATCTAACAGCTGCACTACAAAAAAAAAAAAAAAAAAAAAGCAGGCACCTCTGTGGCATCCCTACAGCATGCCAAACAGACCATATGTAAAAATTGGCTAATGGTCTAAAACCAGAAAAATATTATCCCAGTGTGTCTTCTTCTAAGTTCATAATATTTATTACTTTGGAAATTATTAATTCATACAGCTGGTACACTTTATTTTTGCTGGGAAGAAAAGGCACATAATAGAACCCTACCATTAAAATACACTTGCTAAATGTAGCAGTAGTGCATTGTTGAAGACAAATGAATTTAAACATGAGGCTGACTCTATAAAACATCAGAATCACCCTTCCAAAGCAAAAAAATACTTTAAAGACATTTAAGTCTTTAAAAACAAAATTAGTCAGTGACTTAAAACATCTTTTCTTGGTCACAATAAAATGCAATTCTCTGGCTCAGCTGCATTTCCACTATTTATATACCTGCAAAACAGGCAGAGGCCAAACAAAGTTCCACTTTTTGGTATTCCCCTCATCTACAGAGCTGGCTAACACTAAGTTTTACCTGGAGGCATCTGCAGTCTTAAGAAGGGGCACAGTGAGCTAAGAGAGGTATGACCTGCTCATGGAAGCAAACTGTGATTATCAAAGGGAAAGCCACAGGGCATTAATCATTAAAAGCTGAATTAACAAGGCATTCTACATTTCCTCCATAGAATTTTTTTTGAGGGAGGATTTAAGGGGTGCTCTGGATTCAGGAGCTCAATAAATCCATTGAAGTGTCACGACAAACCTTCTAAAGCACATCTTGACCCACGCATTGGCATGGTACCACAGGAAGAGTGGCACTTGCCAGCAAGAAACAGTACAATGCAAAATGAGCCTTTGAAGTCTTCCTCAAAATCTGGACCTTGGCCAATCCATCCAGGTAAACCAAACACTGCCTTGAGCAGCAAGCCAGGGAGATCCTCCATACAGGCTACCATCAGGCATCCTTACCTTCTACCCTGTTCCAAGAAGCTCAGTTTGGACAACAGGCCACTGCGTCAGGTCTCACCGGGCAGAGGTGGAAGCATTAATGTGCGTTTTCTTTTACATCACAGCAGTCATTTCCACTAGCAGGGCTAGTTTAGAGCCTGCCAGCTTTTTTGTGGATTCTTTGTACAATTCAGCTTTTTCCCCCAAAGTTAATGCACTCCACACGGACCTTTTTGACTAGAAGGCATTGTGTTTTTAATCTAAATTCTCTGTAGAGGGACACATGCTATCAATATCTTTGAGCAACTCCCCACTGCAGTCAGCAGGGAATTCTGCTCAGAAAAAAAATCAATGGCACGACCAAGCCTATGGTTGTTGGGGACTTTGTTTTATATATTGTGTGTTATAGCTTTTAAATGAATCCTGGCATTGATCCTTAGAAAAAATAATGAGAAATTAAATGAAAAGGAGAAAAAGATGACAAAATACTTGCTGCAGTCAAAAGGCTGGTAATGGCAAAGACAGTAACATATTGTGCTGATAGAATATTAGATGTAGAGTCTTGATAATGTCATAAAATAACTTTGCTGTAAGCCCAGCAGGTGTTTGTGGGTTCTGTCTGCATCATTTGATTATTTATTGTAGGAGCAGCCAAAAAAGCAGAGTAGGGAAACCATTGTCAGAAGTGAAGGACTACAGAAACCTGTCCAAAGGGAAGACATGTGAAAGCATGTGAAAGCCTTCAAGCATATCTTTATCACTAAAAGGAAAGGGACTAGCTCTCCTAAATGCTTTAAGCACTTGGACGACCTTACCTATTAGGTGCAAAAAACTAGCAGAGTGCAGAAGCTTTGCCAACGTGTACCAGCCCCACCAACTACAAAAAAGATCCATTTTTACTAGCTAAGAAGCCACCCCCACCTCACCAAGCTTTAATGGAGTTGTGATTAATTGCACCAAAGAGGATCTGGCCCAGTCCCTTCAAAGCAACACTATCGATTTACTCCTGCAGCACAAGTAGCCCACCAGATCTTGACATTGAAATATGATCTCCTTTAATGACACACTCTCTTAGTAATATCTTCCAGCTTTCTCTGTTATTCATTCTGGGATTTAGATTTAATTTGGGTGCTGTTATGTTGCATATACTTTTATTGTGCTCTGTTTACAAAATGATTCTTGCAATTAATTACAGTAATGAGATTATGGCTAAAAGACTTACAGAATGATGATTAGATAATTAATGATTGGTTGTTGTTTGTGGCATTTTATTGAACATACACTCCAGGTTGGTCTCTCTCCTTTCCTTTTTTGGTCTTTCTTGCCTGAGTTCTAATAGGTAATTGAATAAATGATTAGTGGAAAAGTAGATTACATGAATCATATTTAACCCCTCGGCATTTAGACAGGAATCCGGAGTAATATAATGTGAGGAATATTAGAAATCAATTTCTTTGGTATTTTCATTGTAATAATTACAGGCTGAAAATAGTTTTAAATCAGCCATTAGTTCAAAATTGTCACATAGGCTGGACCTGACATGAGGAGCCTCTCTGCAGGAGCAAGTGATGTTAGAATAGCTGCCTGCCAGTGAGGACAGGACTGATCATCCTGCAAAAGGGCTGGCCAAGACACAGCAGGGCTTGACCATGCAACCTAGTGTGGCCAAGTCTAGAGTCAAAGGGCTGATCATGGAAAAAAACATTTCCTTTCAGGGCCTGGGATGGAAAGAAGAGACCAGGTCACCCTTCCCCTGCTCTCAGTAAGCTCCTGTGAAACCCTTCAGCCAAGCCAAAGCCCCAGCTCTCTTCAGGGCCAAGCCATACCACAGACAACAACATACTACCACAATGAGCTGGACGGCCAACTGGCGCAGTCAAATTCCAGACTGACCAAAAGCCACACATTAAAACATCATTTACTCAATCTAGTTTGCTTTCAAAGGACTAGAAATAGAGGCATAAAGCCACTAAGGTAAGCACTTTGTGTGTGAATGTTATGATGCAGTCTAATTAAGAGAGCTCCCATTGACTTCAACCTCAGCACTTATGAGTCAAACCCCCAGATCTCCAGTAGGCCAGTGAAGCAAAGGTCCTCCCAGCTGCCTTCCCTTGACCGAGCCCCAGAGAAAGTCCATTCTGTATCTTAACACAAGTAGGGACCTCATGGCAAAAACCAACCAGTATTTAGATACTTGGTCAAACTTCATATGCAAAAATTGGCCAAATGAAGGTTGCTGGGCAGTCTTAACTACTGCCTTCTTGGAAGAGCAGAGCACTCTTCCACAGTTGTTTGGCTTGTTTCTTTCCTCAAGTCTGACAACTTTTTTCAAATTTTTAATTAAAAAGGGTTTTTTTCAGAGCTTTGTTGAAGAGTTTGTTTTCTTAACAAGCAGAAAAGAACGAGTGAAAAAACCTAGCACAGTCTACTTCCAGCTTCTAATGTTGCCAACCAGATGAAATACAGAATAAGTCATCATGAGGGATAAGTTACATTTACTCACGGGGACCAACATAACTCTAAAATAAAAGTTATATTGTCAGAGAAGGAATTATGGTACTTCCCAACCATTTTATATTTTAAAAAAATCACAAGCCATGATCAATGTCTAACTGTCCCACAATGATTTCCATATAACTTTTTACCCCAGTAAGGTAACTTAACATTCCCAGTAACACAGGATGGACAAGACCAGATACAACACTTGAGTTTGGTCCTGCAGTTGCAGGCAGTTTCAATATTGTTGTGTCATGTAGAAGAGGGATCCTTCCCTATAAACGATGCCTTTTTCCTGTCCCTAATCCCAGAACAGGCCCATCTCAGGTGTGAAGATGCAGAAGTTTCTCCTAAGGCTTCAGCCGAAGAAAGAAAACCATGTCACTGTCCTGCAAAGGACAAGAAAATCTCAAGATATCACTTTGTCACTCATGTTTCTGATCTTAATCAGCCCTTGAACAACAGCTTATCATACAAAACCATGTTTAAGCATTTAAAGAATTATTTCCATTCATTAAGACCTATGAAATGGGGTCTGAAGGTGCAGCTTTTTCTAAAATCCTTCTGAAGGGGGCAGAAACTGCTTGTGCTCAGCCTCCTGGGAAAATTCAGGCTTTCACATACCTGCTTCATAGGTAAAAGCTTTTGAAAGTCACACTCCAGCCCCAGGAGCTAGTAAGTAGATGACCTTGCTCACAGTAGTTCTGATGTCAGCCTCCACAGGTGAGGTGGAAACAAGCATAAGCTTCAAAAGGATGCACAAACAAAGACTTCAGTGGTGTGCCTTTGACACAAGTCACTATTTTACCAGTCACATAACAGATTGCCAAATTCACTCGGCTAAGTTGCGTGCTTTAACATCCATCAGAACCTGGCTATTCTGTGATCAGCATTATTCCACTACTGAGTCAAACCACCCAGATTACAGCAGGTGACGTGCCAGCCTATTCTGAATACATTCTCACATTGATTTAATGAATTAAGATTAATTATCTTGCCTCCATCTACTACCAAAGACACAGACCTCCATAGATAAATTCATGCAAGACAGGCCTATTCACTCATGGAAGAACAGATTAAGCTATCATATGCCCAAGGCACATAGCTTTCTCATTATCCACCTGTATTCCTTCAGCTGTCAGTTCAGTACTTTTCCAATGAAATACAGATATCTTACAATTAATTTTCAGAAGACAAGGAAACCTAGTAGGGAGAAAAGTGGGCAAGATTTCTCTCTACCCACCATCAAAATCAAACATTGCCAATTGAATATGATAGCCGTACATTTGAGAGAAGTTACATATTGGGCACAATTTTCTTCAACACAGCATGATCATAGATAATTAACATACATGACTGATAAGAACACAATTATAAACCCCTGACTAGAACTTTGCAAGAATCCCATTCAAATCAGGGGGTAGGAGGGTCACAATCTGTTCTGATTATATCATATGTTATAGATGCTTCCAATATGTTTAAGATTAGGAGCAGGATTGCTACTAATACAACACAAGCTTTTTCATAAGCTTCAGAAGCTGGTTGTCTTGGAGTAAAATCAAAGTCTGGCAACACTGCTGGTTTGTGTAAACATAGTCATCAAACAAGTTGCTTAAGATGCTTTTTGTTAACCCATGTACAGCACCTAACACCTGATGAGTCATTGCCTTAATATTTTAAGGGATTAGCATCTATCTTGAATGAGAAAAAGCATAAGAAGGATTTTATTTCATCAAGAACAAACATGTCCTGCACTTACACTTATACACCAGTCTGTGGCAGCCCCGAGGCTACTGGAAGTTTGCTGTAACAGCCGTTTATCCTGTACTCCTGCAAAGTAGTTTTTTTGCACACCAGGTTTAAGTGCCTTCCCCACTAAGAACTAGACCCCTGCAGCTTCACTAACCTTCTATGACCAAGATCTGAATGAACTGCACAGCAAGCCAGAATTCAGTTTAAGTAGTTTTATTTTGAAGTTTCTGGTTATTCCTCATTTCATGCCATACCTACTTGCAGACTACAAGGGAAGCCACTGCTGCTTTGCAGAAGGGAGGAGCAAGATTGAGTATTAGAGCACCCCCTCGTTCATACCACAAATTTCAAGAGGGCCATTGTCAAAAATACAGCATCTTCCCGAAAATGCACATCACGGACACAAAATTCATAAATATACTGGTGCCACAGAACAAAGCCTGAACTGCATGTAGCACAAGTGTTATTGCACCCTCACAATAACCTCACAACAGGACCAAGGATCAGCATCTGCAAGAAACCAGGACCTTCAGACTGCACTCCCTCCCAAAGGCCAGCTCAGTATGTACCACCAGTGGTTTCCCATCATGTCACTAATCCTCAAAACAAAGTTCAAGTTCCTTATGCAAGTGCTGATACGATAGTTTGAGGCAACCGTTGGAACTTATTACATTAATAATGGTCAGACATTAGGTTGTCGCATATTTTAAACATGTTTTAATACTTCAGAATAGTGAGAAAACAAGTTTTGTCATAACTTCACTCTTGTTAGCATTGACCACCTTGCAAGAGAGGGAAGCTCCTTCATTGCTCCAGACACAGCAAACAAGATAGGTCAGAAAAGACACGCTCAGTTACAGCTGAGCTCTTGCTGGAGGTCCCCAGAGGATAAGCTGAAACTGAAGTAGGTGCTGCAGTTGACTCCTTTTCCAGCCTTAACTATACACAGCAAACACATTGGAAAACTTGGGATTGTTGTCCGAGCAGATGTACAGATGGGTTAGGAACCCTGGACAGCACAACCAAGTAAGCTATATCAAACGGCCTCATACAACTTCTACACCAGCCTTCAATCACCTCCTACTTCTTGATTTCAAGAACACAAGGTGATGTTAATGTTTATTTAGTATTTGCCTTATTGAGTCCCATTTGCCGTGTTAATTTGTAGCACGGTCTAATACAAATGATAGCATCTAACTTAACTCCAACTCTGAGCTGCAGCTTCTTTCAGTCAGGGACAGCCAGTGACTCTTGAATTGTATCATGGTACTTCATGCATAAAAGCTGTCAGTTTTGCAGTGGGGCATTTAAACAAGTGGGGCTTTTAAGGTGCCTGTTGTCAGCAGTGCCAAAGCTACCTTATTTAAGCAATAATCACTGATCAAAAGTTGCCTCTTGAACAAAGAGCTCAGAGAAACTAAAATGAAATGTTAAAGTTCCAGTCTCCTCTACTGCAAGAGATTAGAAACACAAAAATTTCAACAAGAAGGACTGGAAATCTCCCATCTCTGAAACAGCCTGTTGGGTAAACCAAAGGCCAGTCACTTCCTATAGTTATGAACCTAGTCCCTGCACACTAGGAACTAAGGATGCCCCTGAACTGCTAACCACAGCACACGTATGGTGCGGGCTTGCTGTTGCAAGTGAGTCTCAAAATACCTTCTAACTTACCATATCTAGAATTCCTTACAGGCAAAAACAAGTGCATTTAATTTCATCAGGAAGAAGACATGCTGACCTCAGCTTAAGTCAGATATTTCACTGCAAGCAATTTCAGCCAGCCTCCATTTTGGAAAACCACATGGGTGTTTGGGTCAACCATTGAACAATTAAAATAAGAGTGTCATCCCAATGACTTCCCAAACCAACATTTACCTTAGGCAAGCCTCCTAAGCCAAGGCCAACCTCTTCTCACTTCACTGAGAAGTATATTGTACAGTTACCACTAGCTCTGCAATTTCCCTCAAGTTGGAGTATATAGTTTGAGGAAAACCCACAAGCATTCTCACCATCTGACATGAAAGTTACTGAATATTTTGCCCTGAAGCCAGACTGCAAAGTGCTATAGGAGCAAGGGAAAATCAGAAGCTTGACAGGAAGAAATACTTGCAACTAGTCCTTCATAAAAGAATCCTGTACATCACAGGCACCATGACAGCAACTTTCTGTTTTTCTTTGCCACAAAGCAAGGAACCCAGTACCACCCAAATGCTCATCCCACTTCCACAAAGCAGTGAAAACATGTCATACATAGACATATACACCAACCTCAATCATACTACTGCTTAACTGCCTGCTCTCTCCCAAGTTGCTCCCATGCAACTTGGGTCAGTTGATGGACAGTTGAACTTAATATAAGCAGATAAAATAGAGCCAAACAGTTATATTAAACTGAAGCAGGACTTCAATTGAAGGAAGTTATTCCCCACCCACACATGCCAAGGGGATGTGTCAAGTTTGCTTGACAAATATCACCTGATTAATTTTTTTATTACTGGGCATCTGAGATTGAAATCATACTCCTTTCTCATGCCTTTTATATGCCCAGATCTAAATAGAAGAGATTGAGTTAGGTGGTCATTTGCTACAGGACTCAAACTTCACACTCATATGCCATGAGGCATTTTCCAGTGTCTGTGCCGTGTGATGAGCCAACTCCCAAATCAATATTTCTTAGTTTGATTAAAAAAATAAAAGTTAGACCTTAATAGCATGCTACAGGAATTAAATGCCTTTTTTTTTTCATTATTCGCTTGTTGACAGACCACATTTATACTATCAGATACAGCACTAGTATGAGGAAGAAAAAGTATCCTGTAGTCCCTAGGACAAGTACAAAATGGTGAGACCATAAAAATCAAGTGGCCATTACAGCTCTATGTTAAAGGAACATGAATTTGCCAATTATTTTTTTTCTTTAGAGTAGCTTCTATAAAATAGTGTATGAAAAAATTATTTTCTAAGAAAGACTATGGAAACATTACCAGCAAGGAAAGTGAAATTGACAAATCAAAACACAGACATTACTTTATCTTTTTTATTTTAAACCTGTGAGGGGGTTGGGTTTTCCAGCATGAACAAACACTCCCAGTGAAGTGAAGGTTTCCTCAATTGCTGCACATTACACAGCTAAAGGCACCAAAAATCATTTTGAGCAGTTTTACATAGCTCTTACGTGTTGCCTTTTCAAATCCTTCAGGTACATCCATACTTGTCTTTTGCAAGCTTTGAGAAGTTTCCATTTGGACAGCCTTCATTTCAACTATAAACTCAACAACTAATGAGACAATAACTCTTCAGAAATGTGTGCAAGCTGCTTTCTGTGTCCACCACTCACATTTAACATGAATATGTAGAGTTAAGCAGTAAAAGTTTATCCCTGCTGTAGAACAATCCCCACAGACCCTATTGTACCCTTGGTGAGACAAGTAGATTCATAAACCCTGCATTTGGCCAAGAAAAATTTTTCCCTGCTGGGGAACTATGGGCCCCATCCTTCCCACGTATAAACCCCTCACCCTCCCTGCCCAGGAGCATATAACTCATGGAACAGTTTAAAGCACTTACCAATTGTTAGTATGGCACAAATCCTTGGGGATCCTAGCAAGGAAGTACCTTATCACGCACACTGTATAAAAAGAGCAAGGAATCAATCTCTAGAGACTTCACAAGCCAAATGCCTCTATTCACATCTAGATGGAGAACTTGACATATACACATTAAAAATAAAATAAAGGGAAAGGGTTAAGCATTATTGAACAGGCTTCAAAAAGAGCACACTAGTAGCAAAAGGAAAGCCCTTCAGTTCTGTGCAACTATCTCTGAGATACTATTTTGTTTAGGAAAGACCGTATATGAAGTCTGGGTGGCAGGCCCTGTTTTACACATAATAAAAACCACAAAAGTGAAAGTTAGCATACAGACCATCAAGGATTTAAACATTCCTTTCAGACTTATAAGTATGACCACATGCACCTTAAGACTCCTTGGTTCTGCACTCAAACACTAGCTCAGAAACAGAGCATGACTGAAGTCTCTAGGTCGTATCACAATGCGATTAATAGACTGGATCACTGCACTATAAGTTTACAGGAGCAAAAATATACATCAGGTAAATTCGTCACATCTCAAGTGTTACTGACAGACCACATTTCTCCTGCTCTCACTGTAGAACCAAGTCTATTTTCTGTAGTTTCTTGCATATGCTTAGTTTTATGCACCTAAAGCAGCCTCAAACATGCCAGCAAAATCACCCACAGCATGAAGTTCAGCATATGTTTAAGCAGAGAAACAAAACTTGATCAATATATTAGCAGCTGTACATAGAAGCAGCCTGCACTGAGCAAGCATATAGCTTTCATCTGTACCTAGTAGGCAAAGCTTAACTAACCCAGCTAAGACAATCAGGTTTTGGACCTGAAGACCCAAAGTTTTAACCAATTTTACCTACTTTTCTGAAACAGCAGTTATTACCTCCAGTGTCCCAGGGGAAGAGAACTACTGCTTATAAAAAAATATATATATAGGATAAAGTGCTACTCAGGAAGGAAAAGCTACAATACTACTTCTCAGGAATAAACTGAGATGAGAGAAAAGTCTCTACTTCCTACTAGAGTAAGAAAAAAGAGGTTTCTTCAGCTCCCAAAACTGGAAATCCTTATTCTCCACATGATTTTTTTAAACATAAAATCACAGAATCATAGCATTGTTTAGATTGGAATAGACCTTTAAGATCACCAAGCCCAACCACTAACCTAGCACTGCCAAGTCCACCACTAAATGTTCTAGGAGCAGAGCTCACCTACACAGCTGAGAAGCCCCAAGCTACTCAGGAACAAGAGCTACTTATGGAAAATGCACAATTATTTAATTGACAAGAAAAGAAACCAAAGTTCATCTAGCGTTGTGGTTTCATGGATACATTACAAAGGTATATTATGTTATTAACTGGTATCAGTCTTTGATTGTTGAGGAAAAGAGGCTGCTTTTAATCATGGCTTATTATATCTCTAATACTTCTAGCTGTTTTACATACCATGTTTTTAACTTCTTGTTCATGCCTGCAAGAGGCTTACAGATGCTATGTATAGTTTATTAACCATTTAAAAAGTAAATTATTTTTTCAGAGGACTGAATTTGTTTGCTTGAAATAAAAGTAATAACTGACTAAACTTGTTCTCAAACGTAGTCTCTGAAATATCTCAGTTCCTTTAATATTTCCCTTTATAATTCTTGTTTCCTAGTTGAGAATATTATAGAAGGTATTAATTGAGATTTTAATTAACATTGATATTTTCCAATGCAGGGAAATTAATGGACAGAAAAAAGGGTTCTAAAGCTTGGCTTTATCTGGCACTATGGAAAGAGATGTTTTTGACTGTAGGCAGAGTTATGTTTAAAAAACATAACTTTAATGGTTTTTTTGAAGGTTTTTTATTTCTCTAGCCTAGATGCTAGTCTTAACAGTGTTTTAAATGGCTCAGAAGGATTACTGATCATTAACCAGGAAAAATTTTAATACCTTTTTAACCTTCAGAAAGGATCAGTCTGAGCATCTCCAGATTTACATGGGTAAGCTGTAGACAAAAATGTGGTACAAAATCAGGATTTTGTTTATTACATTTGTGGTTACAAAAAGTACTGGAGAGTATTTAAGTTCAGGTAACAGCTTCCTGCTCTATAACATACTTACTGTATACAAGTTGTTCAATTTCTAGTTTGACCAGAGCAGTAGGATAAAAAAAGCTTTCAGTAGCTAATGATACATGTGGTTTCTTAGTTACAGTATTTCTGGTTGGTTTATGTTTTAACATTAAATAGGATTCTTTTGGAATGCAAAAATGAGAAGGACCGAGTCTGTTGGGCAGCTCTTGGTTGACTCCCTTCTACTTAAATGAGAATCCCACTTTTGGTAGCCTAAAAATTATGCTGCTTTGCCAAATGCTGTATCGCTAACCTGGTGTGTCAGTGCAATGGGGATTTCCAGTTTGCTGGCAGCCCATCTTGCTCAGAGTAGTTGTGAACTGTGATGCTGGTATTTTTATTGGCTAATTTTACAAGCTGGCATCTGCTGTCAGCAGCTTCATGTAAACACACTCCTGCCACAGCATCTGTTCTGCTGCATATTGCCCTTACCCTAGTGCTCACATGGAGCTGGGGAAGGAGTGATAAAGCTCCCTTCTGAAAGGAGGTATGTGTTGAAAAATGGGAGATGAATAAGGGGCTCAGACTTCTGGGACTGAATTTCTGGAAGTGGACTACTTGAGTCAATTCAAGGACACTGTTTTCTAAATGGCTTTGAAGCCTCCACTTAGAGTCTAACCCTGCTCGGTGTGTGAGCAAGTACATGCTTTCTTAAGGTGAAGTCAGGAAATATGACTGTGATCAGAAGAGTGAACTTCTGTATAGAATGGAAGACAAATTTTTTTGTGAATAAAACTTGACTGAGATGACAGGACTGGGTTGCTAGCCAAATAAAATTAAGCAAAGATTGATCTTGTGGAACCCAGATATAACCTAGACAGGTATGAGTATCAGGACAGAATAGATCCCCGTCGAAGCAGGGACTGTTGTCCAAGGAGCTAGGTATGGAGACAAACCTCTGGTCTCAATGGGGAAGGTAAAAGGTAATTATGACCTGCAGTTTGCCAATGGATTATCAAGCTATCTATGTATATATTAAGACCAGAGCAAACCAGCAGCAATGCCACAGGAAGTCCAGCTTGCTTTGGTGTCAGGACAAAGAAAGACCAAAACTAGGCAAAAAGTGAATAATTGCATTCAGTGTAGTATGTTATGCGGTATTACCATATTTAAATGACCTCATGCATCTCCTACTGCTTCTAGTGTAAACATAGTTTCTTTGTTTGAGTGTCTAGGATTGTTTCTTTTCTTGCCACCATTACTTTCTTTCCAGCAGAGCGGTGAGGGCTGATTCAGATAGGGATGGTAGAGAAATAAATTACAGAAGTTGGCCTTGTATTTGTATTGGGAGGCATTGATGTTTTTTGGTTTTAGAAGTTGGTGCAAGGTCTTGGATCGGACCTAGAAAAAAGGTTAGTTGCAGAGTGGAGAGAGCTGTATTGCTTTATAAATATGGCCTAGGAAGTAGGAGTCTTATCTCCCATGTTCGACAGTGCCCAAGTGAGATCATATGGCTGGTGTAGCTCTCCTCTCATTTTTTTCCACTCAGTATGTTTTTCTGCCTCCAGTATTTATTGGGGGATGGCACTCAAATACTGAGAAAGTAGCTACTAATCTGAAAATAAACTAAGCCTGCTCTGTTCTCCTGGTGGTGTGGGCATACCTGCAGCAGCCTCTTCTCCATGGATGCCAACATGATGTGAATGTGCTCCCATCTTCCAGAATAGAGGCTAACTCAGACCCAGAATGGGTATCTAATGTGTAGGTGCCCAGTTCCTGGGCTGGTGGCTGTGAAGAGAGTTTATGGGACAGAGTTTGCTCTAAGCAAAACTGGGAGAGCTTGGTATGGAGGAAATCAATTCAAAATACCCACCAGCAAAAAAGCAGCAGAGAACAGAAGTGTCAACCGCTACCCTGTACAATGACCAGCCCCTTTGCACAGCTTTTTAGTAAATGCTCATCCTTGGTGGAGATGCTTGTAATGCTTGGTGCAAATTCCTGTCTCTCTCCTTGATGCTTATCTGTAGCTCTGAGGTGCTCATATTTTCTGTATAATTGCCTTTTGGTTAGGGGACTTGTCCAGAAAGGAGAGACTGTGGATTTGATGCTTCCCTCAAAACACAGAGAAAGCTTATTTAGTGTTGAAACGTTTGTTTGGCATGGAATAATTCTATCTGAATCAGCCCAGAAAGATGAAACATGTAAATGACTGGTCAACTAGTTACGTTAGTAAGGCAGAGAGGTAGTTTTGCACTTCTTCCAGATGGGACTCTTCCCTCCTCTATAAATGCTTTTTCATCTTTTTTTTTTTTTAATTCTGTGGGCAGAGTCATGTTTGTCACTTAAAGTATGGCAAGCTACCTTGTCATATTTAAACACAACTTGTTTGTTAGTGCTGAAGTGGTTCTGAGCATGTGCAGAAACAACGTACAGCCCCACAAAAATATGTTTGTTGTTGTGTTTTAATTTAATGTTACATTTAGATGCGTAAGGGGTCTGGATACTGTCAATATGAAATGGGAGTGAAAATACTGATTCTTGATTTAACTTCTTTAAATACACTGATCTGCAGAGGACAATGTGTATTTAAGATGTGATATGTTTTGAAATGGTTATTGTTCAGTGACTAGCTCTTGGATATGGATAATGCATTGGCCAAAAGCCATTCTAAGGGTGAGTTTTCAGTAAATCTTTATGTAGATGGCCTAATAATGACTTCTGTTCACCTTGCTTATTTTATTATTCACCTCCCCATGTAGCTTCACTGTCCAAAGGAGCTATGCAATCAGTGCATCTGTAATGGTTTTATTAAAGTTTCAGTGTTTGTACCAGGGTCAGTATTTCCTGAAGTAAATGTCTTTGGGTGGCTATTGCACTCTGGGTAAAATGTCTGTTATGTGCCCTAGACCAGAGACCCATTATAAGTTCACATTATGAAGTATTCTGCTGTAGGCTATAGCTGTAATCTGATTGCCACTCCTTTCTCGACTTGCTGTGCATGTGCCCCCATCTCCTCTACCTCCTGATTGAATGAAACTGTAATCACCTACTCTTCTGTTTAGCTGGGGGCAGAATTAAAGGCAGAAAACAGAGGCAGCCAGAAGTGTCTGGGAGTGCACACGCGGGAAGGCAGAACCTACCAAAGGGTGAACTGAGTGGAGATTAAGCAAAGGTGCCACAGCCCAGAAGATCTTGCAAGAGACAGGAAAGGGAATGCAGTTTAGAGAGCAAGGAGGAGAAGCTATAGGAGAATTAACTGGTAACGAGCTGTCAGTTCTCATTTACAGCCATCATATGATGCAGATGGCATGTATACAGCCCGGTACTGCCCAGTACACTGGTAACACTTCAGTGAAATCTGTGAGGAATACAAACACGCTGCCTGAGCATGCAGGTATGAGGTTAGAAAAGCCAATGTCTGGCTATAATTGGATCTGGCAAGGGATGTCAAAGGTAATGAGAAGGGCTTGCATGAGGAGATAGGTGACAAGTAGGCATGGCCAATAGCTATGTTAAAAGGCAGTCCTGCTTGAAAGAGAAGGCAAAAGGCGTCTGGCAAGGGAATGGGCAGACTTGGAGGAAAACAGAGAGGTGCAGGAAGGCACACCAATGGTTGCAGGCTTTGGATTTGGCTTGTCTGGTCCCCAGGATACTGCTTGGATTGTTAAACCACACTGCCAATGAATGGTGATGCAAAAATGCTACGGTGATAGTCACGGTGCAAAAGCCAGGCTGGATGGTGATCCCCTTCAGCTTCACCTCAGGTGTAATGCTCACCCTTTAAGTCACATGTCTATGTTAACAGGGCTTTACTTGCACCTCATCTGGGACCCTGTCACTGAGCATTGAGTAAAGGGATATTCTCAGCTGAGAAACAGCTTTCTCAGGATCAGTCAGGGTGCCTGTGTCAGAAGCAAAACTTGTATCAATGCACCCAAGTCTTGTACCTTGATTGCAATATCATGTAATTGCTCCAGCTCTTCTGGTAGGAAGGAACAGTTTTTCCAAGTGATGAGCAGAAGTCTGTCTGGAAGGCTTGCCTCTCTATGGTAGCTAGACCCTCAATTTGGGAAGTTGGTGTATAAAAGGTAGCTGCTGGATTTTTTGCCTTTTCTTTCAATTTTTCAAAATCTAAGCTCTTTTGAGTAGGATTTTGTTTGTAACTCTTGGATGGGATAGGGGAAGAAACACTGAAAGCTAAAAGTGACAGTGGGAAACACATGGATTTTATGTCACTGGGCAATATTTGTGACAGAATTTGTCACGAGGCAGTCTGTCCCAGAAAGCTGGCCCTGATCCTACCTTGTCACTCTGTAGTTTAAAAATTACTTAACAAAGGACATGCAAAAAAAATATTTATATTTGCTGAAGCACTTCTCTGAGTAGACACTGGAGTTTTGTGAGCTAAGTATTACTGAGTTTGGAATACAAGGCCTTCCTAAAGGCAAAACTTGAACACTGCAAATGAAGGAGACAAATAAATATGCTCCCGCATTTCAAAAACATTTGCAATTAGCTGATGGAAAGGACTCAAAACTATAGCTGTGATCCAGATGCCATCTCACAAGAACATAAATGAATGTGTTGGCAGCTGAATTTGCTAAGCATTTGCAAGTATTTGAGATATGAAGTGACCGACAATGATGTGATTTATTTAGGAAATCATTAGGGGTAGGTTGAAATAGAGAAGTCAGTATCAAACAGCTCTGCTTGAAGGAGTGAGGCAAGATGAAATGGATTTGCTTTCCTCAAACAAGAGGAGAAGTAGACACAGTTGGCCTTGGTGTGGAATGCAGGGCAGTAGCTCAACTTAATGAAACTAGTCTGCCTATAATCAAAGAAATTCAGGGGAGCCATCCAGACTGCCCTCAGAAATTAAAGAAGGCATTACTGACCTTATGAAACATAGTTCAGAAAGGAAGTGAGCTCTGGACAGTACTGTATGCAGGAGATTAATGTACTTCCCTATTAAATGATACACTAATATAGTGATTTTCATCATTATATCCATTATTGTGTTTGTACCTTGAAAGAATGTGCATTTAATGAGTGAAGTGCTGACTGTGAACCCTTGAACTACAGTAATGTCCATGTTTGCTAGCGTAGATCCTGATCCAAAATGACATGCTGGAAAAGGAAAAGTGAGAATGAAAAGCAAATGGATGCTCTAATAGCTTTTGAGCTTTATTCAGGTCTGCCACACCTTCTGTGTGACCTTGAGCAAGTTACTCAAGGGCTACGTTTTCACAAAGCACTCCAGTACTTGCGAATGTACCGAAGTCACTTGCCCGAGCTTGTGCAGTGTCTGTTAAAGCTCATGACTGAACGTCTTGAGGAGATATGCCAGTTCCTCTTAATATCTACTGATTCCTAGTCTGATACAAGGAAAAAGATAATTTCATTAATATTTTAGGAACGTTGTCCCTGATCTAGAGGGGCCATAATCAATTCAGTAATTTTTATCTGGGTCTTTAACATCTCCTTTGCTTCTGTCTATCTGTGCAGGATTAGTAGTGCTCCTCTTCCTCACGTGGGGGGGTTGGGAAGCCTGATTCAAGAGCGTGAGGGGCTGAGCTACTGCAGTTAGTGGATGCATGTAAATAGCTTACAATGAGAAATGTGGAAGCGAGTCCATTATTAAATTTATACAGGGCTAACAATGTAATCAAATTAGCCTCTGCACTTTCTCCTGTGCTCCACTTTCTACATTAGAAAAATCTCCATAAATCTTTGAAAAGCCATTTCATTTGTTCCCTTTAATGCTCTCCTCTGGTGTGATGCAAAGAAACACCTCAATACTTGCTAAGTAGTAGGTGGTCTGCAAGTATTGCCAGCTGTATCTGCTGCTGCATTTGGTGCTCACAAGTGTGTACTTCCATGTCTGACCTGGATTATTTTGCTGATCAGTCTAATCCAGATTGGCATGTGAAGTGATATACATTGAGCCCTCTGGGCCAGGGACCATACCTTTGCTTGCAGGTGGACAGGGGGTTTTTAAACACCTGGGATCTGGCTCCGTGAGGTCACTACGGGGCAGTGAGAGAGGGGAGTAGTGACATAGCATTTGCAAATGGGAGAGTGTGCTGCCAGGTCAGGGGCCTTTGGAAGAACTGTTATCAAGACCAAGAGCTGGTGATGAAGCGCTCCAAAATAAAAAGCCAGGCTGAAATGTCATGCTTTCTCTAAGCCTTTTCTGACTGAAACAAATATTCACGTTTTGCCCATGGATTTTCATGGCTTTCAGTCTAATTTCAGGCTGTAAATGAAGTGAGCGGATTTTCCTAAGTGCACAGTTGCAGTAGCTCCTGTGTTTTGTGGGGGTGGCAAAAGACAAATTGGTGCTGAGACCATACAAGTGGCTGGGTTGTGAACTTGCACAGGCAATGCTTTGTTTACCACTTGCTCATTTTTCTTCATGCAAATACCAGTTCGTCGGTTAACATCTTTCTCTGCACTGAAGTATGAAGGTTTCAGCAGTGACCGAGGGGCACAATCACTGATATACCTTGTCTGGCCAAGGGGTGGCCCACCTGCACCTGATGTTTAACTTTCCTGTCCCCGCTGGCTCTTGCTACAGATTTTTCTGCTGTCCGCTGGGGCTCTGACTATTGCTTTCTGCAGTCCTACACAGGCTGCTGTGGTGTTTGCTGAACACAGCCATTTTGTGTTAAAATTGTAGTTGCATTCATGGTACAAATCCAAATATATCTACTATGCAAAGCTGCTTAGCTGCCCCCAGATTGCTTTTGCTTTTAATATGCATTTAGTTTTTGAATAGAGGTAATTCTCCTGTTTCAAAGGGCTTGCGAGGAAAAAACAAAAACTAATTACTAAATTTCATGAGGGCATTCCTTAAAGGTGTCATCTTCTCTGACTCTTTTGAAAGAAAAGGATTTTTCAAAGGAAAATGGAAATGCTTATACGCCTAACTAATTAAAGTTCGCATTACAGTGGGGCTTCTGTTCCATTAATGCAATGAAGATATGGCTTTAGTGGGACTGTTTACACTTAAAGTATGAAATTGTATCTTTTCTCACACGGTGGCCCTACTGAACATGGAGATGCAGTAAATATTATGTCCTTACACTTCAGTAAAGAATAACGATGCAGGAATGGCTTTGGCTGGCGGCTTTTGGTTCCTGAAATAATCTGAAGGATAGACTCATTTATTGTTCAAGTGTATCCTGCTGATGAACGGATAAACAGCACACTAACGAAATGAATTGGCAACGCAGAATTAGAAGCCAGTCAGAACACAGAAATTATATGAAGGGAACTATATACACAGGAAAGAAATTAAATTAAACTTGGAAAAATGAGCTTTTGCACATTTAAGTGAAATAATCTGAAATGCATTTCAAAAGATGTCTGGTTTAATAAATAGTTTAAAATATGTGTAATAGCTGACAGCAAATTACATATGGAGCGGCAAGTTACACAGGGCAAAGCTGTTGTTTCAGTTTCAGACACTATATGCAAAAGCATTTTAGAGGTAGTTGTTTATGATGGCTTTAGTATGATCACACTTCTGGGCAAACTGTAATGAGGGAGATGGTGGGGAAACTGGAGGGAGTTTGGAGAATAACAGTATCAATAACACTTTGTAGGAATGACTCATGAGAAAAAGACATAGTAGGATGAAATACAGACCTTCACTGAGTGATGATTAAGAGACAATACTGTTTGCATAGGTAAAAAGGCATAAATGTAAGGAGCAGAAATGAATTAAATGAGACGCAGGAAGAAAAATTTGAAACTATCACAAAATATAGGCTGGATGTAGGCAGAAATGGCATGAGCCTGATACGGTTAGGTTCCTGAATAGTTTGCAGCCCATACCTTGTGGTTTTTACAGTGAATTTACTCAAAGCAATAAAAGATACACTCTTTGGGGGGAGACAGGAAGGGATCCCCTCAGATTGTCCAGCTTCCCTCTGGTTACCTATCAAGGCTATCAGGAATGCTGCAGTGCTTTGCTAAAATTTCTATCCTCTCTTTAAGAGCCCACTGATGAGGCAAAAGGCAGGAGAGAATTGCCTGCTGCAGATTACTAATAAGATTGGTGGCAAAACCAGGAGGAGAGTTGTAGAAGACTGAGCGGCCACCAAATAGGATCTGCTAGACAGTGCATAAAGTTGCAATACCCTTCATTTTGGGATAAGACAGCCTTTTATAAGGCTGTATTTAGTTTTTTATCAGTACTCAATGATGTCCTGGGAGATGAGGTTGGGACACTCTCCCTGTGTCACAGCAAGGGTGGAGAACAAACCAAATGTCTTGGAATAAAAGCCGGTTTCCTGCAGAAAAAAAAAGGCAGCTATGATGATACCTAGAGCTTGGTGGCTATTTTTAAATAGCTTATGAATCACATGAAGCTCATCTCAGTGTTTCCTAGAAAATTAAGATGTCACTAACATATCATCTGAAATGCCTCTAAATTATAAGGCTGGCAGTCCAAACAGCAGTTAATGACTGGCAAATAGCAGCTGAAAATCGAGAGCAAACAAGAGTTTGACATGAGATTGTGATGAGGGACTTTTCTAGCTACAGCAGTCTTGCCCCTTGGCCAGTGGAGGCTCCCACCCAGCTTGGCATTTTACTTGTTCTTTGCCATCCGATCCTTTTACTATTCTAGCAAGGCACGGTTTCTGACGATGTTTTACTGCATTGCCCTGATTTCTGGGTGGCAAAACTTACCACTGCTTCTACAGATGGCAGATCCCTAGAAGTGAGTACACCACATGGTGCTACTCCCATCCTAAAGCTGATGCAGAGCTGGGGTCAGATGTTCTCAGCTGTGATTTAGCCCAGCTGAGAAGATCTGACCATGCAGCTTTATGCAGGGGTGGTCTGATGGCAAACCATCGTGCCTTTTAAACAACAGACTAGTAGGATATTTGAATAGCGAAGATCTGATGCACTGCTGTAAACAGATGCATGCCGTGCTTTTCATTTGGCTGGCAACTTTACTGATGCACCTCACATTGTAAAGCAAAGCCCCTTCCTTGTCCTCCTGGTGGCAGTAAAAATGTTGAATAGCTCGAGGTAGAAAATCCTCTTGCAAAAGGAGCAAACACTTTTGAAAATAACATGCATTTGCAGCTCAGGACTATGTTTACATTTTGGCTGTAGCTGAGGTTTGTATATAGTGCAAAGGCACAGAGAAACACATTGTCCAGCTACTTATGAATAAACAATGAGCAATGGTGGTGTAGAGAGCTGCATTATCTGCAGTTCCCTGGCTGAAGATTACTTGCCCTCTTAAAACTGGCTTTGGGGATTTTGTAATTTTAATTGCAACTTCTTCGGAGCCCTAGTCCTGAGCCTCACCCCCTGGAGAGAGAGCCTTTTGCAGGTGTTCAAACTTCAGTTACTGCTTTTAAAATATAAATGAGGAGGTCAAAAATCTTGGCACTGGGGTGAAATGGAAGAGGCAGCACCAGGTGAGAAGGGTTTTGCTCAACCTTGACTTGCTGCTTCTGCCTCTGTTAGGCTGGGTTTTTGTCTTTATTAGCTTACCTACAGGCAGTCTCCTCAGGGGAAGAGCTGATGTGGGTGAATAAACCTCCAGGAATTAATTTCTCATACATAGGGGTTTTTTTAAGGAAGATGAAGTGGGTGACAACTGGGGCTCCGAGGGGTAAAAACCCTCAGTGAAAACTTCTGTGAAACTAGCTGTCAGCGTTGGATCCAGAGCTGTGCTCTGGTGGTGATCTGCGGTAAAACGTACCCAAAAGTCATCTTTCTAGTGGTTCCATCACGGAGTTTCTGGCATTTTTGCTTTCCTGCCCAGGGACGAGCCTTCCTGGCAGGCTTGCTGCCTCGTGAAATCGCGGCTGCCCCGGCTCCGTGGGCTGAGGGGAAAGTTTTTGGGACCGGGACCCGCGGCGGCTGCGGGAAGCACCGGGACTCCCCGGAGCCCGGGGGACGCCTCGCAGTGACCGCGCCGCCGCCCGCGGCTCCGGGGGTGCTTCCCCCAGGGCGGCCATTTTAGGTGCGGCCCCCGCTGCGCCCCGGGGCGCCCTGAGGCGCGGCGGGCGCCGGCCCCCGCACGCGATGGCGGCGGCAGCGACAACGGCGTCGGCGGCGGGTCCGCCCCGTCGGGGGCGTCTCCGCGGCGGCGCGGGGCCGCCTCCCCCATCCCCGCCCCCCGGCTCCCCAGTCGCGTCGGCGGCTGGACGGGAGCGGAGCGGAGCCGCGCTGCCAGCCCGCCCCGTCCCGTCCCGAGCCGACCCGAGCGGGCAGCGCCCGGGGGCAGCCGCCGCCCCATGCGCTGAGGGGCGGCGGGATGGGGCCGCGGGGCGCCGGCCGCTGGGCCGGCCGGGCCGAGGCGCCGGCTCCCGGTTGGACGTGCCTCCTGCCGCTGCTGCTGTGCGCCGCGCTCCGGAGTCTGCTGGCCAGCCCCGGCAGCGAGGGTGAGCGGGGCCGGGGCGGCCGGGCCGTCGGGGCAGCGCCCGCCGCGGAGGGGGGGCTGCCCGGCGGCGCGTTGCTTCGGGCTCCCCAGGCTCAGGTTTGGAAGGTGTGGGGGGAGGCGGACGCAGCGCCCGGGGAAGCGGGCGACGCTGGCCGCCGATGGGGCTGGGGGGTCCCGGGGAAGGGGGGCGGCAGCGGCCGGTGCGCGCCCCCTGGGTCGGGAGCGGGGAGGCAGCGCTGCCTGAGGGCGCCGGCGGGCTCGTAGGGGTGGGTTTGCATAGACGCCGTGGTACGGGTGCGTTTTGCAGTGTTTTTTCTGGGCGGGGGGGGTGGGGGGGTGATGGTGGTGTTGCCTTTGTACGGGGACGTTTGCACGGGTGGGTTCGCACGGCTGTGTTTCCTGGCGGTTTGCACCGGGGGAGTCGCACAGGTGCATGCGTGCGGGTGGGTTTGCAGGGCTTTTTGTGCACGGGGCGGGTTGCACGGCCGTAACCGCACGGCTTTGCACGGGGGAGTTTGCACGGGGCGGGGGGTGTTGCGGGGGAGGGGGCGCGGGAGCGTGGCCGGCGGGGGCTCGGGGGTGCCGGCCCGGGGGAGGAGGCGCCCGGTGAGGAGCCCCGCAAGCGCTGGCCGCAGTGCGCTGACTTCGTGGCTTAAAATATATCTGTAAAGAGGGGAAGCCGCGGAGACGCCGGTATTTAACCCTCAACGCAGCGGAGCGCGGGCGCCAGGGAATGATTTTTAATTTTTTTTTTTATTTGTAATACGTTTAATCTCTGTGAGGCCAACAGCCAAAGCCGTGTGTCCAGGCTTCTTGTCTAGCAGAGCACTTCCAGGCTTTAAAACCGGACTGTTTTTATCTCTGTGCGTGGTGTGGGTACTGCTTGGGGCTTTTTATTATTATTTTCGGATCCGCGGGCAGGCTGTAATGTGAAAGCAAGGGGTGGAGAAGTTCAGCATCTGGAGGGGATGCCGGCCGCTCGTAGCAGGCAGGCTTCGTGATGCACCGTAATTATTTGTGAAACTCCTTTAGAGGGAGGAGGTATGCAGGGGTTGGTGAAGGAAAACCGTACCAGAATTTCAAAGATGTGGCCTGAGGTAACCAGCTAGCTGTAATTTATTTTGAAGAGCGAAAATAATGTGAATCGCAGTTTTCTTTAAAAAAAAAAAAAAAGGTGCAGAGGAAGGGGGAAATGCTGTTCCTCTGCGTGTGAAGATATCAAATGTTCAGGAAGCGCGTTGTTTTGCGGGTGATGGAAATGGTTCGGTTTTTGCCTTGGTAAGATAACGATGGGCCCAATCCTTCTGCCCTCGCGTGGTTTCGGATGATTTCACCCGTGGGAGTGATGCCGGCGAGGCAGCGCGGCGGCTTTCAAAGGGCTCTCCCTGTTACTCACCTGCCTCTTGGGAGGCACGCCGTCCTGCGCCCTCCGGTCCGCCCCGATGCTTTGCCGAGAGACCGGCAGGTGCTCCGAGCCCTGTCTTGGCCACCCTTGCCAGTTCTTGGAAAACCTGGATAGTATTTGTGGAGTCAACGGGACCATTCACTGAGCATAGAGGCGTCTCCACACGAGCAGGCAGCTGCAGAATAGGACTTTCACACGATAAGAAATGGTACTGGAAAGAATTAATGAAGCTGCCTAGCAAATGGGTTTAGTGTCACCTTTACAGGGAGATTGTAGGGGAATATTACAGTAATGATCAGCAGCGTCAGCGCTTGCTTCAGGGTCTCTCTCCCCCTGCTTTTCCGACTGCTGCTCTCTAATTCTTGTCTCTTCAGTAAATGCAAAGCTAAAAGACTGCTGGTAGGAGGGGTCTGACTGCGGACCTGAACTTCAGTTGAATAGCTGCTGTCCTGTACTGCAAGATTTATTTGTAAACAAGCATTATTTGACAAGTGCTTCTCACAGCATGTCTCCTTTGCCAATTACCACTGAACAGCACTGCTTCTGGGAACGGCTCACCCTGCAGTACGTGAAGCCTAATGCATGAGAAACCTCAGACGCTGAAGTCCGCCTGCCTAGCCGTATGCGCTGACACTCGTCACCAGTTTGGGTTTGAAAAGTTCAGTTTGGCTTCTTCTGGGCTCTGACGAGAGAGATCCTCCCTTGGGATTAGTTGTTACGCTCAGCTGGTTGGGAACTTTACTTTTGCTCGGATGGAGGTAGCTGTCTTAGACCTGTGAATAATATTTTGAAAAGTTGGTGGTATTGGTTTTTCTGGGTTTTGGTTTTTTTATTATCCCTCATCCTACTCACCATGGTTATGCAACTAGCTGGTACCCGGTGCCGTGTAGGTATGTAACACGCATGTAGGATGTAGAATTTGAGGATGGCAAATTTTCATAATTACTTTTTTCTTTAACCCCGCATCACATTTTTTTGTTTCTGTAAAGCTTACTATAATACACAGGGACTTCGTAGGATAAGATATATACAGTTAAAAATTCACAGTGCATGATTTTCGGTTTTACCTTCTAGTGGAGGGACGCTTAGGGGAAAATGCTTTAAAAAAATCTAGGTAAAGATTTGGGGGAGAAGGGGGGGGGGGAGTAAATGCAGTGTTTGGGTTCCTCAGCATGGAAATAGCTTTTTGCAAGGGCAGCTGGGTTTCAGAAGCTCCTGCCATTTTTATGAGGAAGTATCAAGTGACCAGCCTGTATCATAAACCTGGTCACCTTCATAGATATCTCCAGTTAGGGACTGAAGGATATACATTGGGAAAACGGAATTATTTTTTTCCCTAGGTTTTCCTGTAGTAGTAGGGAAATAAAACAGATTTTGATTTCAGTCACCTCTTATCAGTTTATATGCTAAAACCAAAACATGTAGAGAAGGATGAAGGCTCAGTGCTATTTCATGCATTTTGAAGTATTGTTTAGCCATTATTTTAAACTCTTTAACAGAGTTCATTGATTAGAACCAGTTTTCCTTCTTCCCTTGACTATTTTTACAAATTCAGAAATTAGTCACAAAGAAAATAGACCAAAGAGTACACTGAAATTATACACAATTTTGAAGCCCTGGCATTTCAGAAGCACGTTATTCCTTTAAAATGCATTCGCTGTGATAATAGGGTGTGAGAGGCAGTCCTGCAGTATGCGACTGGACTTCTTGCACTTCCTTTAGTTTAAAAATGCATGTGTGTGAAATCTTTCTGTTGGAAGTACTAGGGTTTGGGAAGTGGCTTATATAAATTATTTATGTAAAAAACAAAATGAACGAAGGAATTGTTTAAAGACCTCCCCTACACCCGAAACTTCATTATTTGTCTGTGGATTTGGATTGGTTTGCAGGTCTCATTTGGACATCACCCAGATGACCTTATAAGTGTCATGTGGGCAAATTAAAAGAATGGAGTACGTTACATCTGATTGCTTGTAACAAACTAACTCCACAACATACTTGCATAATTGTTGTTAAATACATATATTTCATTTTAGGGCTTTTCAGCAGAAGTGAGTACTGATGAGGCAGTGCTGTAACAATGAAGTACATTATTAAGCAAAATAAAAAAACACAGTTTGAAATAATGACATTGACTTAAATAGACAAAGGTGAGAAAGAGAAAATAAGTCTTTGTTGCATTTGTTTTAAGATAAGAAGGATATTCTTCAGTTACAAACTCCTGCGTTTGGTCCTCTTCCTCATAATTCTTCCAGGGTTGTTTTAAGATCGCTGTATCTTAATGTATCACTTTTAATTTGAATGAATGAATAAATGAGTACCATTAAAGGGGTGGGTCTGGTGCAGGCAAAAATAAAGGAAGGTTGTAATTTGCAGATTATTCATGCCAGAGCGTGGAATGAGCCTACCTGTTCTCAGTGTGTTGACTTGTGTGTGTGTGTTGTTTCATACTGACATAATTTCTGTGTCATGGCACACTGGATAAATGCATATTTAGGTATAGCATTGCAATATTTGTCTTTAATCAGTGAATGAAGTCTTTTTCAAGTTTTTTTTTGTCTATTTAGTAGAAGCAGGTGTGAAAATAGTCAATTTCCATATCAGTGTATTCAGATTAGTCTAATGCTTTGGGTGAAAATACATATGATCAGAACATTTTGCTTATTAGGTTGCTCTTAGTAGCTTGGCTTCGTATGTCATGCATTCACACAGCTCTTGCATTTTATGTAATTCTGTAGGTATTAAGTACTGCTGGAGGGCATATACCTTATGTGTGCAGAATGGGTAAGTTTGGACACATTTCAGTCTGCTCACAGTGCTTTGTAAGGAGGTTTTGAGGAGGTATCTGTTCTTAATTTTGTGTATTGGAATGGATCCCTGTATGATTCCATGACAGCAGAGCATCAGTGCTCTGTGTTTATTTTACTCACAGGACTAATCCCGTTAACTTTTAAATTTACTGCAGTGGAATTACTGGTATGAGGAAGGACAGCTCATGTCCAGTGGTCTTTTTGGGATCAGTCTGATGTGTGATGTATGGCTTTTCAAGAGGTTTAGATTCAGTCATGGCTTTAAATGGGAAACTACTACCCTTTTGACAGTCAAACAACTTTTGAAACGCAGCACTTCTAAGTATATGACTAAAAGCATTGCTGCCTAATGACATGTTTAAAAAAAAGGAAATAAACAATAGCAAAGATTGACTCCAAGATAGTACCTGTTTCCTTTTGAAGCTTATCTTAAAAATTGCAATAAATACTGGAAGAGAGGCAAACTGCCTCAAACAGAACCACTGACAGACTGTCTGCCTATAGTAGTGTAAATGTTGACACCGTAATTTGAAGTAGAAAGCAGCTTTTTGCACATCAGTTTACAGATGGGTAAAGCGGCAGGGAGAAGGGGAAGATTTAGTGGGCTTGTCTGACAGCTTCTTCCCCTTCCACTGTTAACTCTCCCACCGTTACCTAACTTTTTGGCTCTGGTATATGGTCCATCTCCATGTCTGCTGTTCTCTTTCTGTTTAAATAAGAAAACAAAATCCCACCTGTAAAGAAATGTTTATTCTTTGCAATCAAATATAAAGTGTTTTGCCACAGGCTCAGGGTGGGGGGGAAGGTGGGAGCAGGATTTCATAAAATCTGGCAGAAATTGCAAAGCCAGGACAGTTTATTATGTGGTGTCTTGCTCTGTGATCTCACCGGTTTCATGCTTTATTGCTCTGAGGATTTCTGTGCTGCTTCTGCAGGAGTGGGGCTGTTAGATTGCCCCAGTCTTTTTGTCTTGGAGCTACGTTTTCAGTGGTCTGTTTCTGTAAATATGCAGGTATGTATATTCTTGAATAGAGATAAGCTTTAAACATTGCTCAGGGATGTCAGGGAAGTGAGACCCTAACCCAAAATAAAAAGAAAACAAATGTTTTTGGCAAAATTTTTTAATATTATCACTTCCTCTTAGGCAATAAATCTAAATCTGTCCATGGTTCAAGGGCAAAATGACATGTAAAAAACCCAAACGCACACAGATCTGTCACTTTGTAGAAGCACTGAATTTCTTAGTTAAGTGCTCACTTCTGTGGAGGAAAGAGTATTCAGTGCAGCTCTTCAACAGATACTCAGCCTGCTATCTATTAAAAAGATTTTTTTTCTTTTTTAAAAAAAGGAAAATCTTGTGCTTATAGTAAAACATCTAAACACAGAACTGAAATATCTGTCATAAGTGCACCTTTCTCACTGGCCATAAGTGCTGGTGAGAGATGGGACCTCATTCCAACCAGGATGAATTGGAGCTAGGTTTTTTCTTTATTCAGAGAACGCTGCAGAAATAGTGTGTCAATAATTGCATTGGAATGAACAATTTTTTTTATAACTTACTCTCACTAAACTAATTTTTTTTGATGTCTGCTGTAAAATTGCTGCATATTTTAAAAGCTAGTAGAGGATCAGTTTTTCCTTTGAAAATATATTTTTGTTCTTGGGATGTCCCTGTGTTTTGGCACAGGCGGAACGGAGATGGATTGTCTTCTGTGTTCACATCATGCCTTTCCCTCACTCCGCTCTGCAACACCCTGGACATTGAGGTGACAGGTTTTGCTGAGGTGAAAGCAGTTGTCCCAGTTGCTTTCACAGCCAGCTGTATTGCAAACTTGAGCACTGGCCTTCAGTAGCTTAGGTCTTTCTAGGGATTTGTTACCCTTTTAGTTGCCTCTTTGACCTATTATATCTCTTACAGTCTCAGTTTTGGTATTTGCTATGGCTTTGGTCTGTGCAGTATCTGAGCCTCTCCAAAGGTTTAATGTGCTTATCCTCTTGGAGGCAGAAAGCAATATCCCTGTCTTCTGCAAGGAAGCTAGTCGAGAGGAGACAGTCAGATGTAAGCACTGCGATTCACAGCACTTGAATTCTGGGCTTGGGAGGTGACGGGTGGCTGTTTGCAGAGGTCCAGTGGCACGTTGCCTGCTGTGGACAAGGGTGCTGGGACCTGCAGGCTGCCCTGGGCTGTGTGTATGAGCACAGCCTTCCTACGTCTGCTTTCCAAAGAGGATTAAAGATGCTTTGGGTCAGAATAATTGCTGTGGGAGTATTCAGTGCATGCTGTGTCTGTCTCACTGGGGGTGTTGGTAATGGAAAACACTCTCCTTTTCTCTCCTTTTTCCCTGATTTTGGAATTGTGCAGGAGGTGTGTTAGGAGGACTTTGACCAGGTAGAGCTGCCCAGGTGACCGCTAGCTGGACGGATGAGAGATGCCTCCTGGAGAGGGTGACATAGCATTTACTATCACAGCAGGTCAGGGAATACCTGCGTGAGCTGGTCTGGCAGCCTGAGGGAGAAGGTGACTCCTGCCCCTTGTCTTCCCCTGGCAAGCTCCTGAGCATCAGCGGGAGGGGGTCAGCAGGTGTGCTCCTGAGCAAACTGTGCCTTGGTGGGTGTGCATGGAGAGGAAGCAGTCCCCCACAGAAGTTGAGCTTCTAGGTTTAGGTGGCTGTGTAGTGTGTATTGAGCCTGTAGGAGAGAGGGCAGGACCCGGGTCTTGCAGGCTTTCAAGCCAGCTAGTTCATTTTGACGCAGGGGACAGTGTCTTGCCAAAAATGTTAACTCCTGGGTTCTCTAACCTGGATCACTTAATGTTAGAAAGACATCACAACAACCAGTTCTGTAATTCTCTGAGGGGATAGAGACACACCTGTGAGGAAATTAATTATTCAGCATCAGTAATGTGCGTTTCATGATGTCTCTGGGTGGGCTTTTATCATTTTATTTAACTATTTTGCATGTCCCAAAACAGTCAAACTACTTGGGGAAACTATCTGCATGCTTGCCTTTGTAAGTTAATTTCTCAAGAAAACCCCCAGTCATCTTGGTTTATCCATCATTGCTTTACTAATGTTCTCATGCAGTTTCTTTCTAAAACGTGTTGGCACTGTGCTGTTCTCACTAGCAACCTCTACCCTCTTCCCTCAACAGAAATAGAAGGGATAAACTGTCAACCCCCCTGAAAAGCCAATAGATCATCTTAAATATTTTTTTGCTCCTGAATGCTATCTAAGCATTATGTCAGTTCCTTTTTTTTCTACTTGAGTGAACTCAGTGGCAGCAGAGTAGTCATTATTGTCAACAGGAAGGCTTTATTGGCCCTGGACAGTGAGGTCTTGCAAGTCCACTAGCAGTGAAAGCTGACAGCCTTGACAGCTCTGGATGTGTCTGTGCAGAGTTTCTTTCTTTTGTTGAGTTTGGTTATATGCATAACAATTTTTCCATGTCTTTTAGGATACCTTTTAGGAACAGAGATCATACGACTTTGAGTTGGTAATGCTCTGATTTAGGGAAGAAGGTGAGATTTCATCTCAGCACTGCCAGCAGGTGTTTTGATTGCAATGGGAAGCTGTTAAGATTTTAGGGCTTGACTTTATGTGAGTGCTTAATAAGATACTTGCTTTAAGTAGGGCCTTGAAGAAACTGGCTGCCTCCTTCAGCCATTTGCAGATACCCTGGCTCTGCAGGCAGCACTTGCATTTTGCTTCTCCATGCAGGCTGGTTGTCAGGTTGCAGTTGCAGGTGCTAGTTGTATCTTGCCTTCAGTGGAAGCTTCTTTTTCTTATTCTTAATGGCAGGGTGATATTTGCCCAGCTGGTTTCCCCAGAAGATTTGTGCTGCAGCCATCTCAGAGATCCATTATTGTGTTGGTACAGCGTTGTTTCCAGTGGATCTTATGAGTGGGGCTGGAAACATTTTACAAACTGTTTTCATAGTGAATAGTTCTTTTTCAATTAAATGGTGATTTTGGTCGGAATGGGAGTGTTTGCCATTACAAAAAAAAAAAAAAAAAGACAAACCATACTGGAGTTTTTAAGTTTCCAGGCACTTTGGTGTCAAGCTAATAATCTGACCACTTCTGTTTTTAAGTTATATATGGTGGGAAGAACAAATGACTGACTCTTGTCTTGAGTGCAAGTCCTTGTAAGGAAAAAATCTGAAGTTTCCTACTTGTTTTAGTGGGTCCGGTTATCAAAGTGAGCTTTTGGTCCCACTCCCTGGTGCTGTGTCTGCTGGGAAAAAATACAGCCAACCCGAAGAACTTTGTCAAAGGGCCATATTACACCCCTCATAAACAGTGTGTTCAAACAAATTACAGACATAATGCAGAAATTACTGGGTAAAATTCTCTGGCTGATGTTATGATTGCAGTTGTCCATCTGGCCTTAAAAATCTATGAATCTGTGATACAGATTCTAGTGTTTTGGCTCTTGCTATAAAAGGGAATCATGAGAAAACTTAGAGCAGAATGAAGCCAACGTAATAAAATATAAATCTGCAGTTAATATTAGTTTGCGAGTTCATTAAGTAGTGTATATTTTCTTCCTCCAGTGGGCTATAAATAATAGGTACTGTTACAGCTTGCACTCTGCTGTAGCTGGTTTCCACCGACGGAAATCTTTCTGAGGTTCTTGCCTGTGTGTGTTTTTGTCCCAACTCAGTGTAGCTAATTAATACAAAACATCTGCTCCCTGATGTCTTTCATTTCTTTCAAGAGTTTTTTTCATTTGTTTTTGCTTTCTTGGATTATTTTTGACTGTCACTTGTTGGAGCGCCTTGGATTTATACTTTTTGAAGAAATATTTGGCACAAGAGGGAAAACAGTTGGAAAATTAATGGCAACAATACTGTAATAAAACCAGCAAAGATTTATGAAGCAGGAAAACTTTGGCTCATGATGATGAAGAGTCCTCTGCAGTCAGTGTGTCTTGGTAGTCAGTGAACTCCAGGAGTGCAGGAGGAAGGATGGGGAGGTATGCAGTGTAAGGAGAAACCAGCTCCGTTAATGATGGTGTCTTTGGCAGCTATACCCCCTGCCTTGGGAAGGAGGATGAGAGCAGAGGCGTGAAGCTTGGTGGAAAGCCTGTGATGCTATTCAGGAGACCTCCCAGTGAGGGTTTGGTGCAAAGTGCTGCTGTTGCATCTTGCCGTGCACCTTGACCCCCATCCAGCAGAGCGTTTCACCTCATGCTTAATTGGCAGTGTGTGAGTATTCCTATGAGAGGTTTCTCACAAGTATTTTGAATTTAGTTGCTTACACAAGCTATGAGTGTTGGGTCAGAGCTGGCGCTACCTTGATGTAGCTCTGACCTTTGCATGGGTGGCTGTGTCCTGTGGAGAGCTGTGCAAAGGGGGCCAGGAGCTGCATGAGGATGTACGAGCACTTGATTCACATCTTTTTTCTCATGGGAGTTCAGATTCAGGTTACCCAAAACAATGTTCAGATTCCTGTTCAATTCTTAACAAATGTTATTAAATCAGAGGTTTGTTTCAGTTGTTTAAAACAAAACATTTTGAATCAAATGTTATTATTTAAAAAGGTGCTACTTTAGAAATCCTGGAGTTTTGAAATATTTATGCAGGCTTTAAGGAAGGTTTCTTTACTCCTGTTTGTTTTGTGATGGAAACTGTAGTTATAGGGTATTGATTGGTCAATGAGGATGTTCTTTTCCTCCTGCTTTAGGTGTATTTCAGTGAAATAAAGATTCTTATGGCTTTACAGCTTCACGGCATAAACTCAATCAGCATTTGCTATCCCGATCTTTTTGTCTGTTCTAGAGCGATTTGTCTCAGGATAAGCTTTGGTGGAGCATGCCCTGTGGTAAGCCATAGTTTGCAAATGGTGCTGCTGAAGAGCAGGACTACTCTGGTGTATAAGAGTTTATTGGAAATCAGCTCAAAGACCATGGCAACCGAGAAGAGGTCAGCCTTTTGTATGCCTGCAGACACGTTGATCTGGTGTGAGCAATGATGTTTTTTCTGAAAGATCCTTAGGTGCCGAAATAGCAGGAGGACACGTGGCTGGTAGGATCAGAAGTATCAGTGGTTTAGCCTGTTGGTGGGGGATTTTTGTTTTTTTTCAGCTTGTTTTTTTTCCCCATCTGAAATTGGAATGAAGAAAATGAAGCTTGTCTGGCAGAGCCAGAGGAGCCATTTCACTGCACTGATGAGACCAAAAAAATCCATGGATCAGTGGCTTCTACTTCAGGCATTGTACCATCATGACAGACCGTCTCTGCTTTCGCCTGGGCAAGCTAGTGCTGCCACATGGCACTGTTTTAGGTGGCTGTGTCAGAAGGGGGTGCTCTGCTGTGTGGGCAGCAATGTTGGTTTAGGTCAATGTAGAATGCCAACAGCCCTCGCATTTCTTGTGCTTCCTTCCAGCCACAACGCCTGTATAGCCATAGTGAAGCTGCTAAATGCTGGCTTGTATGAACATGATGGGAACATTTGAGTAAAAAGCCATATCCGGTCTCCCTGTCAGAGATTCCTGAGTGAAAAAACACTATTAATTCACAAGCTAGAGTTCAGGGCAAAGGTGTTAGATCACTTCTGGTTTTATTCTAACTTGATTGCTCACCTGTAGTAACTAGCCTGTCTGAGAACAAGAGCATATGCAAATTCCCCAGGCTATTATTCTGTACTAAAAAAGGAGGAGGAAAAAAAAAGGCTGTGGTATGACTTTAGACTTAATCATCATTTATCCTACCCTGAAGGCATGGAAGTTAATGATGATATAGATCTGTGTGGTTTTGTGTTCCCCTTGACTGAACATTAGAAATAATTAGGGCTTGTGGGATGGATGCACTGATGGTAGAGATGAGCAGAAAACATTTTTGAATGTGCGTATGTACCTCTTCCAAGTTTGCTGGCAAAGGTACAGGTGCTAAGAGTGTGCTTATGGGCTCTGAGGTTTCTTGCCTGTTCGTTGAGACATAGCTAGCTGGTGCTGAGGGGAAAGGAAGTGGGAATAAATGAGTTCTTTTATTTTGGAGGCTTTTAAGGTTATGGGCCAAGCAGGGTTGCTAGCAATTTCAGGAGAGATTTCTTCAGTGGGGTAAGCTCTCCTGCATCCCAAGGGCTGCTGAGTACAGCTCTGGGTTATACCTGTGGAGTATCTACAGCATTGGGGCTGGTCCAGGTGTCCCAAGCTGTACAGGAGCCAGAACTAGACCTCCTGAAGTATGGAAACCTTAAGCACCGTAGTTGGAGGTTTTCCTGAGTTCCTTCCTTCAGTGACCTGAATGTTTGTGTTGGTTATCAGATGGGCATGGACAAATGCATGCATGTGGTTGCCACAGGTTGGATGGGGAGGAGCTACTTCTGCTGCTCTGAGGAAGACCTCTGGTCTCTGTCTTGCTGTGGGTTGAACCAGAGCCAGTTTCAGGTTTGTTTTTTTATTCAGGTGCAAAAAAGCTTAATCTCTTCCCAAGTAGCCATGCAGTGAGTTATGGAGGCATCTGTTTGGGATGGCAGCAGCCCTTCTCTAAAGTCTCTGCTGAAATGGTTTCCTTCGTGTTGCTGTTACATACTTCACCTGCTGTTTGCCCGCTGTTTCTTCCCCAGTCTGTTCAATCTACAGTTTTTTGATGAAAGCCCTTTCAGTAACAGTAATGTTCCTGCCAGGCTGAGAGGTGGTGCTGAGCCTGTATAGGCTTGTGTAGCGGGACTGTGCGCTGGTGGCCTCTCCGGCAGTGCGGATGGGGAGGCTGCCTGAGAGAGTGTCCTGAAAGTGTTGGCAGCGCTGTCACGATGTGTGGGGAGGTCCTGCAGCTGGGGAATTGGAGGAGTCACCCTCTCAGAGGGGGGATGCCAGGGCTCTCTGGCCTGGTTTGAGGCTGAATCAGGGTAGGGTGGGGGCCTGGCAGTGATGCAAGTAAAGGACAGATCTACTGGAAATGACTGGCTAGGGTGGTGATGGGGAAGATGCAGATACCTTGTATGTAGATGGAGCAGCAGTAATTTGTGTTTATACGAGAATTTTGGGGATTCTTAAAGAAAAATGTTATGGTCCTTGCAGGCAATTTAGAATAAGTACTGGCTAAATATATTACTCAGAGCAGATCGATGTAGTGCAGTATTTTAGAAGACATGCTGGGAAAGCAGTCCTGGGAAGAAGCCCACGGGGCAGCTGGAGAGTCTGCTGTGCCTTAGCAGCCCCTCAGAGCTGTCTGAGCTGTGCTGAGAGCCCAGCACAGGGGGAGCTTAAAGTCACTTGTTGCTTTTGTCTTCCTGGCATGTGAATTTTGGGTTACTGTGCGGTGCCTGTCAAAAGGTGTATCCCGTCCTCTCCTATTTATTTTGCTCTAAGCAGAATTCTACTAAAATAAGGGAGGAATTGAGTCTTTCCTAACTGGAGATTTAGTATTCAGCTCGGCTGGCTGACTCACCACTAGGAAAATTCCCACTGACTTGAGTTAGAGTTGAATGGGTTGTATTATCTTTTCATATACAGAAAATGATTTTGAAATTGAAGTTAATAACAGCAATTTAAAAATTGTTGTTGATAGAAAGATAATACAATATTTAGTTGTATCATGTTCTTTTTATGATCTGATGTTTGAATAAAGGCACTTTTTCTGCCTTTTTTTCCTTAATTAGCATGTCATGAAGAAGTTTGTGGCATCAAACACACTATCTAATTACATTCATTAGTAGCATCTCTGGGACAGGTTTTAATTAAGCTGTACAATGTAGATCAATACTTGTTTTGCATCCATTGCAACTTAAGGCAGGAATATACTGTTCTGTGCAGTTCAATTATAGTGATTGTAATAGGAATTTGGGTAAACCTGCCATTTTGGCAACTGCACTCCCTTCTCTTGCTTTTTAAAATAGTATACAGTTATATGGGACGTTACTTATGTATGTCCTATTTTGAAGTATATTTTAAGGTCATCCTTTTATCCCATTAAAAAGAAAATTAAGTGTGGTTCAGGAGCACTTGGGTACTGGTGCTTGACTTCAGCTGGAGCAGGAGACCTTAATGAGCATTTTACCTGCAGACTTAAGGAGGGGAAAGGCTGGCCGTCACTGGGTGACATATTTAATGGTGGATGATATCAGTACGTTTATTTTGCTTAGGCCATGGGGTGGAGGGCCACCTAATTGTATGTTTACTTACTGTGGATGTAGTTCAGTGTAGTCTGAGTATTGCTTCCACCAAATATCCTGTAGTTTGGTAGCGTTGCCAGCTCCCAACTGTTGTCTGTTTTGGCAGGAGAAAGCAATCTGGGCATGAAAAACCTGAGCTACCAAATGTTTTTGCTCAACAGCATAAAAATATACTTGACCAGGCAGAACATCTATATGCCTTATGATAGTGTTCTGCATTAATACTTGCATACATTGTGAAAATATCTGGATAGACAAATCTTTTTTAAGATAAGTGTTTGGTGCTAGAGTTGAGAACTGATTTTTTTTTTTCTACCTCAGCTTTGTATTTTTGTGTTTTGGGCTGTTTTTGTGTATGAGGGATTACAGTCATCAGCCTTCAGTACAGTCCGATGATTAAGACAAAACTGACTCAGAGAACTTTGTTTTTTTTCAAACTAAATCTGTTGTTTAATCTGCATTTGTTTTCTTTAAATATTCCATAAGATTTTAAAGGAGGATGCATTTTAGAATATTGTACTTCTGGTTTTTCTTACTATGCCTCTGTAAATAGTGTAATTCTGATATCTGAGGTACTCAGCCGGCAGCATTTTTTAATTTTGTCTGTGGTGCCCTGCAGCAGGGTGACCTGGGCCAGTGTAAGGAAGGGTCTGTATGACTCATAGGTGCTCGCACTGCTGTATTTGGCTGTGCAGAGATGGCAAATCAGCCTGTTATGAGTACTAGAGGTGACAGGAATTGAAGACCCTGGGAAATCGCTTCCTTTTCAGGAGAGACACAAGTATAAAAAGTGAGGTGTTAAGCAGACAACTGTACTGCGTGAAGTGAGTGGTGTAATCCAAAGAGAAGGAAATTGTGTGCTTTTAAAGTAGAATAAAGTTCCTTCTAGGTTGAGATTTTTGGATGACAGCTGTTGATTCAGAGGCAAGCTTTTAACTTGAAGATTTAAAGCCGTGGGTACAGGAGGTGAAAGCTTAGCACCAGAAGCTGCTATAATTTTCCTTAGCTGAGTTAAGTGTGTGTAGATTTAATTACTTCACACTTCTTACTCAGTATTTCAGGTAGTATGAGGGGAAAAAAAAATGTTATAAGCCTGGGAATAGTGTTTTGCTGTTTAATGTAAATTGTTGATTGCTTATGTGACTTAACAAAGCTACTCCAAGTTTTTGTGTGGAGGAAAAAAAGATCCTTGGCTATCTTAAAATGAAGTTGTCAAAAACTTGGGAAAAACCTGGGAGAGGGAGGAAAGAATAGGTTCCTGATAACAGTAATACTGTAATACTTGCGTGTAAAATACTTTTAAAAATAGACTTAGTGTTAATCAGGAAACTCTGTATGTTGTTCCTTGTTTTGTTGTTGTCTTAAAGGCCTGATTATGCTAAAAACATGCCACCTCTGAAGAAATGTGTGTATAAACACACATAGATGTTTGAGTATATGTGTATACCTATGTACTCTGTCTTGTATACACATAAACACACAGTTTGCATTATGTATTTGTTCCCCCCAAAAGACCAGATCCTAAGAACATGAAGGATCTGGATCTTACAGAAGTTTAGTGCGTTTGCAACTTGGTTTCAGTGGTAGATCCCAAAGGAATAAAGTGATGCATATATAGAATTGTTTTCAGTGTATGACCTCATTGTTAGAGGCATTATTACATTGTTATTCTGCTTTACAAAAATCCAACTTCCTTGGTTAATTATAAATGGCCTGTTTACCATAGCCACCCAAACCTTGAAATATTTACTGAAGTTTGTAATCCCTCCATCTTCCTTAACAATTTTTTCCTCTTATTTTCAGTGAACTTACTGGACTCACGCACAGTAATGGGGGATCTAGGATGGATAGCCTACCCAAAAAATGGGGTAAGTCTCTGCTGTTATTTGCTTTCTCTCTCCAATTATACTAACCATTTCCATTTGGAAAGTAGACTACTGGGTTTAAAAACTCCCTGGAGTGATTTGTCAGCAATGGAGGGAAAAAAAAATAAATAAAACAACAAGCTGTGACTGGAAAAATGGAGCTGTGTGGCTAGGGGATTGATTTATTTATGCAGCAGAGCCAGCCACAAGTATTTAAAAAAATAAAATATCATGAGTCAGGCCCCTCACTCCTCCCCTCATAAAAAAAAATCCATGAGGTTATTGAAATTTTTTTAAAATTACAAATTCCTGTTCTTTTCTTGAACCTTTGGGGTAAATGTACAACACAATTTTCTGGAAGTTTTCTTCTGAAACACAGGATCTGGAGCGTACTGTTAGCTTTAAATGAACAGGGCTGTTCAGAAATGCTTTTCAGGCTCATGATAAAATTCTGGGAGCTGCTAACACTGGAACAGGAGCTCACTTTTAATCACCTCAAAGAGCTTCTGTCCCTTACCATTAATTATACTGAGAACTGAAGGAACCTGGCCTCCTAATTTGATACCTGAAATAAGTGCTCGAGTTTAGATGCATTAATGCATCCAGTGTGTGTGCTTGGCCTGACTGCATTGTGCGAGCGGTCGTTGCTGTGGCTTTTGGTCCTTGGTTTGGCTGGGGCGTCCTCATTGCTGTACTTGAATAGCGCTTTGGTACCATCTCAGAAGGGTGACTTCTGCAAGGTGCTCAGTATTCCTGTCATTTCCTGGGAGCTGTGAGCACTGTGTGAGGTGAGAAAGCATCCCAGGACAGAAATGCTGCGTGACTGTGCCCTCCAACAAAGCAGCTCTGGGGAATGTGTTATTCCAGAGTTTTAGTCACCAGCTGAAACAGGCTGCAGAATTGTCTTGGCCTACAGTTTGATTGTCATAAAAACGGTGACAATGTTTATGTAAAATGCAGCCAACTCTACGCATACATATTACACAGTGAATTAAAATCTGGCTTTCCATATATCTCATAGATGAAAGGCTGTAGAAACGGCATCCTCACTCATACGAACTGCATGCTTGCAGGGATGGGTTATGGCAGGGCTACATGGGGAGCTCAGTTTATCCTCAACTCAGTTCAAGGTCGAATCCTGTTGCGGTCGGAGTCTATAACAATATTTTTTTCTCTATTAATTTAAAGCCAAGAACTAAACTTTCTCCCCTTGTGTGTGTGTGGATCAGAATAACCAGTGACAGATGTGCTGGCAGAGCAATGTATTGGTGCCATGGCACACCGTAAAGATCCCAGTGTCCACTTCTTAATGGAAGATTTTTTTCCTTTTGGAACACCTCTAGGTATTTTTCCTATGGTTGGAATATACAGCAACTGTGTTTCATATGTCCTTACAGGAATATCAGTAGAGATATAACTAGGTCTGAAGAACTGAGATGATTCCTTGGACTGTATGTGTAGATGAGTAAATTAAAAGCTAAATATCCTATGCATAAGCCGCAGTTGTGTTGTTTTCATTATTTAGAGAAACCTTTCTGTATTTACAAGCTCAGTTTCCAAACAGCACCTTGGAAGTGCACTCATGAATGCCAAATTAATGGCAAATAAAAAGGAGGATGGCATCAAAAGGGAGGATTTTTTGCTTAAATTAACTTCCACAAATAAAAAGTAGATCAGGCAGTTGGTTTCTGAATTTCCAGAAATCTCCTCTTAATCTTCTTTGTTTTTGTGGGACATCATAAAAATTCATGAGGTTAGTCCAATTGTCTGTCTTGGCCTAATATATTTGCAGTCATTCACTACTTGTGAAATATATAGCATATATAGTGAAAAAAGTCTTTCCAGACTTACTTCTCTAACCCCTTTAGCTGCTCTGCAATCAGCTATGCTGCAGTCATACTCTGCTTATTTTTTTAAAAAGATCTACATTGTATAAATATTTTAAGTAACTCCCCCTTCAGGATTTGGATTTGGAAAAGGAGGGAGCTTTAACTGAGATCAGAGGTGCAAGCTGTTCTTTTTGAGGTATTCTCATACAAATTTGTTACCTGGGGATGGTCCTCTTAGGGAAAATTCTGGAAGGTCTGTGTGTCTGTATGCACAGTCCCCCATCAAGGAAAGGGGCAGAAATGTCATAATGTGTCCTGCTTTGCAACACTAAAGTGTGTAGATACAGACCACGTGCTGAAGTAGGCTTTTTGATACATGGTATTTTATTAACTGTATCTTGTACAGTCTAGTCACTTCTCAAGTACTTGGGAGCAATTTCAATGGTGATACAGTTCCAACTGAAGATACGTGAGCTTCTGAAGCAGCCTTCAACTCTTCTAGTGTTGCTGCTTCTCCACGTGATTTCTTTATTATTAATCTTAAGGAAACTTAGTGTTTTTTCTAGAACATGTCGGCTAGAAGTAGGAGATTGCACCAGGACTGCAGCTGCTGTTAAAAAAACCAAGTGTTTAGTCTTTGTAGTTGTTTGGGAGTGCCTGGGAGAAGCTATCTGTGTATACAAAGGCTCAAACTGGTAGGTTTTGAAAACAGATTTCCACATGTATTTAAAACAAATAATCACCCAAAACACCCCACCAAAACAGTGGGGCTAAGAGGTCCGGTTAAGCCAAATGAGCTTGCTTTTGGCAGATCCTTTGTTAGGTGTCACAGTCTAAACTTTTATTATAACTGTGTGCCATGATAATTTTTGTGTATTAAAGCTTTAAGACGTTCCATGGTCCAGGAAGGTCCAGCTGCCCCTGTTTAGCCTGTTGTTCACCTCATTTTTGATGAACACAATGGGAAATTGTGATCTAACTTGGGAAATTAAAGCAGTGGTGTATGGGAAGAAGACTGACCCTCCAGTGTGGAGACGGTTTAGAGGTAGACCTGTTTCATGGCTGTAATTCCACATAAGCACTACAATTGCTTTAGTCCCCACAAGATCAGACCCTGGTCCACTGCTAAACAGCATGTACCAGCTCATCTAGTGAGAAATGGGTTTTAGGTGAAGGGAGATGAGCACTTTAGCCAAGAGCTGCCTCTGCAGAGCTTATTTGGTACAGGTTTTGGTAGCGTCCAGTATCCTTTTAGCCTGGCTGGCCTTCATTTCCCTGAAGCACATGGAAGAAGGGGATTTTTCTTACCTTCTATCATATTGAGAGACCAGTAGAAATGAAATAATGTGACTGAAACATGCTGTGGCTAAGCAGAGGTTCAAAAGTGTCTCATAGTGTGAAGAACTTGCTGTTGTGCAGGAGAAGGTGCTTTCTTTCTGCTGCTTTGCTCTGAAGGATTAATGAATCCTGGTAGTGTTGCTTCTTGGCTGCCCCAGGAGATCTTCCCTGGCTGTGCAGGTTCAGCAGCTTGCAATGGTTGTCCAGTCTGCTCTTAAACCTGCAGTGACATCTGTTAGAGTGTGGGCAAAGTCCTTGTGAGGTCTGTGTGGCCACAGAGCTCAGAAAAGGGACTCTTCCTGCCAGCAGACCGTGGCCAGCATGGAAATGCTGCCCCTCATGTTGGGAACTGATCCTGTTGTTACATGCCAAAGGGACAATTTGTACTTTGCTTTGCAGCTAATGTAAGTTTGCTTTAACCTGAAGGTTATTGGGATTACCACAGGCTATATCAGAAGAGTTTGGTCCCTCTTGTGTAGCAGGAAGCCCTCCAAGCACATCAACAAAACCAGTTAGTGGTTTGTTTTTTTTTTTTTTATTAAAGCCTATGTTTGTACAGCAGGTCTGCAAAGCCTGTGAGCTTCTTACTTCCAGACTTCTTCCTGGGGTGCAGCTTAGGATTACCCAAACTGGGTACATCAGAGGTTTACGTGTGCTTTATATATGGCTGTGACACTGACTAGCTCTGACCTACAGAAACTGCCTGCACTTGGCTGTGCTAAACATATGGAAGCTCACAGAAGTAGGAACAATGGTAAGTGCTGCGAGAGAAATAGCCAGGTCAGGCAGTGTTTGTAGGCTGTATTGCCTCCTCTCCTCCCTTGATTTGGCAGGAGACTCTGCATGATGCGTTTTCACTCCCTGCAAAGCCATAGCAGAGGGAGAAGCTACAAAGAGCCCTGCGTAAACCTGTGCTGTTCAGTCTTATTTGGTCTGGCCAACTAAAAACACAGTGACTTTTAACAATATCCAGATAATTGCAAAAGTTGCTTACTAAAGTAAATGCTTTCTTTTAGCTGGCTTGATTTATTCAGTGCTTATGTCTGATTTTTGTTTTGGAGGCTATAATAGTGCTGATTTGTTTCAGACCCTCCCTTCTTTCTGTATTTATTTGAAAACTTATTTCTTTGCAGCTTAGAAGTACTCTTTTTCTGTCCAAATCAGAGTGCCACACACCTGCTTTGCTTTTGTGTAATGGGTCCTCTCCCATCTCCTCCACCTCCTGTTGATTTCCCTGACCTTCCTGTAGCACAGAACAGGAAAGCCTCTGTGGTCCTTGGGGTGTTGGCTGTGTGCTGTGGCTCACTGCACAGCTCCATGTGCTGGATTTTTTTTTTTTTTTAAGGCTCAGACAGGAAAATAAATATATACTAAGGAACCTGGTCCTGTGGAGATGTTCATAATTTTTTATTCATTGCAGAAAATGAGAATGCTAGATGACTTGTTGCACATAAACGGCAAGCGGGAAAGCAATTACCCCTACTTTTGCTGGTTAATAAAGCCAAATACCAAAAGTTGGGGGTAAACTCAGCTAGATTGATTCTGCAAGTTGCTTCTCATTTATGTAAGACATTGGTGAGTTGTTTTTTGGGTTTGTTTTTTTTTTTTTTTCCCAGCAGCATTTTTTGGCTCATTCTTTTGAGGACAGGTACCCTAGGGTGCCTCTTTGAAGTTAAAAATAGCGGTGATTTAGATTACTCAGCACGGTTTGTGAATAGATTCATGTTGCTCTCTGTCAGCCTTGGTTCAGATAGAGATTTTATACAGGAATCCTGGATTGGAGGCAGCATTTGCCCTGAGGGATAGAAATAAAATAAAGGGGGAGGGATAGGGGTTAGTGAAAGGAGAAGGAGGATTCTTGGCACCATTGAGCTGTGTCATGTAGCTATGATTATAATTGGCATTTTCAGGGCAGTACTTTTGGCAGCCTGTGTTTTTTTCCTGCAAATGCTGCTGCTCAGCTGTGACCAGGGTAGAAGAGGAACCAGGGGGTTACGCTAACATGGCAAGAACACAATTCATACTGCAGCAGGGAGCATGATGGAAATAAGTAATACCTGAGTAGGTGAAAAAATATATTAATGAGACCTTAAAAACCTGCAATTTGGCTGCTTTGTTTATATGTACATGCTTTTGTGCATGCACAGGTTAGTGTGAAACACACTGTGCATCTAAGTGTTTGAAGTAAACTGAGTAATGCAAACCACAGCAGTACTTAAATTTTTCAGTTACATACAGCATAAAGGAATTTTACATGAATAATTTGTGGGATGATGTTGAGTTCAATAAAGCTGAAATATATGGGGGGGTGATTTTCCACTAGGATTCCTTAAGGCAAAATGTAGTGTCTGTATATATGTAAATTTCTATCCTGTGACCCTCCTCCTGATAATTCATGTGCTTACACCGTCATTTTTGCTTACATGCTATGGGGCCATCATGATGTGTTTTCTTTTGGTTATGCTACCTGTTTTAGTATGCCAGAGTGATTAATGCATGCTTGTATTGTATAGCATAATTATAACAAGAGCTTGAGCTTTGGGTCTGAAAAGCCACCAGAAGTTAATAATGCAGTTGTGCAGGACCCGTGTGATAATTGAACTAAACTGTGTTTTAAAGCAGTGCTGAGTTCACATTTCGAACTCTGAAAGCTCCAGAGTGAGACTGAAGATGCTGGAGTTAATGGGAGTGGAGTTCAGCAATCTGACTAGTGTTCAAATTAGTGTATTTCCCTAGTGAGTTGGTGGCCTCACCAGTGCCTGTAGAGATGCATTTGTTTCACAGAGCTTGAATATATCAATCAAAATCTAAAAAGATCAGCTCTGCAATGGAGAGATGAGTCTTGAGTGGAAAGGCTGATGGAATTGGGTGTAGCACAGGGTACTGGACTGGCCCACAACCACCTTGAGGGATGCAGAGAAGAAAGGAAGAATCTCATGTTCAGGTTGGCAATGGGTAGGGCAAGAAAGCAAGGATTTGTTTCAGCTAAGCTTATTCAGTTTAAATTTGATGGAAAGTACTTTCTACTGGTGCATCTTTGGGGCAGATGTGGGGTTTTGTTCACAGTAG